>NW_024885355.1:2859158-3080735 GCF_019232065.1 Centrocercus urophasianus
TTTTTTTTTTTTTTTTTTTTTTTTTTTTAAACAGGCTTCCTCTGTCCAAATAAACTCAAATTTTGCATCACAGAAAGCAAACTTCTCCTTTAACTACCATCAATAAAGCTTTCAACTGACCTTTTCACGCCTCCCATAAGGAGCTAAATGTAACACACTTTTCACATTCAATAAAAACTATTACTGTGTTCTAGTTCAATGCATATCTGTGTCATCATGGAGAAAAGTGACTTTGCACTATATATTAATCTTTCCTTTAAAGTTCATTTCCAAGCTTATGAATTGCTAAATGTGTTGCTTTGGTTTATTCACGAACCCTCATGGTTTTGTGACAAAGTAACTTGAAGTTCATATCAAGGTCTTAAGATGTTTGATCATTCAGCTCTATTTGTCACTGATTTTGACTTAAATTTAAAATAACAAACAACAACAACAAAAACAGCCATGTGATATTCTATGTTTAGTTTAATGACAGACAAAATAAAAATGAATTTCAAAAAAAAGAAAAAAAAAGTTATTCTGGACAAACCTACAGCTGGTGCAAAGGAGTGCAGAAGCATTGTTTTCAGTACTCCCTGTCTGATAATAAGCAGACAATTCTGATACACGACTAAGGATCACGGTCAGTATTTTCTGTGACTGCAGTCAGGTTACCACAACTGAATCTTCCTTGGAGAATCCCAACAACTGTTTCTTCCTCATCTGATTTTCTCTGGATGAAGATTTCTCTGGATGATCTGATTTCTCTTCTCGCGAGCTTCCTGACATCTTGTTACAAGATGCAAATTACAACTTGCACATAAGCACCATCCTAAAACAAAAATTTAAGGACTAAAGAGCTCTGAAGAATTTATTTTGTCCAGGCTTCAGTCATATCAAATTATGACTGAAAGTACAAAGAGTTGAAAGCTAAATTCACAGGGGTAACATAACAAAGATTTGCACTCACTGGACCTAAGATTCCTCTCATACAAATGTAGACCACTACATTGTAGAAAACCACTGTTCAGCCAGTTGCCCTATATTAACTTTAAAGGCAATGAAAAGCCATATCTGTCTTTAAAAACACCTAGTTCTGATGTGTATTTTTGGCTGAGATAGAGTACTTATATATCTCATTCACTACAGGAGAAATCATTATAACAAGCTTTCCACCCTGGAAGCTCTTCCTTTTTATCCCTTATTCTTAGCAGGTAGCCTTCAGAAAAGTTAGAAACTATGGAAAAGTCCCTTTTTTACTGGAGCCATCAAAACTCTCATCCTGTTCTAGAAGGGGAAGTATTTTACAGTTTGTTCTACGTTTTTGATACAGAGGCTTTTGACAATTTCAGTGTAATTTCAGTAAAGTGAGCATTGAAATGGTCAGAAGTTTTACATTATAATCACTTATGGAAGCACTGAAGTTTAATGGCTAGTAATTTCAGAAATCAACATAGTCACTAGTTAGCTAAAATGCTGGACAATATCAAAAGAAATCTTTATAATTATTTTTGAGAGTCAGATTCTGATAAGTGTTGATAAATCTTGTCACGTAAGACTAAAGTTCACTTCTGTTGTTTTACTGATATGTCCAATATAAAAAGAATATTCTCTCACTTCATGCTATATAGTGATAAATAAATATATATAGCATAAATGAATTACAACAGTTTCTTCCTGTGAAATAAGTCAGTTTGCGCAGCTGAAGTTGAAAACTCAACTTTTCCCAATGCAAAATTTCCTCAAGGCGCCCATAAAAGGGCAAATTTAAGTAAAAATGCAAATGTTCAAGTCTAGAGGAAATTTCTAAAGAATTCATACACATTTAATGACGATGTTTTGGAATACATCTGTATGTGGAATTGTTAAGTCTGTAGAAGAGAAGTCTCAGGGGAGACCTTATAGCTCCCTACAACTCCCTGAAAGGAGATGATAGTAGCGACGTGAGGGTTGGCCTCTTCTCTCAGATAACAGTGATAGGATGAGATGTAATGGTTTAAAGTTGCACCAGGCAAGGCTCAGTTTAGATATCAGGAAAAATGTCTTCCCTGAAGAGCTGATAAATCAATGGAACAGGCTGCCTGGGGAAATGGTGGAATCACCATTTCTGGAGGCATTCAAGAAACATGCAGATGTGCCACTTAGGGACAAGGTTAATGTGGATGGTGGTGATGGCTTGAGAACCACAGATAGATGAAAGCTGAAACTACAGAAAAAAAGCCCACACTCTAATAGAATTAAATATACTTGAGGATCATTAAAGAATCACTATCTCAAAATATTTTTTCTTTAGAGAGATATTTCTCTCTTTTTTTTTTTTTATTTTTTTATTGTTTTTATTTTCTAAGGTGCCTCACTCATAGAGAGATTCATCCTGCTCAGCATACCTGAAAGGTCTCTGCCTATGATGATTAACAAATACTTCTTTTAACATCAGTGAAAAAAGATCTATTCTTCCAGGAAGAAATCTGGCCAGCTTTTTCAGATGTGCTTTAGAATAACACAGAGCTTATCACAGGAGCACAATATTTTGGAACTGTTATAAAGACATACAAAGATGTTCTCCGTATATTCTATATTAGCATTTAGTCAGCTGAAATCTTCAGTGCTCAAGAGGGAAAGCACTTTCATTCTCCTCCAACACCTTCAAAATAGATTTAGGGCCTTAAAATAATGTTACTTTAACTTATAGATAGAAAGATGTTAGATCATCAAGTCATTGAATAAGTTCTCTGTTTTGTGTCAAGAATGATAAATGCACTGAGATACACTCAGTGTGTCCTTGTTTCTATGCCAGCCACTAGCTGATGCTACATGACTGTTTTCTACATTTACAACATCCTTCCCATAGCATTGGTAGCATTACAAATAGAGAACAGTTTTCCACTGAGCCTCAGAAATAAATTTAAAAAAAAATGTTGTTAGGTTACAAGTGCAGCATTTGCAAATATACTTTTGGTCTCTTATTCTGGTAGCAAGTACAAATACACAATTGAGTATCAACAAAGGACTGCAAATATTGCTGATCAGCAGGAAACTTTTGGGCATCATCTGGGAGCAAATGTAAAGTGAAGCAAAACCAGGTGAACATCTGGTTGTGAACATCAAGAGTTTACCAAATATCTTCACACATCTGGATTTTATTCATTTGGGTGCAACACCTCAGTTAGAAGTATGATATCTTAATATGATTTTGATTTCCTATAAATTGTTAATCACATTAAAATCATTAACACTTTGCAGATTGACATCAGACTTGTGGAAGAAATCTTTGTGATGTTGACAGGGTTTCACTTTGAGATCCTATAGCTCCATTGACACTATGGTAAAATGTGCTGTAAAGAAACAGAAAAACAAATACCACTTCCCTCTTCCCATAACCTCATTCCAGATCAATCAGGACAGCTGGAAATATATCTGTACTTCAAGAAAAGCAGGTAAAGAAAGACCATAGAGTTGTGCAGCTTGCTTACTTCACATTATTACTGGCTGGGAGAATAATAAACAAAGAAAAAGTTCTCCCACCAAGACCACGTGTGTCAATTCTGCTTTCTTTAACAAAGTTCTAGTCGTTTTTAGGATATTTTGCTCTGTTTGTCACTTTATACATTCATGGCAGCATTCCCACTGACTTCAGTAGCAGTTGTGAATGATCAGCACTCCCATAAATCACAGCCATCGCTTTCACTCATGTACACATCCCAGCCCTGGCTGTATCCACATCTACATGGACCACATGTTTGGCTTCATTTCCAGAACTTCTGCACTCATGTCAGATTTTATTCTTTTTCCATGCTGCAAAAGGCAGGGCATAGGATAATGTGCACAGAATTGACAGTTCCCCTGTTGTCAGTCTGCAGCAGGGCTCTACATGCATGCTGTCTAACCTTTAGAAAGGACTACCCAACAGAGTTGTAATTGAAAGAAATACAGTGTGAACTTCATCACATCTCTGCTGAGAGTCATAAATGGATATTTCTGCAGATACAAATGTGTAACAGAGATGTTTCTTGTGGAGGAATTCAATATCAAACACAATAGAAAAAAATAATAACTGAAAATAGAAACTTTAACTGAGAAAACCCACATTATCTTCTGTTCTAATCTTCTGTTATGAGTGTGTTACTAGTTGCATCAATAAACAAAGAATCCCTCTTCTGAGATTAAAAGCATCTGTAATTATCACACATGAAAGTTATCAGGTGTCCAGAAAAGGCTCTCTGAACTGGTACATTTATTAATACTAAAGACTTACAGTATAAAATTTATTAAGATTTTTCTTTTTTTTTTCCTACAATATTTAAAAAGTTATTTTTAAAGACACTTCTTAGACCTGTGGTCCTATTTTACAAATAGACTTTGTCTGACAGAGTGAACAGATAAGCTTTTAATCACTGTTTTTCAATTAGTAGAAATAAAACATTTAAAAATACATCTGAAGATGTATCCATTTTATTGATATTAGTTACAGAGACAGTTTTCCAGATCTTTCTTATATAACATTCCTGTAACATTCTCCTCAAAACATGGATAATGGCAATTCAGAGCAAAAATATTGCCAGTATTTTCACTTAGTGTTTGACTACCCACCAAGTATACAAACTCTCCTCTAAGTCTATAACCTGCCTAGGGCACCCAAGTGGTCTCAGATAATTTAGCAAGTGGTAAATGTAATGTTGGAAGAAAAGCATTAATGAGTAAAACACAGCTGAATGTCACTGTGTGTACAATTGTCCCTGGTAAAGCTGCTGGAAGACAGTTCAACTCAATCTACTCTGTAGAGTCGTCATCTATGAAGTTTCCAGAAGCAGACACAGACAGGAAAAGCAGATGGCTTGTACCTTCTCAGGGCACAGACCTTGTTTTGCATTGTAACACATAATCGCACAACTGATACAAAATATTTACAAGCAAACATCTCTTAAGAGCTCTATCGTTTCTGATTGATATAACTTTCCTGTGGGAGTACTGGACTTTTACTGTTAGAAGTGTTCATGTCCTCCTTGAATAGGCCAGATCCTTCTCTTCACTGCACTGCTTTTACTCTAGTATTATTTGGTGACCATATTGATGTGCATCTTGTTCTACATATTTCAATTACTTTTTTTTCTCCAAGATATCTCTGGGTTCAGAAAATAATTACAAAAAAATTAAAGGAAAAAGAAAAAAGAAAAAAAAAAAAGGAGCATAAATACGCAATTTGGATGCAGTGTGAGTGAGATCTGTTTCAATGTTTTGGTCAAAATGATTCTTCATTGCAGTTTTTTCTAGGACTGAGCAGCCTCTTAATGTTCATTAAATGCCACTGATAGGAGATCTTACTTGCAGCTCTATATAACAGAGCATAAAAAACGATGTAAAGATTCAAACCATCTGGAATTTGTACTGTGACTGGCTTTCTGAAATCAATTTTTGACCAAGTAACTCCAAGTTATCAGCTAAAACTGCGTTATGCCTCTTGCTCTGGAGTTTGCCATTGCTCACCATTTCTACTGCGTGCTTGCTGACAGCAACAATGCATTGCAGTTGTCATCAGCTTCGTGTTTTTCAGGAAGAGCTGAAAAACAAACAAACTGAAGACGAACAAGTATCAAAAGAGACAATGCTGGTGGAAGGCATTGTTTAGCCTTGAACAAAAAAACAGCAGCAAAGGTTTAGATGTCAGCTGGCTGTTGTCATAAAGAGTCTGGGTTCATACAAGATATTTACTGCCATCCAAAATGCAGCAGGAAAGGGCAGGATTGTGTTTACTTGTCCACTTGGGCAGAGCAGGAGTGAGTTTACTGAAGTCTATTAATGTTAACATTACAGAAATGGGAACTCAGTTCTACATCTCAGCAACTAACACCATGTAGTTCAAATATCTTTCCTTCAGACTTATCAGAACCCTTTTGCTTGCATCTGACATGCTTCTACAGTTGTCTGCAAATGTTGAACCAATATGAAATCTCTGTTTTTTTTACTAAACATTTCATCAAGCCAAGACACGAGACTTCTGCCATAAATGAGCTTCAGCTTGTTATCATAAATTTCATCCTCTTGTACAGGCTGTACATCTTGTTCACTTTTTCACAGTCATAGTGACAATAGGATTTTTTTATTATCATTGTTGACAGTGATGGTAAAGACTGGAGCAGACAATGAGCCCTTGAACTCTGTGAAAACTTGAACAGATTAAAGAAACTGAGAAGGGAGGACAAAGAAATGTATAATGCTGTTTGTGTAACAGAAGAAAACGTCATCTTAACTCTACAAAAGAGACCTGGAACCAAACTGGGGAGTCCTCTCTGAGTACTTTCTCCTTCCTTTTAGTACCACTCTTTTGTTTTGTCACTGTTGCTGCTTTTTTGTTTGGTTGGGTTTGCCTTGTGTTTTTGTTTTTATTTTCATTCCTCCTTTCAAATAGAGAAATATGAGTATTCAGTCTCCAAAGTAGCTCAGAAGTACATTGGGATACAGGAATTTAGGAAAAATTCTTCAAAACAACAAACTGTTGCCTTGATGAAAGATTGAATTCCTCACACAATTAATAGCTACAATAAAAAATTATGCTAGTTAACTGACATATAGTGTCTATGGTCATTCATCAAGAATAGCTTGTATCTCAAACTTTTTTAACAGATCAGGCTGTAAAGAAGAAAATGTTCTGTAATGATATAAAAGTTTTATGACATCAAGTCTGAAATGACTTAGTGAATTATGCTGGCCAGCTCAAACTTCTTCCAATAAAAAGTTCTATAATTCCATCCTGTATTTTGTTTAAACCACACATCTTATACAAAAGTTTTTTTTTGTTGTTTTTTTGTTTGTTTGTTTGTTTGTTTTTTAAAGGCTACTTTGGTATCATGCATCTCATTATACTGTCAATAGGAAAGAGAGGTAAAAAAAAAAAAAGGAATTGATTTTTTTCTTACAAACAGCAGAGATTGTTTTAAAACCATTTAGCCCAAATTCTGTGTTGTGTGAATAGAGAAGTAATTCTTCTTTGGTCAACAGAATAACAGAAAAAGGGAAACTGAGAAGAATCAGTCCTTTTTTATATAAATCAAAATGTCACTCCTGTTTTGAGATTCAATATTTCATGATCTGCCAGGTTTCTAAATAAATGCTGCATAACACTTGATACATTTGAAAAGCTGAAATTCACAGCTCTCCAATAAGATATAAAACCTGTTTCTAACCCTGACAGTTCTCAGGAGATTGAACCTTAAAATTATCAGTAGAATAGAGCTGAATACTGTATTAATGAAACTTTTATCAATGTAATTGCCAAGATTTTCTTTTGGTTTATCTACCACCAAGGAATAAAAAGGTGAGCAGGGGAAAGATACCAACATAAAAGAGCAAGAAAAAGGAAAAAGAAAAAAAAAAAAGACATTTTGACATTTTCTCTCTATATAAATGTATCAGGAAATACATTTTGAAAATCTGAATTATATCTGTTTGCATGCATATATGATCCTTTTAAGTAGTTGAAGATTATTGGCAGGAAGAAGGACTGATATTGTAGGCTTTTAAATGTAACATTATCTTTGTCGGTTTTTTTAGTGCTCAGTTATTAAAATATATAAAATACTACATTATAGAGGGAGGGTAGTACATTATATCTCAAGGATGGGTTGAACAGAAGGAAGGTAAGTGCAAAATAATTACAATTTATCTATATATTTAATTATGAATTTCTACTCAAGCTGAGATTTAAGGTGGGTTTCCCTCCCCACATATAACCTACAATACTTAGTCGAGGATAGGACCATTGCAGTGAGCTGTGGAACTGTGTCGTTAGATCACCATACGTTGCAGTGTTTTAAAACTATGTACTTCAGAATATTCTTATTTTTCTTTCTTTCTGCAGTGGGTCTCAGAGATTTAATTATACAGTACTGCTAGTAGTCTACCATTATTCCAGCTGAAAGCACATAAGTTCCTATAGGAACGGAGCCAAGGAGACACTGTCAGCAGCCTAAGAGATTCCCAATCTGATTCCTGAAACTGAGGTCTCACCAGGTTCCCCAAAGTGCAGGATTCAATGTCTCAGTTCTGTGACCCGAAATATGGAATTGAAACCAAAACACCCTGATTTCTTCATGTGCTAGATTCATGCTTATGATTGTTATGCTGCTCATTACAGCATCACATGATCATTAAGGTTGGAAAAGACCTCTAAGATTATCCAGTCCAGCCCCGAACCCAACCCCACCAGGCTGACTAACCATGTCCATCAGTGCCACATCTACATGGTTCTTGAACATCCCCAGGAATGGTGACTCCACCACTTCCCTGAGCAGCTTTTCCAATGCATCACCACTCTTTCCGAGAAGAATTTTTTCTTAAAAATCAGCCTGAACCTCCTCTAGTGCCAATTGAGGCAAATAACATCGTACACAAATCCATCATAGGCAAATTCTATCACTGTTACCCAGGAGAAGAGGCCAACTCCCACCTTGCCAGCACCTCTTTTCAGGGAGTTGTAGAGAGCAATAATGTCTCCCCTGAGCCTCCTCTTCTCCAGAATGAACCATCCTAATTCCCTCAGCCACTCCCCATAAGACTTGTGCTCCACTCTCTTCACAGCTGCCCTTCTCTTGTCACATTCTAAACACTGTACTCGAGGTGCAGCCTCACCAGAGTGAGTATAGGGGGACGATTACTTCACTGCTCCTGCTGGCTGCACTATTTCTCATGCAAGCACACTGTCGGCTCATGTTACCAGTGGGCATGATCATACTGTCCACACCTATTTTCCACAGCAAAGAGGTTCCCTGAATTTGCTTTTTTTTGAGTTGCCTCTCTTAGTGTTCTTTCAAATATGGGTAATTATACAAATCTGGATAAGATGATTTAAACTTCGAATTAATTTGTGATAAAATGTATATATCTACATAAAAAGCCAAAAAGAGACAACAGTACTTAAAAAATGCATATATTTGTAATTAATGGAACAAAAATTATTATTTGTCCTTAACTATTTGTTCTTTGACCCAATATCAGTTTTATATATATATAAATGTGTGTGTGATACATACATGTGGAGAAAAGATTTATAAAAACAGGCTTTTCCACCTATATCTACACTGTACAAGAAGACAACCAGCACTCACAATAGTTTTCTAGGACAAATCCAGAAAATAAATGAAGTAGCTTAAGAGTCCTGAGAATTCATGTCAGAAAATATATACTTTTGTTTAGAGTGCATCATGCAATTAGCAGTACCACCAGACAGTATTTGCAGCTTCACACGACTGCTGCAAAAGCTGAATTGCCAAAGTACTCCAAATCCCAGTTGGTTACATGATTATATATTCAGAAATACAAGCTGCTAAGCAAATTAAAAGCAAAATTAAAAAAGAAAAAGAGGAAAATGGAATCACAACAAAGCAAAAAAAAAAAAAAAAAAAAAAAAAAAAAGAAAAGAAAAAAAATACAAAATCTTCAGCTGTTAATAGCTGATGAGAATTGTATTAATTCAAATGAAAATGTATTATACTAGAGCCACTAAGCAAAGACTATAAACACCCTGGAGCTTTTCCTGCATTAACTAACTAAGCCACAAAAATCACACAACAGTGAAGAACACACCTGGTTTGTAGGTAGCTCTTAAATTAATAAATCAACTGTCACATAATTGTGACTTCTACCTGAATCAAAGCTTCAATTAATTTTGAATTGGTTTGCAGAGCAGAGGTGAGGTCAAGGTATTTTTTGACTGCATTCCTAAATTTAAACACCAGACAATCTTATCCTTCTGGTTAAAAGTAATCAATATTAGCAATTTATCATAATTTGCTCTGCAGAGCACACTTATGCTGTTTAATCAAGTGTCCTGCCTGGTTTGTTTGTTCACAGTTGCGTGAAAGACATCCACTGAGCATGCCCAATATATTTTCCTTTTCCTGTCAGTGTCACTGCAGTGCCTATTGCCCATTGATTCATACTCTGAGTTGCTGATCACTTATGCAGATTGACAGAAGCTAGAAATGAGACACCCATCTAAAGATCTCATGACACATGAAATATTTTTGGAAACAGTTTCCATAATGAAAATTAGAGAGTTTGATTAGAAATCTTCTTATCTTAAATGTAGATCAATCTTGCAACGACATTTAATGGTAGAATAATAGGGACTGTCGAAGTTAACAACTGTGATCTTTCACAGACCAAATACAAATACAACATTTGTGGTAAGAGAAATTAACCTCACTGTAAAGAAGTATAACTACTCTTTAACAAACAGGTAAACAGCTGACTCAGCTCTTCAATAATATGACTAATGGGCATGAGTTCCATCTTGAAAACTTCATTATCTGCATCCCAGACCAGAGTGAGGTATTTAGGTGAGGCACAACATCAAGTACTTCATCTAATCACTCTTGAAAGTATGTTTATATCAGGAGTATCTGTGAGATACACTGAGACATGCTCTGGGATGCTCTCCAGTTTGAAGACGTGGGAAAATGCTACATTTCCTATATGTCTTTTGGATCTGGACTTCTTTGATTTGGAAAGCAAATAAGGGGAGTAAGGTGAGTGTTTTGGTCTTCCCTGGTATGAAACATGAACCCTGCTGAGCACATAGCATGTAATCTTGGATCTATGAACTGCTAAGAATAACTGCAAGATTCAGTAAAACATATAATTGGGAAGGCTTCTTGTAGGAAGCAGTTGTGTCCTAACTGAAGAGCCAGGAACTCCCATGACACTTATGATAACTTTTTTAAATGAAAGGTGTTGTGCCTGACTTTTATTGTCACTCTGTTAAACACAATTTGATTGAAGTATTTGCTCATTAAGAGTGGCAGTAAGCATCCCTGTCTGTGGAGAGGATAGCCTAGCTGCACTCAGAGGAATTAGTATAACTGAGGTTCTGTAGGGGCATAGAAGCTAAATGGTTTAGGTGTCTTCCTCTCACAGACGACATAAGGAGTGTTATCTTTTCTTACAAGTTGAGCTTGCATTCAATGCAATGCTGTGTGCCTGTGGAATGAGGCAGCTACAGTGGTGATGGATGAACATAAATTGGATTTTCCAACATTGGACTACCAGTACTAGTGATGTTGTGTGTATCTGACTACAAAATTCCCAGACAGATGGGTCTGTACCTCTATGACTGGAGATCTCTGTTTTTTCTATAATCCAAGTTCCTAATTCCATCTTTGAGCACACGAAGTAAGCATCTAAACTCGGACAGTACTTTTTCTTTATCTGAATTATCATGGTTTGGGTATTTTTCTTGGCATTTATTAATGCATCTTTCTTTTTTTCATTTATTTATTTATTTAATTATGTTTTATTGTTTCCTTGATTATTTGTTTACTTTTCATTCTTTCCTGGGTTTCAAAAACCTCCACATGTATTCCAGTTAATGCACCCCTCTGTGTGAAGGCATTTTTCCAAGTTTCTCAGTGTTCCCTTGCTATACAAGAGGATGATTTTCTATGGCACTGTGCCATCACTGTATTGCCTGAAAGCCATCCAAGGTCAATACTGTTCTATTCTGGCAAAACATGTGCTATTTTTTTATCCTCTAAAGCTAATTTGCACAAAGTATTGAACCCATAATTTAGGCCAGAATCTCAAAAACATCTGTGAGCATCTGCGGAGATCCAACTTTACTAGACAAAGTGTAATATTTTAGATCAGCATGGTGAAAGTTTGCTTACATTAACCTATGTATTTGCTGTGTTGGTTTTTTAAAAATAACCTGCTCTAAACACCATACTAGAGCCAAAAATGAAAATTCAACTGTATTGCCAGCTAATCTGGGAACTAGAAAGTATAATTATTTGTAGGATGCTGAACTTAAATCTTATCTCCATTCCATCATTTGCCATTCAGATCCCCCAGTACAGTAAATCATTCAACTTTGGTTGAAGATGAACTTTAATAAAAAAATAATGATGCATCATACTTGGTAAAACAGACCTCTGAAAGGCAATCATAGAATCACTGAATCACAGGGGTTGGAAGGGACATCAAGAGATCACTGAGTCAAACCCCCCTGCTAAAGCAGGTACCCTACAGTAGGTAGCACAGATAAGAGTCCAGACAAGTTTTAAATATCTCCATAGAAGGAGACTCCAATGCCTCTCTGATAACCTGTTCCAGTGCTCCGCTACCCTTATTGCAAAGAAGTTCTTCCACACATTTTTATGGAACTTCCTATGTTCAAGTTTTAGGCCTTTGCTCTTTGTCCTATCACTGTGTGCCACCGTGAAGTGCCTGGCCTCATCCATTTGCCTCTATCTCCCTTTATATATTTGTAAACATTTATCAGATCCTCTCTCCATCTTCTTTTCCCCAGGCTGAGCAGAATCATGTTACTCAGCCTATCCTCACAGGGAGATGCTCTAGGCCCTTCATCATCTCTGTGGTTCTCCACTGCAGTCTTCTTTCTAGGTGATATCTGTCATTTTTTGAACTGATAAGCCCAGAACTGGACACAGTCTAAATGTGGCCTCACCAGGGCAGAGTAGAGGAAGAAGATGATTTCCTTCAACATGCTGGCCACACTCTGTTTAATGCACCCCATGATACCATTGGCCTCCTTGGCCACAAGGGCATACTGCTGGTTCATGACCAATCCGTTGTCCACCAGAACTCCCAGATCCTTTCTGCATCATTTTCTGGAAATTCATGGTTTATGCACTTGAATAGTTCTTGTAGCAACCTCTATGTTTCAATAAGGACTATTTCATAACACCAGGACCAGGGGTAATGCGAGGGCATGAACTGTAATAACTACTCAGGATTACCATGGGACAACAAAGTGGGTGAAGTGTAAGTGAAAATGACAAAGCTGAATCTATTTGAAAGGACTAGAGAGTGCAAAATCTCCACACAGAAGTGCTAAGAAATTTGCTGTGTTTACTGGCTCTTAAAAATTCAGATGTTTAGTGCTGCAAAGAAAGATTAAATTACTCAAAAAAATAAGTGAAAAAAAAGTACCTAGGACACAGTAACACAGGGATGTATTTATTACCTCTGCTCTTATTTCATTGTAAGTGTAGCTGAGAAATACTGAATATAAATCTAAGAAGATAGAATTAAAGATCCAGAGGGATAGCCACATATAACACAAAATTAGAGATTGCTTGCTGGATTGTGGCTATGGCCACTGAAGAATTCAGAGCAGTGAGGAAATTAAGGCAAGGAACAGCAGGCAAGTGTTTTATTACAGTTGTCCAAACACGTGCACTTTGACTGATACCTTTAAAGTAAAGAATAGCTTAGTAAAGAATATCTTAGCCAAGAAAACTGCAAAAAATTTCTTTCATTTGATTTCAGCTGTTGAGAGCTGTAGTGGAAGAACAAAGCACCAAAGACTTGGAACTTTGGTAGAAATCTTCTTCAGATCCTGTGATCATTTCTGGGCTTGTGGGCTGGGGGCAATGTCCGAAGTTTCTACCGAAAGCGAGATGCAGAACTGCTGGAGGTGCTAGCTGGAACCTGCTGAGGTTCAGAGAATATGGTGACTACAAACACAAGGAACTGAGGGCCAAATACAGCATCTTGGTCAGTCTCCATACTGGAGGACTTCCTCTGTGATAGATCATTCAGAGACAGATTTTTCACCATTCTAATGGTTTTCTGTTAAATTTGCAGAGGAGACCAACTCCAACTGATGTATATCTTGAATTACAGCCAGACATGTTGTTTTTGTGAGTGACATTAACTTGTAGAAATTCACAGGAGTTTCAAAAATTCTGTACTTCAGCAAGCATACAGCCAAGTAGCTTGTCCCAGCAGACCAGCAGTGATGGGAAAATGTTTTCGGAATGTATTTACAAAGAATTTACTGTAAACGGTTTTTTTTTTTTTTTTTTTGCAGCCTTTACAATTCTACAGACCTTTGCTCCAGCCATGAACAGCGAAAAGGTGCATCACATAAAGAAAAGAGAAGCAGTACACAAAATTCTATTCTGACACCTGTATTTGCATTTGAAAGTGGAGATATAATATAGAATTTGAGACTAAAAAATCTTTATGAGAATGAACATAAAAAGCCATTTACTGTTTTAGTAGCTCTTCTTTCTACAGATATAGGACCTGCCTGAAGCTAAGTGAGAACTGTTCAATTTCAGGCTGTAACACACAGAGGAAGCATATGTACTTTATAATAGGGCAATAAAAACTGCATCCGCAGAGCAAGATGACAGGGTGATACTGTTGCAATCTTTGTGCAAGAAAATGTGCAGCACAACCTTTGTGCCACTCCTTTGTAATTCTTATAATCAGAAGCACCAGAGATACAGAAAGGATGTTACTTTCATTACCAAAATTATTCTAAAAACAAAATCAGAAAGCAATAACTTTTCAAATGTATTTTTACATTCTCTATGCTACACTCAAAAGGACAGAAAGACTGACAGTTTTCTCCTTGTAGATACTTGTTTCTTATTTTATGTCTGAACACTAAATCAGAAGATTCGCAAACCAAGGCTGCTTCTGATTATTAACAAGCAGAAGAACATGAAATAACCTGGATTTCTGTATCAAAGCACTCAATTGTGTTTCAGTCTGAACCATTAACTTGCTGAATATGATTGCATTATTAATGCTAGATATTTCTCTGCATGTTATTTTCTGCCCTGAATCTTAAATTATGCCATACAAATAGCTAAGAACTTCAGCACTTTGCAGGTGAAAATAGTTTAGAAGAAGTGCATCATTGAATATAAATAAATAAAAGGATTAAATTTAGAAACAGATGCAAATGATTTGTTATCTGGCTGAGGAAAGCTATTACTGAAGTCATGTTACCAGGAGACTGAAAAGTTCTGGCTATGGCAGTGCAGATTCAAGTAAAACAAAATATTTTTTACATCTTTTTAAATAATTCCTGAACTTCATTAGTTGATTATTTGCTGTGCATGTAGCAGGATGCTCTCATTTTCTGAAGTGTCATGTAGTGTAGTATTTTTGGATTTGTTCTGTTAAATATACTGGGTTGATGGGCTGCACGTTCAAATCATATCACATGTATAGATTCTGATTTGTTTAGGTTATCCTCAGGAGCCAACTGTTTTAAAATTAGTTTCTGTCTGTTTGTTTCTTTTCTTCTTACTTTTGATAGGTAGTGAATAGATGGATAGACAGACAGACAGATAACTTTAAAGACAGATAGATTCCAAGGCACTGGAACATGTTGCTCAGAGAGGCTGTGGAGTCTCCTTCTTGGAGCCCCCAGATGTGGTGCTGGGCACAATGTTCTGAGTGGCCCTGTTGGATTAGAGTTGGACCAGAGGCAACCATGCCTTCCAACCTCAAAAATTCTGAGCATATGAAATAGTTTATGATAACTGAATCCTTTAAGTGATGGATTATCCCACATCAATTGTCAGTAACAGATTAGTGCAGGGTTTATGAGATGTTATTCTATTTGCTTTGAAATATTTTTGCACAGAGCAACTTAACCTGTGCCATTCCCATATTCACTTCTTCAGAGTGGTTATGTACCTCTTGCAATGTGATTTAACATATATTCACATATACCCACTGCAATTTCTTAGGGCATAGTTTTCTCTAATCTGTGTTTTGCACGAAGTTAGGATCTTGTACAGAACTGGGCACCTTGTAAACCTTGGTCACAGTGAGTCTGAAGCAAAAAAGCTTGCTCAGTGAGGATCCCTTAGCTTTGCTCTCTACTGCCATAACATACTTATTTGTATTTGGGACAACTTAAAAAAAAGACAAAAAAGAAAGTTCATAGTTACCTAAAAAAGGTCTCCACATACATAGCTCTATATTCCACAGACCTTCTTCCAAGGAGAGGCAGGTCAACATGATATATAAAGAGAATCAGAGAATCATCATAGAATCATAGAATCATTTGAGTTGGAAGGGAGCCTTATAGGCCATCTGGTCCAACACCTCTTCAAATGAACAGGATCACAGGAGGCGGATCCCCAGCTCACTACAACCTCCCTTCAGGTAGTTATAGAGAGCAATAAGGTCTCCCCTGAGCCTCCTCTTCTCCAGACTGAATAATCCTAGATCCTTCAGCTGCTCCTCATCAGGTCTGTGCTCCAGACCCCTCACCAGCTTTGTTGCTCTTCTTTGAACCCGCTCCAGGGCCTCAGTGTCTTTCTTGCAGTGAGGGGCCCAAAACTGGACACAGTACTCGAGGTGCAGCCTCACCAGAGCTGAGTACAGGGGGACAATCACTGCCCTGTTCCTGCTGACAACACTGATGCAAGACAGGAAGCCTTGGCCACCCAGGCACACTGCTGGCTCATGTGCAGCCGAGCAACAATCAATACCCCCAAATCCATTTCCTCTACACTCTCTTCCAGCCACTCCGCTCCAAGCCTGTAGCATTGCCTGGGGTTGTTGCATCCTGCCAAAGTGCAGGACCTGGCATTTGGTCTTGTTGAACCTCATCCCATTGGCTTCAGCCCAGCTCTCCAGCCTGTCCAGATCCCTCTATTGGTCCTCGCTACCCCCAGGCAGATCGACACTTCCAGACAACTTGGTGTCATCCACAAACTTACTGAGGGTGCACTCAGAGCCCTCATCCAGGTCATCATTAATATATTGAATAGGACAGGCCCCAGCACTGACCCCTGGGGAACAGCACTCGTGACTGGTCGCCAGCTGAATTTAGCTCCATTCACCACCACTCTCCGGGCCTGGCCCTCCAGCCAGTTCCTTACCCAGACAAATGTACCTGTCCAAGCCATGGGCTGCCAGCTTCTGCAGGAGAATACTGTGGGAGATGTTGTCAAAGTAGAAGTCTAGGTAGACTACATCAGCAACCTTTCCCTTGACCACCAGAACGGTCATATAAGGATCATAGAAGGAGATCATGTTTGTCAAACAGGACCTGCCCTTCACGAACCCATGCTAGCCAGGCCTGATCCCCCGGTTGTCCCACACGTGCCACATCATCTCCCTCAAGACAATCTACTCCATAACCTTCCCTGGCACCGAGGTCAGGCTAACAGACCTGTAGTTCCCCGGATCCTCCTAACAACCCTTCTTGTAGATGGGAGTCACACTGGCAAGCCTCCAGTCTTCTGGGACCTCACCAGTCAACAAGGAGCACTGATAGATAATGGAAAGCAGCTCAGCTATCACCTCCACCAGTTCCCTCAGCACTCTCAGGTGAATCTCATCCGATCCCAAAATCCAGCCCCCAGGATCATCTACAGGTAGATCATGTTGCCTAGAGTTCAGTTCAGAAGTGATGCTCTGTTCAATATATATTATAACATTATATATATATATACAATATTGATAGCTTACATAGACCCTGTAGAGTTCCCTGTCCAGTTGCAGTGATGTTGTCAATCTTGAACATTGCGTTTCCATGCTGAAGCATCTTCCTCCTCATATGAGAACACAAACATAAATCTGCTCCTTATTCTACCTAAATGTCTCTCCCTCGCAGTGCTAAGGGTGAAATTCCATTGGGATACATTTGTTTCTATAAACAATCTTCGCAATAAACATTATTTATATATTTCACAATAAGCAGTTAAACATTATTTATAGCTTGTGACTTGAATGTCTTCAGGACTATCCTTTGCAAAGCAGATCAGCACTTCTGTTAAGCAATTTATTTGTCTGTGATCATTTACAATAGTTTCTACATCTTGACACTGCTTATGTTTTCTTTTTTCATGTTTTCTTTTTTCTTTTCTTAAATTATTGCATTCACTTTTTTTTTTCTGTAAGATGTTTCATCACTGAGTGTAAGATCCAGTTTAATATCCTCTTTCATTCTTTCTCTCCTCTTTATTACTGTCTGCAATGTAGTGCAGACTTCACATATTCTAGTAGGATTTTTCACTGAGTTTTATCTAGTTCTACCACAGTAAAGTACATGACTTAACTGACAGTTCTAGATTCTCTCTAAAAAATTGCTTAAATGCAAAAACACTAGATTATTGAAGCTGTGATTTTTGTCTGTTTTTTTTCCCCTTTAGTTCCAGTTTTTCACTGCAAAACATAAGAGACTTCAGAGTCCTGACACTGGCATAACAAAGATTCACCACCCTACATCAATTGCTTTTCTGAATGCTCTCAGACATCAGCTCCATGCTTGAAATTGGTTCTCAGTGACTGTTTGGCAGCAGCTAAATTTGCCAAAATCCAAACTGGTGGGATGAGTGAGAACTTCAGGAAGAAGCGACAGGGCCTGCAACAGGAAGTGGGGCTAGTATAAAACAGTGGGTCTGAACTATCTCAGCACTGAAATGTGAGATTCGTAGAGATATGGGGAAGAAAAAAAAAAAAAAAAAAAAGAATGCAAAATTGAAAGAAAAAAATTTCAAAGCTAACACTGAGTCATGTACTAGAAGGGTAAAAGGGTAGAGATGGAAATAATTACAATTACAGATTTTCCTTCTGACTTAATAGAAAGCTGACTGTAATTGACCTGTAAAATTCAGGTAAATGCCTTGGAAATTGGTGGTGAAAAGTAGAGTAAAGGAATATTTATAATATTTGCCTGAATCTTAGTGTAATGTAGTTCATAATAACAAGTTGTTCAAACATGGCATGAGAAAAAATAAGAAAAATAGCTACAGGGGATGGACAAACTAATTGAGGATTTGCTACTGTGCAGTGAATTTCATAAGGAAATGTGACTTGTGCAATTGCACTCTCTATTCACTGCAATTCTTTTCCCTAAAGTTATTCAGTATGGGATAAATGGGCAGATGAGAAGAGCAGCAAGATGTAAGATGTAATTTACCTCAATTTTTTGCACCTCCCAACATGACTGCATTGAAGGAAGAGATGCAAGGGGAAATACTGATGTTCATCTTTTCTTTGGGATGCTATTGAGCCAATTTCCACATTTATGTAAGCTGATCCATCAATGTATATTTATCTCAGGCCTAGTTATAGTATTACCCATGCTGATGCACAGATGTCCTTGCAGGGAAGCAGACATACAGAGACATTTGTCCACAGAAGTGGTGGCGTTACTGTCCCTCAAGGTGTTCAAGTACTGTGGGGATGTAGCACTGAGTGACATGATTTAGTGGGCAATATTGATTGATAGGTGGATGCTTGGACTGGATGAGGACCTTACAGGTCTTTTCCAGCCTATGATTGTATGATTAAGGGAATCATGGGTAGTGCTGATACCATACTAGAGAAAGAAGGTGTTGGAAAATTTTGGGTATTGCATTTATGGCAAAACTAAGTAAGTCATGACATAATAACACCTGAAATTGTGTTTTATTAGTTCTGCTACTCATGTATATATTTAGAACAAATTTTCACTAGCCCTGGAATGTCACAACAGCTCTTACATAAATAAATTGGAGGGGGAAATATCTCATTATTAAGATGAAATAGGGGAGATTAAAAAAACCCAAATTCTTCTTCAGATTCTGCCGCTTTCTGTCTTGGGAAAACTACTTTTTGTCTATTGTAGACATTGAGCCACTTTCATAAGAAACAGAGCCACACTAGCACCCCACATCATTTTCCTCCAGGGTATTCAGGAACTGCCTGGGAACACTAGGAACTGTCGAAAAGTAGTGTTTCTTACAACAATGGTTGCATGTTGCTGTGGCTACTGTAGGCTGTTTCAGAACAAATCTGCAATTTATTTGTCTATTGACGATTTGAAGGAAGATTTTTTTTTCATGGAGACTGCTCTGTGGGAAATATGATTTATCTTACGGCTGTATGAATTCTTCTCTGCTGGATATGCTCTGGGGTGGGTGGAAACCTGCAGTGTTTGCTGCAGAACAGACAAATATGTGCTTCACAAAGATGGTGCTGTGGCTGATTTGTATACAAAACTCAAGATGTACACAACAGAGATTTGTAGCAAACATGAAAAAAGCCACTAGCATAAAATGCTAATTCTGATGTATTTCTGAGCTTATCCTCAGAGGAAGAGACAATATATTCAGAAGATGTATTATCTTGGGTGCTTAAGGCCATTAGTACTGAGTACTGTCCAAATCAACTAATTGTTGAGGACAGTGAGACAAATTTACCATGACAGGCTAAAAGATAATAACTTGTTTACTAAGGTCTGGAAGTTTACATTGAATGAATTGCCAGATGAATAAGAAACAAATCAGGCAGGAAGAGCTTATTATGGCATGATGGATGCTTCCTGTAGGGTACAAGCAACATCATCTGGAAAAGTGCTGTCTTCAGGCTTTACGAAAAATAGCAAAAAAAAAAAACCAACAAACAAACCATATATAGGGAGGTTTTATGCCATAGTAAGCACACCTGGCATTCAGGCATGTACAATGCTTTATAACTGGAAGACTTTTCAGTTCTAACTCAGACACTGAAGTACTAGCAAATCCTTTAATAAATGTATTTGCCAGTGGCAAATTTTTATACATTTTCATAACTCTTCCTTAAATTCTAAGTTCCTGCAACTGTTCCAGATAACTCTGAACAGCTCTTCTGTCAATTTGTTCACTATCAATCTAATTTCATGCAATGTGTTGTGACCAGAAAGCTTGAGCTTTGGCAAATGATCATAGTTGCTAAAGCAAATAAAAGGAGATGTCAGATAAACTAACATATATGACTACTTTTACCTGGCCAAGTCATTACGACTGCACCAAGGAAAACTCATGCTTTGTTGTTTCAAAAGACTTCTTGATGTAATTTTTAACCAGAAACTACAAAATAAAAGTGAAATATATATAGTTTTTAAAATGAAATAAATATGTATGTATATATATATATTTAAAGGATTCTTCTGTTCCTAAATACGATGCAGGTGGAGTCAGACATGGGGATTATTGTTCTTCTTAGTTGATTTTCCTTATGTTGTTCTGCTTCTCAGCCCCATGGCTGTCTGATAGTTCAATTAGCATCTTTACAGTAGATTTCTGGTTCTTATTACATAGGAATTTAACAGCAATCTTGAGTACAGGATGTACATGAAGATAGATATCCTGTGTAAAAAACAGGACCAGGAAAAACAGCTTTTAATTGGAAGAGGGTAGATTTAGCCTAGATACTAGGAAGAAATTATTTATTGTAAGGGTGGTGAAACACTGGAACAGGTTGCCCAGAGAAGCTGTATATGCCCCTTCCTTGGAGGCATTCAAGGCCAGGCTGGATGGGGCTTTGAGCAGCCCAGTCTACTGGAGGTAGATTTTTCCTGTCAACTCTGCGGGCACTATATTTATATTTTGAATGTGGGTATTATATTTTGAATGAACAAGGCATCATGAGGCATCTTCATACACTTCCTATCAATGTAAAGCTTGAAGGGCAATAAATTGTAGGATAAAGCCAGGTTTTGAAAAAGCAAAGAACAAAAACAGCAAAGAAATAAAATAAAAATCTGATAACTGACACACAAGATTCTTGAGATACTCTTGATTTTTACTCTGTGATCTTGTTACGAAAACTTTTTCAAGGTGCAAAGTTTGATGCAGTCACTAAACATACATTATCTCATGGTTTTCAAGCCCATCAGCCCAGAATATGACAGTGAACAACATTTATTACAGTTCACAGAAGAGTTTCACATAAAGGCATTCAGACAGATTTATTCTGCACTCATTCAAACTTGAAGTAAACCATATCAAGTACGCACAAAGTAATATACTGGCTCCTCATGGCTAAAGGTCACTGGTGCACCTCCGTTAAAACATCTGAAGCAATCCTAACAAAGTTGTCATACTTTCAAGTCATATTTACCAGACCTAATCTCCTTTGAACCATGTCACTGCTGCTGGAATAAACAGGGACATGGTTGTCAAGGACTTTTAATTTTCAGTGACAGCTGTCAAAGGGCCTTTCTTAGACATCCGTCATATTTTAGATAAGAAAATAGAGTTTCAGATTGCATGCCAGCTGCCAAACATGAGCAGTTGTGATTACATGCAGTTTCATTTCCCTAGTTTAATTTGAAATCACAAATGATAAATTGGATTTTATGGTTCAAATAAGATAGAAACAGAGACCAATTATCTCTAGCTTATTTATTACCTTTATCAATCAGTGTTTATTTTATGAATTAACTGACATGTTCTAGTGCAAGGAAGTGAGATTGAATTTTTGATCTTGAATTCCACATGCACTTTTAGAAAAATACAACAGACTAAACACAG
This sequence comes from Centrocercus urophasianus, assembly GCF_019232065.1. Lineage (NCBI taxonomy): Eukaryota > Metazoa > Chordata > Aves > Galliformes > Phasianidae > Centrocercus > Centrocercus urophasianus. The sequence continues at coordinate 2,881,193 of NW_024885355.1, forward strand.
CCAAAGCCAAGACTGTGGAATATCAGCTGGGTTTGTAGGGGCTCTCTATAGTGATCCTTCACTGTAGATGGAAATTAAGTGACAGGTGATCATTGATCTCAAAAGAATTCTGATTTGTGGTTCTAGAAATGTTTTATTACACCAGGTTTTTTTTTGCAGTGAAGGTGTAGGTGAAGGTTGGTGCATGAAACTGAGAGAAGTATAGTGCTTTCAGTGCTTTCAGTGTTTCTCTGACGCTCAATGGGCTTCTAGATTTAATATGGTAGATATAAGACCAGGGCAAGACCAAGAAAAAAAAAAGAAATTTTTTAAAAATCAAATGAGTTAATACAAATCATATATGAAATTCATTTTTTCACTCTTTTTTTTTCTTATGTTCCATGTGTTGCAATTCATTCTTGTATTTTCTAGCCTATTGCACCATCCTAGAGATGTTTCAAAGCACTTGCCAGTTTTGAAAGGATACGAGAGATGTACTGGGTTCCTCCCTACAAAAGACCTTGGGAATGGCTCCAGTGACTTTACACTGGAGCAGATAAACATTTCGATCTGCTTTCATTCTGCAGTCTAGAAATTCTTTTCTTATTTTAACCCAGATCCACGAAGGAACTGTAGAAAAACAAGTCTCAGTTACAGACATCAGGATTACAGCGTCCTGTCTAGATGTAAGATAGACAGATCTCCTGTCAGATATAACTGACTCCAAGCTATACTACAGGTTGAGTAAGATGAAAGAACAAAAAAAATTCAGATACTGAACTGAAAAAAATCATATACTTGAAATGAGTGTTATAAAACTCTGCTTAAAGGCAAAATTATTCTTTACCAACCTAGAAGTATATTAAAAGAAAAGCTTTTAAGTGTAAATACAGAGAATATATATTTTAGTTGAGACAGTGATTAAAAATTTGGCAAGAAAATCAAAGCTTAAGTTTGGACAGTTTTCCCAGAATCTCTTTTTACAAATACCAGAAAGAGATTTCAGTCCAATAAGATTCTATAGCACGTCTTGAAACTTGCAAATGAGATAAAAAAAAAAAAAAAAAGCAACACTAAATCATAGAATCATTAAGATTGAAGGAACACTAAGATCATCTAGTTCCACAGTAAAGATCTAAAGAAAATATATATTTTCTTAGGGATGTAGTTTTAGGTTCTGAAATTTAGACTGCTTCTTCAGTGCTACAAGGAGCCCTCTCTGTGAAAGGCAGCACATATAAACCTGCTCCCTCCTTTGAACCCTCGTCAATCAGACTTAAACAAAATTCAAGACCAGAAGAAGAGTGCAAAACAGTGTCTGAGCACTGGATTGCTAACTAGAAAGAACACTGAGAATTATTCTACATCTGCTGAGTTATCCTACATCAGTGTCTTGTTGAAGCAAGTCACTTAGGCTTCTATTAAGTTGGACTGAATGTTAAAAACAGCTTCAGAGATCAACAGTAGAGAAGGCTGAGATGAACAGCTCTCTGGATGTGGCTGTTTTTTTTGTTATTTACAGGGTGTTCAATGATCTAACTAGAACAGATAACGTTATTTTCTACCTGAGGTGAGACAAATCCTGCTTGTATGTGGCTCTGGGCAGTCTGGTCTAGTGACTGGAGACCCTGCACATAGCAGGAGGGTTGAAACTAGATGATCGTTATGGTCCTTTTCAACCCAGGTCATTCTATGCTTCTATGAGCCTTTGACTCCATGAAAAAGCATGGGAATGTCCAATGTTCAGTTGTCAAGCGATTAAATTTACTGTCTCTTATTATTTGTCACCGTTTCACTCTATAGCTACTGATTATATGTCACTTATATAAGATCTAAAAGAATAGTTTACATGCCTTCATGTGAGTTCAACTATTCATCACTGCAGGAACATCACCTCACTACTCTGGTAATATGCTTAGAAGCTTTATATATAAGCTATGATCATCATTCTCACTGTATTATGAGATCCATGGAAAGTACACATTACTGGGGGTTCTTAGGCCAGATGCACAAAGACAGTGAGACTGTGTGTAAGTCCCGTGGCATTAATTCCCTATTGACTCAGTATTATGCTATGTATATGTGTGTGTTTGTGTATGCTATATATGTGTATATCTACATATGTTATAACATTTTTAATCTGGATTGGATTTTTTAATGTACATGAATGTATTGTATAAACCTCTGGCTACTAAATGCATAAATCTTCTTGGCAACTCTGTCTTCCCAGTCTTCTGTCACTTTATTGCTTTGATTTCATCCAAACCCAATTTCATCAGCCAATTTTTCTAATAAAGAGAAAAACAGCTGCTGATACTATGATAGCAGAAGGTATGCTATCACAAGTAATTTCTGTAAACTTTACCAATTTTTCACATTCTGCAGAAGGCAAATTTTGCTATTTGTTATGTACGAGGGAGGAACATGTTTGATTTTATGGAAATGATCTGCTCCCCCAAGACAAATTTCTTCTTCCATTTATTCTCACAAGGCTGATTCAGAGGCCATTTATTCTGTGGGTTTAAAGGAAATTTAGTTAAGTTGTACATACGTATTCAGAGACCCAAATCTCATAGTGTATTTAACCTCTTGTTAAACCTTGAATCTCTTTGCAACCCCTGCAACTCATTCCCAGCAGAAGTTGTTACTAACTTGAATCTTTCATTTGTTTATCTTTACACAGTTTTTCTTTTTGTTTTGTTTCCTTAGTTTACCAGGATTACCTGCTCTCTCATAAAGCTTTGATCTCTTCCCAATTGCAAAAGCCAGAACATACAGCTGCAATAAAAGTTACATTTGCTTTCTGAATTGCTCTGATATTTTTAATAGCTTCATTATTGTTAGAAGGTTAAGCTAATGTTTGGCATGCAGCTTACTTCATCTTCTTTCTGCAATCTTACTGGAAAAAATTTGGAGCAGAATTTCTCAGGAGGAAAGATGAGGTTACTTAAAGGACAGCTTTTTTTTTTTTTTTTTTTTTTTTGTAGCCCTGCAAAAAAGGAGCTGGTGGACCTGGTGGATGAAAAACTGAACATGAGCTAGCAGTGTGCTCTTTCAGCTCGAAAGGCCAACGGTATCCTGGGCTCCAGGATAGAAGCACAGGACAGAAGAGCGGTGGCAAGCAGGGACAGGGAGGTGAATGTTCCTCTCTACACTGCCCTCATGAGACCTCATCTGGAGTACTGCATCCAGGCCTAGGGTCCCCAGTACAGGAAAGACATGGGGCTGTTGGAAAAGGTTTAGAGGGCTGTGAATACGATCAGAGGTCTGGAGCACCTCTCCTATGAAGACAGGCTGGGGGAGCTGGGCTTGTTCAGCCTGGGGAAGAGAATACTGCGGGGTGACCTCATTGCAGCCTTTCAGTATTTAAAAGAGAATTAGAAACAGGAGGGGAGTCAACTTTTTACAAGAGTAGGCAGTAATAGGACAAGGAGGAATGGTTTTAAGCTCTAGGAGGGCAGGTTTAAATTAGATGTTGGGGAAAGTTACAGAGAGAGTGGTGAGGTGCTGGAACAGGCTGCCCAGCGAGGTTGTGGATGCTCCATCCCTAGAGGTGTTCAAGGCCAGATTGGATGGGGCCCTGGGCAGGCTGGTCTAGTACCAGACCAGGAGGTTGGTGGTCCTACCTGTGGCAGGGGATTTGGAACTTAATGATCCTTTGGGTCCTTTCCAACCCAAGCCATTGTATGATTCTATGATTCTAAGATTTAAGAATGATCTTAATAATTCTAATGCATAATTTGTAATGAGATCACTAAATGCTATATTCAGTAATTGATTGATTGACTATGTTCATATTTAAGCATAACAAGATCTTGTACTTGAAAATGTTAGGCTATTTTGGAGGTGAATGATGTGAAAGTTTTACTCAGCATGTACCTTACTTTCTTTTGACATTGTTTGGAGGATTTTCCAGTTAGTTAGAATGCAAACAACATAGCCTCTTATTTACCTTTACCTGCATATATTTCAGAACAACTGACAAACAAGAACATTTTTGCTCTTCTGGGACAGTCAAGCTGTCAGGCAGCACAGCACTGCAATGTAATAATCCAAGGAATTAAGAAGTAAGTAATGTTCTTTAGCTATTCACACAAGTTTAGGAACTGATAATGAGTGTGTTATCATAGGAAAATTAAGTTTCTAAGAACAATCATGGCTAGGAGCAGTTTGGAATATGCAGTAAAAATGTATGAAACTCACAGATTCTCAGCAGATCTCTTGCACTTTATAATACAGGCAGCCACTGTGATTATGCTGCTGAAAAGTGAAAGAGATGTAGTACCATACATACACTCTGGAGGTGTTTAAGTCCAAGTTGGATGGGGCCCTGGGTAATCTGATCTAGTACTTGATCTCATCAGCTAGCAATCCTACCTATGGCATGAGGATTGTAACTGGATGATTTTTGAGGTCCCTTTCAACCCAAGTTATTCTATGATTCTATACCACACCTTTTGGTAATGACCCACCAGAGTAAGTTTGCAAAGACAGAAAGAAAAATTCAGAGTAAACACAGTGTAAATTAAGGGCTGTTAACTTAATCTTCCTTATTACATGAATTATTAACTAAATACTCTGCATAAAGAATCATACAGTACTTTTATGGCAGCACATCTACAAAACAATCATAATTATGCTAAGATGATTAACTACATTATGACTAATCCCCAGAAATTACAATTCCTGCTCTGCATTCAATTTTTATTTATTTATTTATTTTTATACATATGTATCAAAATAGTCTTAGTTTATGTGATCCTAACTACTTTTGCACAGAAACCCAGCTTTTATCCAAAGTCAGGTTAGACAGCTGTCATTTAACACAAGGTCCTAAACAACTATGAAAATTTTGAATTCAGCCTTCTTTGAGCAGAGAATTAGACCAAAAGATTCCCTTTAAACTAAATTATTCTATGATTTTACACAGTACTTTGCCTCCAATCTCAGTATTGGATATATAACTCTGGATTTTATTATATAGTAGTAAAATCCCATTTATAACTTCTTACAGTGACATCACTACTATTACAGTTTTTATAAATGGAAGACCAAAAATGGAAACACTTCCAAGACCAAATAGAAAATATGCAGGAGAATGAAAAGAATGGATTTAAGAATTAAGGGAATATGATGAGCGCTATTTCAGTCACATCCAGTTCTAGTACATTTTTAAAAATAGCTGTGAAACCAAGTCATTCTTTAAAATATGAAGCAACTAAATGGGCTTAGAGTCTTCCTTTACAATGTAGCATCATGTCTTTAATGATGTGTCAAGCTTTCAAAAGTCATCTTCCATACAGATATAGAATAGTCAGAGCTTGCAATGTTTACAAGAATTTTCTTTCTCTTCTTGCAGTGGTCCTTATAAAGCATACACAGCAGCTGCAACTCTACTACATGGTATTTCTCAATTCAGAAAAAGCAAATATTGAGTTTGTATTTAAGATGCATTTCAACTAGATAAAAGAACTGTAAGCATGAATTATCACATTCAAATCAATAGAAGTCAAATGCTGAACACCAGAGAGTTTTAAGTGACAAGTCATTTAAAAAAATCTTGAGTCAGTCTCCAAGTCGATTCAGCATCCTTCATCTCCTTTTAACTTCCTATTAGAAGTGCTTAGCCTGACATAAATTATGTTCCATATTCTGTTCAAAAGTCTTCAAAGCAATGAGATGGCCCTCTTGCATTTTCTTTACTGATATTTTGTATAACAATGATGAAGGTGTGGTTCATCACCTTTGCAAGCATGTTGAATATTTTATGATCCATGGCATGCTGGAATAGAGCTGGAGAACTTGCATGTAGGGAGACAAATATAATACATTCCTCATTTGGATCCTTGAGAGAATCTGTGAACAGATGGATGAGTCTAAACATTGGTATGAGTTGACTTACTCTGGAAGTAACCATGGCAGCCAACTAAGAAGCTTTCAGTATGGATATCATGAAGGCATGGAACAAGTGTATGGAAAAGACCCTGCATTTGTGCATAATTACTCTTATATTTGAATTAATTTATTCAAGAAATGAAAACTATGGTAAATAATCACTTATGGACTCCCAAGTCCCTACTAATTTGAAAACAGGAGCTTAAAACAAGTTCCTTCAAAGTACTGGAGAGGTTTCCATTAAGAGTAGATCAGAAGGAAAATTTGATCATCACAGGATTCACTTAATTTTTCACAACTTTTTTTATTTGGTTATATTTAGTGAAAAAAGATCCACCAAATTGTACAACTATATGCAGAATCGCATAAATTTATATGATTTATATTTATTTATATAGATTTATATTATTTATAAATCAACAAATCCCACATAAGGTTTGTTCATCTGCTAATCAGATGAAATCTGTGTTTTAGCCAGCCTGTATCCATTTAACATTATTTTTAAGAATGTATCTCTATGGTTGTCCTTCTTTCACAACAAAACTATCAATTCCTTAGAGTGTTTGTTCCACTTTGTGTGCTGTGACTAGATATTTAGAGTCCTCTGACAGTGCACATATCTTCCAATTAAATCTTTCTTATTCCCTGAAAATGTGTCCAATGTTCTCCATCATTAACCCAAGGAGTTTACAGCTCCTTATTCAGCAGCTTGTACTCAAAATATTAATTATGTATTTGTATCCAAGACACTTCTGTATGTGATTAATAATTCAATACAAGTACAAGCTTTGCAGTTTGCAGATGAACAAGGTCAGTTTTCAAAAGTCTAATAGTAACTTCAAGGAACAGGTGACATTAGAACAAGTTATATATATATAATCACAGAGTCCTTGGAGTTGAAAAGGATCTTCAAAGGCCCAGGATACAATTGTCTTTCTGGGCTGCAAAGGGCACATTGCTGGCTCACATCCAGCTTGCCATCTGCCACCACCCCCAGGTCTCTTTCAGCAGGGCTGTGCTCAATCCTTTCATCTACCAGTTTGTATTGGTAGTGGGAGTTGCTGTGACCCAGGTGCAAGACCTTGCAGTGGGAGTTGTTGAATGTCATGAGGTTCACCTAGGCCTACTGCTCAAGCCTGTCTCGGTTCCTCTGGATGGCAACATGTCCCTCAGGTGTGTTGACCACACCCCACAGGTTGGTATCCTCAGCAAACTTGCTGAGGGTGCATTCAACCCCACTGTCAATGCCAGTGCCACCCATCACGCCCATATCTTTCCAGTTGGTAGAGAAAGATGTTGTGTCAAAGGCCTTAGTAAAATCCAGATAGCTGACATCAGTGGCTCTTCCCTAGTCCATAGATGCAGTGACACCATCACAAAAGGCCAGTAGGTTGATCAAGCAGGATTTGCCCTTGGTGAAGCCATACTGATTCTGCTGTGTCATCTCCCTGCCTTAGCATAGCTTCCAGGAGGATCTGCTCCATGATCTTTTATGACACAGAGATACTGATAGGTCAATGGAACTGATAGGTCAATGGTTCCTGGGGCCATCATTTATACCTTTCTTAATGATGAGTGTGTTAAAGTGTTTCTTTTCCTATATATAAGGCCTTTGCATATATATAACAGGTCTTATATCGTTACATAGGTCTTATATCACAGAGACTGTGGATATTCATTTTTTTTCACTGTGCTTTATCCACTGAAACTTCTTGATGTACACTGTGAGAAAGCCACATCAAAAATCTTAAACAATCAGACAGAAATACAAAATATACATAGCATAGAATGTCTTATATTGTAAGGGATCTTAAAGATCTTCTAGTTCCAACCTCCCTGTCATGGGCAGGGCTACCAACCACTAAATCAGGCTGCCCAGGATCCTAACCAACCTGGCCTTGAATGTCTCCAGAGATGGATTATCCACAACTTTGTGTAACTTATTTTACTTCCTTACCACTCCCTGAGCAAAGAATTTCTTCCTAACATCTAACCTAGATTTCACCTTTTTTAAAGACATTCCTCCTCTACCTATTCACCTGTGTAAAACAGGTTCCCTCTTACTTCTAAGTTCCTTTAAAGTACTAAAAGACTACAGTGATGTCTTGCTGAAGACTTCTTTTCTCTAAGCTAAACATGCTCAGCTACCTCAACTTTTCTTCATAGGAGAGGTGCTCCAGCCCTTTGATCAATTTTATTTTCTTGATCAATTATATTTGCTCTGTATCTGCTTCAACACCTCCACATCTTTCTTGTGTTGGAGGCCTTAGGCCTGGGCTCATATATGGATCCTCTTCATAAAGGCAGAGTGGAAGGGACAAATCACTACCCTCACCCAGTTAGCTACTCCTCTTTTGATGTAGCTCAGGATCCAATTGTCCTTCCAGGTTGCAAGCATACAATAAATACGTTACTGTGAAGTTTTTCAATTTATTTTTATTTTCAACACCATCAAACCACCAATACAAGGAATGCTAAAAGGCTGTTCTTTTAAGGATGTTCCTGCTCAAAGGTTGAAACAGAGAGGGGAATGTGTTTGAAGCGAGGTGCAAGGATGGGTGGGAAATCATTCCTACTTAAATGCAAAATCTAGTATTTTCTTTGGAAATAATGTTAAAATTTCCAGACGAGTTTCACTTGTTAAGATTTTAAAGAAATCCGAAATGAAGACAACACTACAGTCTCAAAATATGTATTTGTTACATAGTGTTTAAAGTCAGAAGGGATTTTGGAAAACATTATCTAATCCTGACAAAAAAATGTTTCATCCAGTCAGCTTTTCGTAGAACCAAACTTGTCTTTCGATAAATGTAACTGGATTTAAAGAAAAGAGAAAGATGAAGATTACCAAAAGAATACAACTGCATCATCCAAATGCCCTCTGTTAATTGCTAAATGAATGCAATGGAAGTAACAAAATCTAAACCAAATCTGATCAGCAGTGTGATTGGTTGAAATATGAATAGTTGAGTGTTGTTATATTAGGTAGTATGGTTAAATGAGATCCCAGCTATGAATTATCTATGACTAATCACTGAAAATAATTGCATGTAAACAATACCATGATTTAAAGGACCATGAAAGTAAAGGATTTCCTAAGAATTACAAAATTACAATTCTGTTGTTTTCAGAGGGTGAGTTAGGAGCCATCTTGTTTATGAGTGCAGTGAAACTTAAGTCAAAGTTAAGTCTTAAAATAAAGACAATAAGAAGAGTAAAAAAGTAAAAATAAAAAAATTAAAAATTGCAAACTGTTTATTCATTTTCAAACAACTACCTTTTTTTCTTAGGTTTTGTCTGAACCAATGGCCAGCAAAATTATCGAGCTCTAACTGCCTTCATTGGATTTGGAGAAGATAAAGCCCAATGGCTCCAACAGGAATATAGGAACAGAGCTTCCATTTAAGCAACCTCCTGGACCCTCTCCTTTTTCCAAATCCTTTCCGATTTCCAGTAAATTTTCAGACTGTTTTAATGGTGAAGCATTTAATCCTCTTCATTATCCTGCAATTATTTCTATGTAACTCCCAAAGGGATGCCTACAATTTTATTTATTCATTTATTGTTATTAATAAAAACAAAACACAGAATACCAAAATGCTAACTTATCCTGTAGAAGAAATTTATCGTGTGTTTCATGTCCTTAGGAAGGTATTTTGGAGAGCAGCATGTCAGCTGTATACAAGTCTAAGTCAAAGAGCTTAATTACTGATGTTAAACTCACTTCCAGGAAGGGAAAAACAGAATGTACCAAGAGGGAAATAAATAGGAAAAATAAATAGTATTGAATAAATAACAGTTACTTTGAGTCTGTGTTGCTGAAAGTCTTAAACTAACAAAGACTGTCCTTTAACTGCTGGCCCCGTAACAAAGCAAATTTTTCTTGTCATTACAGAAATTCAATTTGTTATAAAATTCACCAAGCTTTCCTGTTCCTTCCTCTTCTGTTTCTCTTCCGGTAACTAGATTTTTGTTGCTTCAGTGATTGATGCAGCATTTTAATTCCATCTTTGGTATCTCAGAGGAAATCCCTGCATATTATATCTCAGTGAAGGATGGGAGGAAGAAAGAGTCTGAAAAGTATAAGAAGAATAGTAGAAAAGAAAGAGGAATGGCAATTTGTACAGCCTTTTTATAGCCATTTGCATCCTGAGCTGTATCAAAATTGTTAACTAGCGAGCCAAGAAAGGTGACTGTCCCCTTCTGCTCTGCCCTTGTGAGTCCCATCTGGAGTACTATGTCCAGGATCTGATCAGATGATGTACTACATCCAGGATGATAATCAAAGGGCTGGAGAACCTCCCTTACAAAGAGGAAGGGAAGCTGGGCTTGTTCAGCCTGGAGGGGGGTGACCTAATTGCAGCCTTTCAGTACCTAAAGGGAGCCTATAAATAGAAGTGGAGTCAACTCTTTGAAAGGGTAAATAACAGCAGGAAAAAGGAAAATGGCTTTTAAGTTGAAGGAGGGAAGATTTAGGTTGATGTCAGGTAGATTAGGTTGGATGTCAGGGGGAAATTCTTTTCAGAGAGAGTGGTGAGGTGCTGGAACAGGCTGCCCAGAGAGGCCGTGGACGCCCTGTCTCTGGAGGTGTTCAAGGCCAGGTTGGATGGGGCCCTGAGCAGCCTGGTCTAGTATGAAATGGGGAGGGGTTGGCCCTGCCTGTGGGGCTGGGAGGGGGTTGGAGATTGATGATCTTTCGGGTCCCTTCCAACCCTGGCCATTCTGTGTGATTCTGGGATCTATTAGGGTGTTAAGGCCCTGGCACTGCTGCCCAGAGAAGCTCAGGGTGCCCTATCCCTGGAGGTGTATACAATGCCAGGTTGAATGGTGCCCTGGGCAGCCTGAGCTGATGGGTGGCAACCAGCCCATGGCAGGGGGTTTTGGATCAATGTGATCTCTAAAATCCTTTTAAACCCAAATTACTCTATGATTCTGAAAAAATGAAATATTCCAAAAAGCTACTGCAATGTAGAGGACAAGGAGAGAAACGCTTTAATATTATTAACAAAAACATTTTATGTTTATTTTTTCTGCTTATTTTAAATAAAAATATAACAAGCAGAAGATTTCTAGAACCATGTTAGAAAGCTCATTTAGTCTTCTGGTATTTACACACAAGAACAACCTCTGTTTTCTCTTCCCATTAAGTAAAATGGTCACCAAACCAGGAGGAGAGCACATCCATTTGTTTCTAGCAGTACTCAAATACAGTCTATGCCCAATTCTTAGGACCTCTTTTGGTAGACAGTGGTTAATACTGACATTTAATAACAAACCATGTTATGCAGTCTAGTTGTACAAATGCATGAATGTCACAGTTCAATTCACAGAAGTCTACATCCTGAATACATGAAACATAACTGAATAAATATTAATATTGCAAGCATAAGATCAGAACAAAAGGCGATTTTGAGTTATGACTGTCTTAATAAACAGAGATCATTACAGTGGAAAAAATTGAAGGATGTGTGAGCAATGATTCAGAGGGAACATTCAAAGAAGAATACTACACTGACATTGCTTTTTTTTATTATATATCAGCTTCTAGGGGAAAAATACTTTGTTTTGGGATTTGGAGGAAACAGTCAATCATTTAATTTGTTTAGATATCTTTGTTAATGTAACAGTACAAGGCTATTATGTGTATATATATATGTCCCCCTCTCCTCAGCTCTTGTGAGGCCCCACCTGGAATACTGCATCCAGGTCTGGGGCCTCCAGTACGAGAAAGATATGGAGGTGTTGAAGCAGATACAGAGAAAGGCCATAAAGTCTATCAAAGGGCTGGAGCACCTCTCCTATGAAGAAAAGTTGAGGTAGCTGAGCATGTTTAGCTTGGAGAAAAGAAGTCTTTGAGGAGATGTCACCTTCCAGATGTGGCCTTCCAGAACTTGAAGGGAGCGTATAAACAGGAAGAGAAAGACTGTTTGCAAGGGTGGATAGTGATAGGACAAAGGGAAATGGTTTTAAACTAAGACAGGGAAGGTTTAGGTTAGATATTAGGAGAAAGTTTATCACACAGAGGGTGTTGACACACTGGAACAGTTTGCCCAAGGAAGCAGTGGATGCTCCATCCCTGGAGGCATTCAAGGCCAGGCTGGATGTGGCTCTGGATAGCCTGGTCTGGTGGCTGGCAACCCTGTACATAGCAGGGGGTTGGAACTAGATGATCTTTGAGGTCCTTTTCAACCCAGGAGTTGAAAATCAGGAGTTCTAAGAAAGTCAGTTTTCGTAAAAGAAAAAGACACTTGGTGGGCATGAAGATGACCGGTATGACTAAGTGTGCCTGGCCTAGTTATTAAGTTTCCAAGCTTGTATGTGCTAAAAATAATAATAAATCAAACTAGTTATTTTTCATATTTTTTTTCTGTGTGTACTCTGAACTCCCAGAAGTTAAATATAAAGTGAAATAAAATAAAAGTAAAAATAAGCATCTTTATTTTTTTGTCCTATGAGAATTTTTTATTGCTTTTCACAGGGAATATTTAGCAATGCATCTCAAACTTGCTTGTTTTAAGACCATACCCATGAATAACAAAAATATAAGTGCCAGCAACAATCTTGGGAAAATAGGACAGCTCATAATTTGGGTAGAGCCAGAATGGATATAGTAAAACATGCAGAGTAGGTATGAATTCACAGGATGGATAAAAGTTGCTAAGAAGAGAAATGCTTTCTGATATCAGATTTATCACTAATAACTTAAGAAAATATGTTTCTTTTTAATATGAAATTTAAATGCTTTGTAGAGCTGAAAGTATTGAGTGGATGATTACTTAATCTTTCTATTGTCAGTCTCTAAAGACCAACTGAAGAAATGGTCTTAGTAAATAAATAATAATAATAATAATAATAATAATAATAAAAGGATCCAATTTTTGAAAGAGATTATATATAAAGACCAAAACAAGAAGCCTGTAAAGAGAGCCAAATCCTCTGGATATTAATACTGATGTCCTGCAGCCATATTACCTTGTGTTATGATCTTAGAATCTCATAGGATAAGCAAGGTCAGACTTGGTCAATACTCAAATAGATCACCTATAAAGTAAATCCAGGTGCTGTAAGTCATAGTGTTGGCAATTTAGTAGCAAGAACTCCTCCTCTGTCTTGACCATGCCCCAGGCATGGTCATAAAGGTCATTCTACTCTTGGAAACGCTGCCTCCGGAATAGTTGTAAATTGCACGCCTGGCCACCTGAAGTCCTTAAGAAAACCATGTCCCTTCTTAAAGAGCAGGAACATTAACCTTTCTAGGTCCTCCCTATATCAGCCAGGAAGTGATTTTTGGCAACCTAAAATATTTTTGATTGTTCTGACTGATTAATCAAGTACTCTATTCACGTATTTATAATCAGAGTAATAATTGTTTCTTCATTCTTTTACATTAATACACACACACTTTGTAACAATTGCACTTTGAGCATTGTGTAGTTAAAAGGTTCTTTGTAAGTAAAAACCAGCATATTTTCATCAGTGGACTAAAAAATATCTTTGACGATATTCCAAACCATATTCCATGCTATTACATATTCCATATTACTACACTTTTCATAACACAATTTTATTTGTTATTTTACTGTCTTAATATCATTTTTCAACAGTGTTCTGAAAATGCAGATGAGTAGTATAGTGCTCTGAATCTTTTCTGACTCACTTATTAATCTTCTTCCTACAGTATTTAGAATCATAGAATCACACAATTGCTCAGACTGGAAAAGAACTTCAAGATCATCAGGTCCTCCTTCTCCTTTTCTAGAACAATGGGGACTTTTTTCAGATCTGTCTTCAAAAATCAATTACTTTCTGACAATCAGTAACAGTACTATTTTGGCTAGCTTCATTTATCCTTTGTATCTATTTAATTCATATAGGACTCACTCCCAAAAACCTAAAAATGAGTTTATTCTGTTTAATTGTGATAAAATTCCCAAGTGCTGGGCAGCCTGAATTCAGCTCATCTATAACAGTGCCTAATTAAGGCAGCAGATCTGTTGGAGTTTCTAAGCACAAAGTAAGAATGAGCAATTTATACAGCTCCAGGAATGGGAAAAATAGCCTGGCCTGGGCCCAAGGGTCAAGTTTTGTTTAGAAATACGGTGTCAAAGTCAGGAAAACTGCAGAGGCAGTTCCTATTGATGGAATTATTACACATGCATTATGACTGCCTGTTACAGAGCTTATTCTTTTTTTCTGAATTAACATTACTTGATTACACACCATAACTCAGTATTATTTCTTCATAGTTTCTAGATTAATACTGACTATAGGCAGTGAGGAGGAGGTAATTACGGTTCCTGCCTATTTTGTGCAAGAAAAGTCCTTTCCTACAATTCTTCTATTGTATGAAAGTCCTTTCTATAAATAGCCACCATTCTCCCACTGTAGTTTATTTTTTCCAAATAAGTCTAATTTTCCAGATCTGTAAAAGGTTTTTTGTTTGTTTCCTTGCCAATATTACCCTCACTTATAGCATATCTTGTAGGAAGTAAACTGAACTGGCCCCAGTGAACTAAATGAACATAATTTGAGATAACCATTCTTTACTTGCACAATTAATTTTGTGTGGGTGCAGAGCTTTAGATTGCTTTTAACATAATTACAGATTTATATTTATTTAAAATGACATTAATATGTCAAGGTTTCTTGATCTCAGTCCTCTTGTACAGAGGTCTGAGGATTTCCTGTACCCCTTTGATGTTATCTTTATTTTTAATATGACTACCTGCAATCAATGGCAGACAATATTAATGAAAATATTTTCTACCATTTAACTCAATTTTGGATAACCATTCCGGATGTCCTCCCAGTTCAAGAGAATCATTGGTAATCATGGCAAATTTTCTAAGCTGTTTACAGTTTTTTAGTTTTTCTACAATAGTACTTCATGAGAACGTTGTGCGAAACAAGGTATGTAATCCAGAGACACAACACTTATACTTTTGTCCTGTACAGAAGACCTTATGCTCAGAAAGGAGTCCGTTTTCATAGTGTTCTTGAACCATACTGACTGCTTGTCATTCCCTTATTTCTTTATCTTGTTGATGCTATTTTTTGTTTTGTTTCTTTTATTCTTTTCCTAGGTTTTCACCTTCCATGTAATTTGTTCGGTTACATATCTCTATCATTTTCTTGGAATCAACCGAGCAGCTGTGAACTGTGAACACAAGCATGGTTCTTCCCTATTGAAGTCAACAGAACTGAAAATGGTGAATAATTCCTTTTTTTAAAGTAGAAACAGACAATGACAATGGGAGAACTGTTTATACAAAATACCTAAGGGAAAATGTCAATGTGCTGGTTTTACTCAGAAGACATAAGTCTACTATCCAACACAAAACCATTTAATGTATTTACAATCAGCCAAGAAAAAGATTGTATTTATGGGCCAGTTTTTAAATATTACTGTAATGGAAAACAGTAAGTGTGATCCAACAAAATATTTTATAAATCACATAAATATATCTGGGAATCACAAATGCTGTTTCTATACACTATACTCTGCCCTCAAAAGCAGTGACTTTGAGAGGTATTTAGGATCATCATGCTTCACCAGGAAGGCTAAGGAACATTGTCATCATTAGATAAACACAAGTAGTAGAATCTTAGTTTTAATTTCCTGTTTACATTTATCCAAAGCCAGGGTATGTGATATTAAACTCTTCATCTCTTCTGACAATACGTATGAAATTCGAGTGTCTGGGTTTTGTTGCTTTGTTTTTATTTTCTTTTTCTAAATTAGACATGTTGAAACTTAAAATGCTAGAACATACTAAAGAAGTGATGACAAGCACCAGAAAATTTTGTTGGGAAAAATGGCAGATTCTTTTCTAACTGCTTAGTATTTTCAAGATAAAATTATAGCACCTGCCTTAAAACTATGTATTAATAAAGTGTACATGTGTATTACAACAGAGAATGCTAAACAGATGAATATGATGACTCTTTTGGTTAAGCAATTTTTTTAATCTATCTATTTTCCTCTTTTCTTTGCTTCTCAAGAGTTTCTGTAAAAACAAAATCATCTGCACTGCTTTTAACAAGCAAGAAAGACTTGAAGATCTGCACAATTTTTGCAGTAGAGGTCTTCTACCAGAGTTAGGAAAGTTGTTTTTTCCTTTCTCTCACCTTGCAAATTTAAAAGGCATGTATTTGAAAGTTTTGGCTTGTGTTAGAGGCAAGCACACCAAGAAATGAAATCACACTCTTTAGTGGCACTGAAAAGCCACATACTTTAGCTATTGCCTTTTTGTCTTATCTAAGCTAATACACTAGATTCAAAAAATGTCTACTGTTGATTCTAGATATGTTTCTTGGCAGAATGGAGAATGAATGTCTTCCTTTGCAACTTGGAGAAAACAATAGCTGTTATGGTCAGACTACGCCTGATATATTATACTCTACTTTAAAAAATGTCAACATTCCTGTATTTAAACACCAATGTAACATATTGTATACCTGTAAGATAGATTTTTTTTTTTTTTTTTTCTGAGAACTCAAATTATTAGGAATAAATGAAATATCTTATTTGATGCATGATATGCTGATGAAAATATAAAACGGGGAGTAAGCCTTCTATTTGCAACTCAACAAAAGTGAGCTGAAGGCATTGTGGATAGCTACACAGCTGATTTTTGTTCATGGCCTTAATGAGCAATCTGATCAAATTAATCTTTTATTTAAAAAAGCAGGAAATAACATATAACCTAATTTATAGATAATTTGCACAATAGTCCATCAAGTAGGGGAAAATTGTCCGTGCTTCCTTTAGATACTAAACCCCATTTGTGTCCCAAATGTAATACATGCAGTGCATCACAGAGATGCATCTCGGTGACAGGTTGGACGCATGATTGCCAATGAAGACTGAAGACTGGGACAAAGAACTTGCTGAGTACCTCAGCCTTCTCCATGTCTGTTAATGCCATTTCTCACTTCTCATTTATAAGAGGGGAAAAAATATACCGTATCACAGATCAGAAGTGTAAGTGCAACTTTGAGTATTGTGCAATCAATACATAATTTTAATTGCCAAATGAAAGCTGCACTTAATTTTTTCTTACCTGTCTTTCCAAGCACTGTGCATTTTTTATTTGAAAACATATCCTTTTGTTTGGGACATACAGCTCACAAATAAATCAATACTCTGAATCACAAAGACAAAAACAGAAAGCAGCTATGAAGCTTAGATTTGTTTTTGCACCTGATGTTTTTTCATCCAACACTTCACCTAAGAATGATATTATGATTTTAACTCTTGAAGTTGGGTTACCAGGTTACAAGGCAGAAAATGAGAAAGTGGTGATATTCATTTACAGTATCTCACATGGTCAAGAGCAGGACAAACTTGGCAAGTTTGAGTTACGCTCTCCAGGATGAAATATCAAATACAAATTTTCTTTGGAATATTCTTAACTGTTTGACTGGCAACCTACAATTTAGGTGGTTGAAGTTGATTGAGATAAATCTCACAATATTTGTCTTCATTAAATGAAATCTTCAGATATGTTCTCAACTAACATAGCACTACTGAACTTAATTTCCTTTGTCAAAAGTATTTGAGAATCTTTCTGGATTTTATCAGAAAATATTAAATCTCACATAGACTCATGCCCTAAATACTTGATCATATCTCAGAATTATTGGCAAATTGAGAGAGCAAAAAATTCCCAGATGAGGATGGATACATGAACACAAACTACATCTCTCTGTAAAGAAAAAAAAAAAAAGGCAGAACCCGATGCTGCTAACCATCATGAAAAATTTTTAACAAGAGTTAAAGACGTCAGAAGAAATGCTTGCAGTGTAAAAGAGAGATAAGTGGCAGAATAGGAAATCAGAATCTAGACGTTTGGATTTAAAAGGGAAATCCCAAAACCGAGAGCCTTGCTATTTAAGCAATGAAAAGTTCACAGAAAATCATGCGGTAGCCATAGTCATTGCCTCCCTGTAGGAAAGCTCCAGTACAAAATCAATTTAACCTATTTACTAGAGTTCACTACCTAATGGTGCTGAGGAGCTTGCTGTTTTTTTCCTCGTCTTCCAAGAACATACAAAGAGTTTCAGGTAAACTGCTTTGGGTCACATCTCCTGAAGTGCCAAGTACCCTCTGTGCTGTTTTGTAATAAGTAGAACCTGACTAGAATACAAATGTGGTACTTTTAATGCTCTCTATGCAGTCTGGAAAACAACGTGGTCCCCAAACAGACTGGCAGATAAATGGCACTGGAGCACTCCCTTGGCAGTGTGTGTCTGTGTTAAGGTCTGAAACTCCTTGAGCCATTTCAGATGTCAGATTGAAGCAGATGAGCCAACCATTATTCTGCCCAGACGCACAGGCCTGATTAGTACCTGTACTGTCACTCCTATTTCTTCAAAAACATAACGAACCTACTCAACAGCTGTGTAGGTACAAGTGCACCCTGTGGCATATCTCAGCATCCTGTTATTATAGAAATCAATACTCAGCGAGCAAAGTACAAGTCTAATGAACCGCTTAATGTTTCTGTCTTCAGAGATGACATTCTGAGGTCTACCAGAAGTTTATTTGTTCCCTGTAAGATGCAGTGATGTAAGACTAGTCTTTCAGTGAGCTCTGAATAGGTTTGAACTGGAGCCACAGGAAATATGCCTAAATTGAGAATAGCACCAAGTTTAACGAGGCAAGACTAATTAACACACATGCAATGTTATGATGATGGGACATATTCCATATCAACTCTTTATATGGAAATACAGTGAGCTAGCAACACAGTTTCTCAAAGCAAAACATTGGCAACAAAGGATTTTAATACTTACAGCTACACAGACCAATCTGAACATAAGAAACCTCATTGGAAATCTTCTGGTGAATGGAATAGAATCATAGAATAGAATCAGACTACAGTTTGTGTTGAAAAGAACCTCAAAGATAAACTAGTTTCAACCGCCCTGCACAGGCAGGGCTGCCAACACTAGACCAGTCTGCCCAGAGCCATGGCCAGCCTGGCCTTGAACGCATCCAGGGACAGGGCAACCTGTTCCAAGTACACACTTTCCTGTAAAATAGCTGCTTAACATTTAAGTTTAAATAAAATCTGCATCCATGCATAGATTTTAATATAGATCAAATAATGCTTGCATAACCGTTCAAATTAACTACACTGTACCATTTGTTTAGGTTGCATAGGTAGACTGCTTGGTGTCCCATATTTTAAATTAAAAAACAAAAAACAACAACAACAAAAAAACCCTATATTTCATCTGTTATCTGCAAAATCTACTCAGATATTGACAATGATATACTGCAAAGCAAAGACCACATGTTAACCACATGTTAATTACTTCTCTATTTATAAAACATTAGATGTTGCCAAAATAATTCACAAAAACTTCTTCTTCATGAGATAATGCAATAATTGGTTGTTTCCATAAGGAGGGAAAAAAAAAAAAAAAAAGAAAAGAAAAAAAAACAGCTGAAAAATAAAGTGAAAAAATGTCACATACAAAGTAGATTGCTCATTCAAAGTATTCACCTTAGATTTTCTCTAAATTGTTCTGCAGTAAAAGCCATACAGTGCCATGGAAATGCCATTTTTATTAGATTTGCAGGAAACGCTCAGATTTAACTCCCATAATGAGAAAAGAAAATTGTTGTACAATGCCTTTTTTTGAGAACCACATTCCTAACAGGCACCTTATTTGATTTCTTTTTTGGTAGTTTTAACAGTTCTGTTATTCTCATTCCTCACAGTTTTCTGCATACCAGATAAAATTGTTATTTATGTTTCTGTGGAAAACAGAAAAGAACTTAAACTATTCTGTTTGCTTATGTGATGTAATTTCTGTAATTCAGAAAGGGATTTACCATCTTTGGCCATTCCTACAGTGTACACAAATGCCTGCCAAGAAACTTTGGATCCCAGAAAAGGTAAATGTAGTTTATACAATTTTTAGAAGCATGAGGGTGTTTTCACAAAGGCTTATCTTTCCACAGTGGACATTTTTTTAGAGAAGCCAAGAAATTTTACACTCCTCTCCACTTCTCTATACTGCAAGGCCTTGTGTTTCATCTCCTTTATAAAGCTGCAAACTAACGTAATTCTATTCTGTGTTCTAAGTCTGTGTTAATTTATTCAGTGCTATAATAGATCAGTCCAAGTTTATTTTTATAGCATATTGGAAAGTTGTACGTAGGTATTAGTGTTATACTTCTGACACTGCATCTTATTGTTTCAGAAATAATACACAAGTTTGTACTGCTCTAAGAAAATCTCAATAATGGTCTTTCCCATAGCTGTAAACTTAAATGAGCAAAGTATACTAATATTTAATTTCTTCTAAAAGGAATTTGCATATAGCAAATTACATTGTTCCCATTACTTAGTAAATTGCACAGTGTGTCTGAAGCCAGCCATAAGAAACACATACTTTTATTGTCAATTTAAGTAGGATTACTGTGATAGCTTTTCTAAAAGACAATGTAGAGCCCTCTAATAGGATTCATAACAGCATAGATATGCTTTCTTATTTGAGATGAAATTGTCTGTAAACTATTCTGCACCAAACAAAAGTTTTCTATTTAACTTACTCAGTTACTTTAACAATGGTGTAAAAATTTGGAAGTCTAACAAACATTTCCTGATGTGTGTAATCCATATATGTATATATATATATGTAGATCTACCTTTAAAAACATTAATTTCTAGAGACCCAGTAGGCTCATACACTGTTTCAAACCATGTATTTTTTCTTACCATCTCATGGTGATGTACATAAACTACAGCTTTCTACTTCGTTAGTTTTCTCCCTCTTTTTCATAAATCTAATAGGTTTAATTGATGTTATGAATATTCAACTATTACTTTCTACATACTGGAATTAAAACCAGACCTCTTAAATGGATATTGGCAACAGAAAATTCAGTAAATCACATGTTCATTTCTGTTTTGATTATGAAAGTGTTTCTATGCAAAAGATGTCTGACTGGCAATCACAGACATATTTCAAAAGTCACCTTTCTTTCCATCACATGAACAATTTTGCATTCATTGCTGTGCTACAACAAGAATTTCATTATTTTACTGCACATACAATCATAGAATCACACAGAATCACAGAATCACAGAATTGTAGGGGTTGGAAGGGACCTCCAGAGATCATCGAGTCCAACCCCCCTGCCAAAGCAGGTTCCCTACAGCAGGTCGCACAGGTCGGCATCCAGGCAGGTCTTGAACATCTCCAGAGAAGGAGACTCCACCACCTCCCTGGGCAGCCTGTTCCAGTGCTCCGTCACCCTCACTGTACAGAAGTTCTTGTGCACATTTGTGCGGAACTTCCTATGCTGCAGTTTCCAGCCGTTTCCCCTTGTGCTGTCTCCACTCACCACTGAAAAGAGTCCGGCCACGCCATTCAGTCCCCCACACCTTAGATATTTATAGACCTGGATCAGGTCCCCTCTCAGTCTTCTTTTCTCAAGGCTAAACAGACCCAGTTCACTCAGCCTTTCTTCATAGGAGAGATGCTCCAGGCCCTTCACCATCTTGGTGGCCCTCCGCTGGACTCTTTCCAAGAGATCCCTGTCTTTTTTGTACTGGGGAGCCCAGAACTGGACGCAGTACTCCAGATGAGGCCTTACCAGGGCAGAGTAGAGGGGGAGGATCACCTCCTTGCTGGCCAATCTCTTTTTAATGCATCCCAGGATGCCATTGGCCCTCTTGGCCACAAGGGCACACTGCTGGCTCATGGCCAACCTGTCGTCCACCAGGACACCCAGGTCCCTCTCCACAGAGCTCCCCTCCAGCAGGTCGTCCCTCAACCTGTACTGGTGCATGGAATTATTCCTCCCCAGATGCAAGACTCTACACTTGCTTTTGTTAAACCTCATCCGTTTGGTTTTTTTTGCCCAGCTCTCCAGCCTGTCCAGGTCTTGCTGAATGGCAACACAGCCTTCAGGCGTGTCAGCCAAAATAATTCTGAAGTTCCTGAACAACTGTGCCTTCAACAAAACCTATCATCATTAACTGATTTCAACAAAAGATCCCTATCTGAAAACTAGTTAGTCAGAAAGTACAACTGAAAGAACAGAAAGAATCAGAAAGAAAACAAAGTAATTATTCAAATACATTCCAAAAGATAAAAGGAACATGATTACATGACACTGCTCTGACAAAAAATAATGTTTAGGCCTGAAAAATAGATCAAAACCCGGTCAACTACAACCAAAGAATTAAATGGCAATGAAACACTTCTAAAAGCAGCATCTAATTTAAAAAGCACTTTTCATATATATTATATAAGAGAAGATTCGGAGAACCACAATGATCATCTAGTTCCAAGCCCTCTGCTATGTGCAGGGTCACCAACCACCAGACCAGGCTGCCCAGAGCCACATCCATCCTGGCCTTGAATGCCTCCATGGATGGGGCATCCACAACATCCTTGGGCAACCTGTTCCAGTGTGTCACTACCCTCTGTGTGATAAACTTTCTCCTAATATCTAACCTAAACCTCCTCTGTCTCAGTTTAAAACCATTCCCCTTTGTCCTATCACTATTCACCCTTGCAAACAGCTGTTCCCCTTCTCGTTTATATGCTCCCTTAAAGTATTGAAAGGCCACAATGAGGTCTCCCCAGAGCCTTCTTTGCTCCAAGCCAACAGACCCAGTTCCCTCAACCTTTCCTCAGGAGAGGTGCTCCAGCCCTCTGATCATCCTAGTGGCCCTCTTCTGGACCTGCTCCAAGAGCTCCATATCCTTCCTGTACTGTGAGCTCTAGGACTGGATGCAGTACTGCAGATGGGGCCTCACAAGAGCTGAGTAGAGGGGAACAATCACCTCCCTCTCCCTGCTGGCCAGGGTTAAGTTGATGTGAACCAATCAATTAAGAGTACCTGCAGTGTGCAATGGAACAAAGGACAATGCAAATAATCTCAAATAAATAGAATCATATAATCATGGATTCACAGAATCATAAAATGGCTTCGATTAGAACGGACCTTAAAAGATCAATTAGTTTCAACCCCTCTGCCTCTTGGGCAGGGTTCCCACCCAACAGATGAAGCTGCCCATGATTCCACACGACCTCACTTTGAACTCCTCCAGGGATGAGGCATCTACAGCTTCTCTAGGCAATCTGTTCTAGTGCCTCAACACTCTCTGAGTAAATAATTTCTTCCTAGCATCTAACCTTACTCTCTACTCTTTCAATTTAAAACCATCCCTCTTGTACTATCACTATTAGACCATGTAAAAAATCACTCTATTCCTGCTTATAAGTTCCCCTCAAATACTGGAAGGCAACAAAGAGGTCTCCCCAGAGTCACCTCTTCTCCAAACTAAACAAGCCCGCCTCTCTCAACCTTTCTTCATAGAAAAGGTCCTTCAGACTTCTGATCATCTTTATGGCCCTCCTCTGGACCCACTCCAACAGTTCCATATTCTTCTTGTACTAGAGGCCCCAGACCTGGATGCAATACTCCAGATGGGGCCTTACAAGGACAGAGTGGAGAGGGACAATCACCTCCCTCACCTCAGTGCCACCCCTCTGTTAATGTAGTTAGATAGATTGGATACTTTTCTGAAACGTCAGTCTCAATGTTTTCCAAATGCAGTCAGCACTGTGCTATGCTTGCTGGACCTGATTCTCATAATGAGAGTGCCCTAGACAAAATCAGCTGATTTTCTTTGGAACAAATATAGCAAGGACTTCTACAGAAGCATGAACATGATTTCACCAAGGGCAAATCCTGCTTGGTGAAACTATTGGCCTTTTATGATGGTGTCACTGCATCAGTAAACAAGGGAAGAGCCACACATGTCAGTTATCTAGACTTCAGTAAGGGCCTTGAGAAGGTACCCCACAATGTCTCCAAATGGGAAATGTATGTATTTGATGGGTGGACTGTTCAGTGGATGAAAAACTGGCTGCAGGATCAATTTCAGAGAGTGTGGTCAGTGCCTCAGTGTCTGGATGGGGATCAGTGATGAGTGGTGTCCCCCTGGGGTCAGTGCTGGAATTGATACTCTTTAATATCTTCATCAGTGACACTGACAGTGAGGTCAGATGAACCCTCAGCAAGTATGCCAATGACACCCAGCTGTGGGGTGCAGTCAACATGGCAGCGGGATGGGATGCCATCCAGAGGGACCTAGAAAGGTTTGAGCAGTGGGCCCAGTTGAACCTCATGAGGTTCAATGAATCCAAATGCAAGGTCTTGCACCTGGGTCAAAGCAACCCTCACTACCAATACATTTGGGGAATGAAAGGATTGAACACAACCCTGAAGAAAAAGACGTGGGGATACCGGTACATGGGAGGCTGGAGAAAGTAGTGCATCAGCAGTTTGAGGGAGGTGATCCTGCCCCTCTACTTGGTGCTGGTGAGGCCTTATCTGGATTACTGTGTCCAGTTGTGGAAACCTCAGTACAGGAGAGATATGGAGCTGTTGGAGTGTGCAGAGGAGCACCACAAAAATGATACAAGTGATGGAACATTTCTCTTACAAGGACAGGCTGAAAGAGCTAGTGCTCTTGAACCTGGAGAGGAGAAGGCTCTGAGGTGACATGATAGTGACCTTTCTATATCTAAAAGGGAGCTACAGGAAAAATGGGACAGATTCTCTAGCAGGGTCTGTGGTGACAGAACAAGGGGAAATTGTATCAAGCTTAAAGAGGGCAGATTTATGTTGAATATAAAGAAAAAGCCTTTTACAGTGAGGGTGGTGGAAATGGCTGTCCAGAGATACCCCGTTCCTGGAGAATTTCAAGTGAGGCTGGATCAGGCCTTGGGCAACCTGATCTAGCTATGGATGTCTCTGTTCATTCCATGGTAGTTGGACCAGATGACCTTTGAAGATCTGCTCCAACTCTAAGGATTCTATAGTTCTATGAGGCTCCTAAGTGCAGCCAAGATGACAGCAGCTCTGGATATAACCTGCAGCAGGAACTGAAACAGGTTGGTAGCTTCAACACCAAAAACCGAGATACTTGCTTGTTGTACAGCTCAGTAAATACATATATTTTTTCCATTATTATTAAAAGGCCAAAGGTTTTATATTGACCTAGTAGTACAGACCTGTTTACAGGTGTCTTGGATTGAGATTATTTCAGTTTTTTCAATTATGATGATGTCTCGCTCCAATTTATAGGAGGGAGAGGAGGTTCTTTTATTATCTATATACCCGGCGTGAGATTAAGAAGCAACGGTTCAAATGTTGGTCCGACCAGTTTATTACAAATCTTAATCAGGGGAATTGGGGAAGGGGAGGACGGACACTACTATGAATTAGGATAATGGGGGAAGGGAAGGAGGGCGATAGGAAAGATAGAAAAGAAGAGGCAAGGAGTCTTTATAGGAAGCAAGAGGGACATAGTCACCGCCATGGATCCAGCGTGGTTCATAGTTCGGTCTTTGATCTTCAGTAGCGGTGGGTCGTCAGGCAGAGTTGTCCTGTTGCCAACGACGACGACGAAACACAACGGTGATGATGGCCCCTTTTCAATGGTTTCAAAGTGGTGAAGTCAGCTGTCTTTGGAGTGACAGCTCAAATCCAAAGTGGTCGAGTCAGCTCTCCTTTGAGTGGCAGCTTCTGGCTCTGGGATCTCAGCAAAAACTCCTTTGTTCCCATCTTCCGGGCCTCGCCAGCAGATAAGAGGGAGCAGGGGTGCCCATCTGCATCCTGTTTCTCACAGAACACGATGGTATCGTTCCCCAATTTTCCCACACCTAGCTGGAGCTGTTTTGTCACAGGCCAGATCTTCCGCCAGTAAACAGTCCTGAGCATTCTCATCCGCTCTTCTACAGAGCAAGCAGCTCTGGGGGAAGGGGCTTTCAAACTTTCCCAAAGCGATATCCATTGTCACACGGTTAGCACCTATTAGTTGCCTCCTCAACAAATCTTTCAGAGTCTTATCACAAGAAAAACCTCAGGAAGCAAGCTTTGAGCCAAAAAACAGAGAAGGATTCTCACAGATGATGACTGTCCAGCAGCCAGATCAGTATTGTTAAAGTTGCTTTGTAGCTTAGTTCTCTGAATAGTCTGCCTGATAAAGGCCTAACAGTCTCTAACAAACAATGCGGAATAAACATAACACCATCATGCAAGTTAGGTTTGGGGAAGGATACCTTGACAATTTACCTAGCAGTTAGGGATTGATAAAGCCAAAGTCAAGCTATGAACAAGTGAAGAAAGCAGTAGATCATGTCAGGAAAAATAAAAATAAAAATAGAAATTGAAACTATCTTCAGACTGGGGGGGAGATGATATTTTACCAAAACTACCAAAGTCCTCCCAGGAGTCTGCTGCTGACTTCCTGCATTCCGCTCTACTTGACATTGGCAGCTGAGGGTTCCAAGGACAGATGAAGGGTGAGTGCAATGCCTGACAGGGGATGTGTACAATAGGAATGCAAAAATGTTAACAGCATTGTAACTACTCTTTAATAACTAGTCTATTTGGAACGTAAGCGTTATCATGACTGTACTACCACTAGTAAGAATTGTATGTTAATTAGGTTGTAATAAAAAAGTGTAATTGCTGATTTCAGTAATCTAAGCAGATGGGTTGTGGTGTTCAGGATAGTACCCTGGCAAAAGGAAAATAGTGCTTATGTCTTACTTTCCATACTTTAGTACTTCGCATGATCTTGGTGTAACTTTTCTTGCTGTGTCTACAGGTTTTGTCCAGCACATCAAATGGGAATTTGCAGGGATAGCTGCTTCCATATAACTGGGGAAATAATTGTGTTCGCATTCAGGCCAGTTGCATCCCATGCCCAAGATTCCTGTCTGAGTGAGGTAACTTCAGTCTTGAGGTAAACTGTAGTTCAAATAAATCTTGAGAAGTTTGACCTCAAGTATAAAGCAAGAATAATTTCTAGTTTTCTCTGGTATCAGAACAGAGTTCAAATATATTTCAGATGTGAGCTGAAAACACTGACTGTAAAGACTATGATGTGCTCCAGTACTTAATACTGAAGGTTTCATTAATAACAGGAAAATATTCAAGCAAATGAACTAGTGTAACAGAATAATAAGGCTTTTAAAGAAAAATTCCTTCTCTCTATTTTTATAAAGTATTTTGATAAAGAATTGCATAAAAGTTGCCTGATGTTGAAAGGGAACACTGGTCCGACCCCTCTGCCCAAACAGAACCATCTAGAGCAGGAGGACCGGGACAGTTTTCCAGACATATTTCAAAACTACATTCAGAAAATATGAGGACAGAGACCTGATAAAGAGGAACAGAAATGATTAAGAATTCAATATCTCTGCATTTTTATTGGTCAGCTTTTAGAAATCAAACATCTTTACAGTATCAGATAAGCAGGCCGTTGAAGATACACATACAGCTAGTAGAGATTTGACTGACCTAAGAAAGCATTTATGGCAGATTTAGCTCTTACAAGATGCTAGCACACCTTATCTATGCTTAACTATTATTTCAGCCACGTTCTGTGACCAAATTGTTGCCATGTTTGGAGTTGAAACTTAGAAACATTCCTTTCTAACAAGTTGGAATTACAGGTTTTCCACAGTTACAGCTATCAGCCATGTTAATTTCAAGTTGTTCAGTATTCAGTGAATGCATCGTTGACTTATTATTATTTAAAGGATTGAGTTTATAGCACTGAAAACTGAACATGACAATAAAAATGGCTTTTGATGTTGATTAAAATTCCCAGCAGAATTGGTGTTCATTCTCTTGAGAACTTGTATAAAGAGATGAAGACTAGATGAAAAGAAAGTAAAAATTTAATCAACGTTATGTCAGGATGGGAACTAATTTCCTACAGGGACTAATGTCTTTTCATATTATGAGCACATTACTTTTGTGTAAAAAATTTTCATATCATTCACATAATTGTTTTCATCTATGAAATTTCACTGTCATTAAAAAAAGACCCAAATATAAATGTTGTTTCTCTGTTCTTTTTTTTTTTCCTGTTGTTCTTTTAATTTATTTCATTACACTCTACTTTTGACTTCAGCAGTTATGAAGAAATTTATTAAGAAATTTTTGCATTTGGAAAAATGTTAGATGTAGGTTTGCTCTTGGGAGATGAAAGATATACAGGAAAATCTTTTTTTTTTTTTTTTTAATTACTTTTTATTGGAGGGGAAAGGATAGGAGATTGTCAACGACTTTTAAACTCTGATCCTCATGTCTTTTAGAATTTTGGAACTGAGCAGAGAAATAAAATTGAAGAGCACTTGTTTTATTTGCCTACCCTTAATGGTGACATTTCTCCAACTCAGTTATTTTGTGCAGACAAGGAATAAGAAGGAACCGGCAAGCAATTAAATTGTTCACTCAAAAACACATAGAATTTGGGAACCATGAGTTGAACTTTTTAAAAATCTCATGGACTTTTAATGGTCCCATTTGGAAACAAATGATGCTGTCTCTCAATTTCAGTTTTTGAGTTTTCTAGGAAACTGTGAAAATTTCCCCAAATAAAATAAAATAAAATAAAATAAAATTTCAGGTTTTAAATCTGAACTTCTGTACTGGATATTGACTTCGGACATTTCATAGAATACATCAGAGTGGACAGCAAATAGCACAGAAGTAAAGCATGAAGTATTTCACATATAACCCAATGGTTCTATATTAAAAAGATTCAAACTCAATTCAGCGTGCCTGTACCATGAATTTGCACCTTTTGTGAGCCATCTAGATGGATAGAATTAGAAATTGTGTAGTGAAAGTATAGTGTAAATCCCTATCACAAGGAAACAGCCTCAATCTTGCAATCCTTGTAGCAGAATAATACTTCTCAAATAAATTAATGCCAAAAATACAGCAAGATGAAGGTGTAGTGATGACGGAGGGGAGAACCAACAGAATAAGAATCAAACAGAAGGACAATATGGTTCCCTTATGGTGGCATTCTGTGCAGTTCTTAATTTTGCTTGTGATATTTTAGTAATGTGGTGATTAAAGTGGGCTTGAAGAAAGTAGACAGGCTACCTGAACACAATCATTCATGTCTGCCAATAGCAACACTATCAGAGCAAATGAACAAAGTGTTTTCTTTCCTACTCTTCAAATGTAAAAGATCTGCATGTTAGCTCTCTAGCACAGTAGATTGCAAGATCACACATTTCTATTATCTAGTAAAATGAGAAAAGAGCTTCCTTCAGTGTAAACATCAAATTATATGTATTGGGATATCTATCTGATTCTCAAAGAATTGTAGTTCACTCAAGAGAAATGTATGATCCTCCAAATAAATAAATAAAGGTATCTTGCTGTGACTCTTAAGATAGTCTTGAGCCAAAGTAGTGAAGAGTAGTAATATACTGAACATAATTATATGTTTAAATTATATCTTGAATTATTGATGGAATATTGACCCACATAATGTATCTCTAAGAACCAATTCCTAGCATCTGAACTTACAAGTTAATACATCCTAAAAATATATTAACAGAAGAGTAGATGAAACTATAAATTCAATCTTTTTATCACCCTATATTTTATTAAAAACACTGAGATTATTCTGACATGTACAAGGTCAAACTTTAAAGTTATTCAATATTAGTTTAAATAAGTTACAGAATATGGGGGATTTTAGCATACCTTCTACAACTTTAAAAATGTAGTCCTTATATGTCTCTCAGAATTAAGAAACACAGTATTCTGTGGTTTTATTTGAACAAGTTCCATGTAATGCAAAGGTAATAGGATTAATGAATGAGCAGAATACTAACCAACTTTGAAGTTTATATTCTTATATTATAAAATCCACTGAAGTGATTAAGCAATCTATTATAATGATCTTAATTATATATATATATATATATATATAAAAGAGGCTAGCTTTTTATATGGTCTAATGTGATAAGACAAGGGGGAATGGTTTAAAACAAACCAAAACAAAAATGAAAGAGGGAAGATTTAGGTTATATGTTAGGAGGAAAATCTTTACTTAGAGGATGATGAGGCACAGGCACAGGCTGCCTGGAGAGATAATGGCTGCCCCATCCCTGGAGGCATCCAAGGTCGGGTTGGATGGGGCCCTGGGCAACACGATCTAGTGGGTGGTGTTCCTTCCTATGAGAAGGGGTTTGGGGTCTGGAACTCAATGGTCTTTAGGTCCAACTCAGGCCTTTCTCTGATTCTATTCTATGATTTTTTTTTCTTCTTTTCTTTTGGTATGTAAACAAATACTCCAGAGAACTTACAGCTCTAAGAAGACAAAGACACACATTTAAGAAGACGAAAATCTGGTAGGAAGAAGTATCTTGTAAAACTTCACACTGCCAATGAATGTGACGGGCATAAGTGATACTGCCTGTGCCTTATCAAGGTAAGCAAGTTCCCAAACCCCCGTTGTTTTGTTTTTTTTTCATATCAAGACATTCCTCAGGCAATGTTTTAAATACAGCTAATGACTGGAAAAAATCTGACAAGACACATTAAGCTAGAATTTCTCAACGTGCCATCATTGGAATATTTAACAAACCTTGCTCTATGTTGATGGGTGTGCAATAAAACTCAGTCAAGAACCTATTTGCAATTTGGTTCTTTTAGTCTTTTCCAGCTATCAAGGCTTTCCCTGCTTACTGACTGAAAGGCCAACAGCAGTTTTGCAATAGGACTGATAAACTCCTGGGAGGCACAGAGAGAAACAAACATATATTTCCCAGCGATACAACTTTCCCTCATGGGATAGTAATCATGAAATGATGCTAGTAGCTTTTTAGCTACTCCACAATAGCTTGATATTTTTATTTCTGATATTTCCTGTTGGGCTGAAGTGAAAATACTGAGACACAATTCATTCATATTGAAATGAAGTTCTATGATAATTTTCAACGTTTTGGCCCACTTGATGAAAACAACGATAAAAGATATCTCCAAAAACAAAATGTCTTATAGAAAGAAGTAGGTGCTCCTCTCCCCAGGCAGTAAAATGAACTTTACACTGTTCATTTTGTGAACAATTTTGTGTTCACAGGAAGTTACATTCAGAAATCATCTGAACAATTCAGCTTGTTCTATATATATGGCAAACATTAAGACTTAGAATACACAATGCCTAACGATGTTATACATTACAATCAAACCAGTCACAAACAACTGTACATTTCTTATTCAAGAACATTCTAGCATTAATTACGTTTTTTAGGTGAAAAATAATTATCTTTTCATTCACATTAGATTGTTGTGGAAAATGTTCTTAGGGTTATATTATTCCTGATTTGACAAAGCAAATGAGACATAATTAAAGTTTCATGGGAGTTAAAAAACAAACAAACAAAAAAAAAACCCAAAAAAATCCCACCACAATAACAGAGAAATAATAACAAAAAAGAATAAAGAATCTAAAATAAGGAGACTCAATTCGTATTATTTATGCATTCTACAGAACAAATTGTAAAAAACTTTGAGCATGCTGGATCTTTGCCATCTGAAAGACTACACAACTGTATTTTGAATAATCCTTGGGATTTATTGGATGCTTAAAGTTAATTACATACTGAAATACTTTTCTAGACTGGGGCAAAAAATA
This sequence comes from Centrocercus urophasianus, assembly GCF_019232065.1. Classification (NCBI taxonomy): domain Eukaryota; kingdom Metazoa; phylum Chordata; class Aves; order Galliformes; family Phasianidae; genus Centrocercus; species Centrocercus urophasianus. The sequence goes on from NW_024885355.1 coordinate 2,912,566, forward strand.
TACATGATTTTTAAGAGACATTCATAAGATTTGAAAACTAAATGTGTAAGGCAAATGAAGTAATTAAAACTTCAAATGAAAATGGCATTTTTTAATTTCAAACTTATAATGAGTTCATTTTACCCTAAGCGTAAGTCCTGTATGAAAGGTTGGGAGAGAATCTTATTTACCTTTATGACACTCTTCACACAAGCTATCATATAATGAAGTCTCAACTTTATGTTTTTGGTGTTTGTTCAACTGGAGACTGAACTTTACAGAGCCACCAGGCTTTTACTATGGTGTTTTCTCAGCCTTTAGTAGAACATTCTCTAAAACTCAGGTAAAAGACATCATTTGTCAAGAAAGCTCACTAGTATTCACCGAGAGAGGCAGAGAGAGTATACAGATGAAATATATCCACAAAACGTAGCAAAAGCCACCATCATCCCAATGTTCTTCTTATGTATATACTCCAATAATTTGTAAGTTCACAGATAGAAACCTAAGAGACTATTGTAGATTCTCGCCTTGGAACTCTTATCCATCATTTTAGGAAAAATGAAGAAAAAAAAAATAAACAAGGAAATCTATCATCTCAGAAAATATAAGATAGAAATCAGATCAATATAACAGATGTCTCTGCATAATGCTTCACTCATATAGGCACACACATAAACACTCATGGAGGGTTTATCCATGCTCCTGTGCAGTGTACATGGCTGTAGGATCAAACAGATGTCTGAGTAATAACTGTGCATTTCGGGTCCTGGGGGCTGTTTGAGCACTGTACATTGCTTCTACTGAAGTTAAAGTGATTTCTGACACTTGGCATCATAGCAGTTGTGCTGCTTTCTTAGAAAGACACGTATAAGTAAATAGAGATAGCAGTGGCAGTATAGGAAAATACTAATTTGACTTCTTTTATCGGCTTCAAGAGTCCTCTGCAATGAAATATCATTTAACCTGGTGTTATTTAAAGAGCTGATTTAACCTGGGACAGAAATTGGCTTATTGAGTAGCATGGAAATAGGAACTAATTATTCTTAAATTGCTATGAGTATCAATTCCCAAAAGCTAGCATTTCTCAATCTCTCCTTCAGATAACTGTAAAATGTCTTTTTATATATATATATTGAGAGCAATATAAATAATTTATAGTAATGTGTGTAATAGATAAATAGCACTTGGTTTAGTGAAAATAAACACCCAAACCGATGAAATATTGAGAGCTACCTGAGGGGTTTCCAAAGAAGGATATCTTTCAGTTAAATTTCTCTAGTGACCTTCTACTGCAAAGCACCATGCTACATAAATCAGAAAAAATCACTTGGATATAAAGAGAAATGGTCTGATATATCGTAACTACAAAATTTATTTGTAAAAAGAACCATCTAGAAAAAATTCCTTCTGCTTGTTTCCTTATAAATAATGCAGAAATCTTGCCTCAGAAAGACAAATGAAGACTTACACTCACAGTCAGAGTTCTCAGTTCCAGAATCTTTGACAGACTCTTGATTCTGTAGTAATTAATTGATTTCAAATTGGAAATAAAGATCATTGTTTCACCGTGATTTAAGGAATGAGACAAAATCAGAAAGCAAAAAAGGATCTCCTAAGTTTTAAAGTAAATATTCTGATTTGTAGTTTTTGAAACTACTCACAGAAATGCATTCCCATGCTTACCAAAATTTATATAATGCTGGGGGGAGGAGCCTACTAATTTGTCTCTCATCTTATTTACCTCATAAATTAAAAAAAAAATAACAATGATTTAATGACAATGAATTAAGCCAAAAGGTAAAGTTTCAAATATTCTGTACTTTAGAAGAACTCCAACAACTTTAATTTTATTCCTGACTCTTCTAATCAAGAGAATTTGAACTCAATATCCAAAAGATAAACGGATTGGTGCCTTTCTAATCTGTTGCTCTGAGGGGGGAGTGTGGGAAAGGAAATAATTTTTCTATAAATGCTTTAGTTTCTTAGCTTCTCAACTAAAAAGAGAATCATTTTATTTTAGGGTTATTGTTATCATGCCATAGGCCTTCAAATTAGGTCCAATCATATGCATTTGGGCACAATTAATTACTGCTGCAGGCTTAGAAAAATGAATACTCCAAATTACTTCATGATTACAAACCAGAATTTGCCTGTTGCATAAATAGCAGGACCCATCAGTGTTGGGAGTTAAGAGAGAAGTTCAGTGAAACAGTATACAATTTTTGTTTGTATCAAATTAGTTAACTAGATAATTCCAGCTATCTTCATTTCAAATTTTGTATGTACAGAGATAAGGCATGTCTTGATGTTACTGATCAGATCAGTTCTTTACAATCTAAAGAGGATTAATTTTAGTTAATAACACTGAAGCAAAAGTTACCTGTTTCAAACCAAAAATAACCTTCACAAAAACACAGCCACCTCATCTACAGATGGAGAAAGGCATAGGTTACAATACAAGGCATTACTGTTGAGCTGTAGCTGTTTCTCTATGTAGAAAAATATGAACCTGTGAAAGTAACTGCAGGATGTCTTGTTTGCATGCAGATGTCCCCAGCAATAATGGACGGTACAGCAGATCCTTGGCCAAGGTACAAAGATGTGCCACAAATCTCTCCCTCTTCTATCATGCTGACATTCAAAGTATCCAGAAAGAAAAAGGGAAAGTGCCTTGTAAACAAATTACTTCATTTATTATCCAGGAAAAGAAAATAAAGAGGAATGTAATAGGAGAAGTAAAGAAATATTTGATGGTATTCTGGGACCAGCTGTCACTGACTTGCAAGGCTTTGCTGATGCTGAATGAGGTATTGAGCAACAGCTCAGTTTTTATGAGCTTTTCCTACAGTTACTTTGCTCATGTTGTTTTTAGTTAAATAAATAAATAAAAATCAGTGCTAAGAGGAGAAAAAGAAGTTGTTATGTACAACCTGAGCCCTATCTTTCCAAGGGGATGGTGAGATGATTTGGAAGAGTTTGGAGATGGCAGTAGGTGGCTAGGAGGATAGTTGGGGCATTCAGCCCTCAGCAACCAAGGCATAGTTGCCTGAGCACACACAAATATCCTTTATAAACCCATTCAGATTGTCTTCATAAGGACAATGGGAAATCAGAAAACTCTCATTTAGCTTCCAACCCCCTTATTCAAATGCTGTTATTTCACAGATGTCATCTCTACTCTTAAATTGCTGATTCTTTCAGGCAGACATTTGAATTTGTATTTCAGTCGTGCCAGACAATGTGTGCTGCCCATAAGGTGGCTCTGAAACACACAGATGTGTTTTCCATCTGAATAAGGAAAATGTCTACCTACGAAGTTAAGCAAATTTCTAGGAGAGAGGTGAAACCACAAATGCTCACATGATTCTGGGGATATGCCATGTTAATCAGTGTTATACGAAGAGATCCACTTAACTTCAGCATAATATAGAGTCCAAACGCTAAATTGAGCAAAGTCCTTGCAGGGTGAAATATTTCTCCTTCCTCAGCTTGCTTTGTGGTGATTTGACTGTTGTGAAAGCACACCGTATTCCAAAGTGTATTAACAATATATGAACTAACACTATATGTGATATTTGCTGACGTGCAGGAATAACTACTGTCTTGATAATCAAGGAAGCTTTCTAAATTCAAACAACCATTTATGATACTGTTAGCTTTGTGCCTAATTTCATAAACAGGAAAGCAGCATCAAGAAGGAAATCACTACTGAATTAAAGCTCAAACTGTTGTCCATTGTTCATTTGCTACAGTACATAGGTTTCTGGTGACATTCAACTAATGAATTTTCTTGATGATTAACTACCCATTATACAGTGAGGTGGTTGTGTCATTACTGCAAGTGAGTTGGTTTTCCCTTTTTTCCTTCTCTTTTTTTTTTTTTTTTTTTTTTTTTTTTTTTTTTTTTTTTTTTTTTTTCATGAATTCAAAGCAAAGAAAGCTTGGGAAAATATCATGAAAATTCAACAAATTGCTGAAAAGAAAATACCGTTCTGCTGAGCAATTAAATGTGATTAGATGAAGCTTTTCCACTTGTTGCTGAATTAGTAGAAAAGTAGAATGCAGACATGGATATAAGCTAGATCCTACTGAAGAATATTTACTGAAGGTGACTTATTGAAATATCCACCCCTTGAGAGAAGGTGAAACCTTCAGGGTAGAATGCTGAATAATTCATTCTATGGTAGTTCCCAGAGCAGCGTGATCTGCGCCCTTAGCTGTTAATGAACACCAGGGGAGCCTGGTATGCTGACTCTAAGAAAAAACAACATGGAGTGTAGAGTAGGGTGGAGGTCCCATGGCCAAATTCAGTGATCATTCAGCAGGGACAGGGCTTTGATGATGCTATTGGAACTGTTAAGCTAATTTGCTTTCCTGAGCCAGCAGTTTTCCATCTTTCTGTCAAAAACATGTTTTCAACTCAACTATGCAAGACCATGCTCTGTATGACTGGAGTCACTCAAACTTCACCTGAAAGTATGAAAAAAGTATAAAATGGTTTAAGAGAGAGGAAACTTCGGGGGCAGAATAGTGGGGAAGGTACCATCACAGACAAGCCAGTATCGGGCGAAGAGCTGAGCCCCTTCTCCCATAGGGACACCTGCTGGGTAAGATTCTCATAACAGGTTATGTTGAGTACTTTCCAGGGAACTTAGTAATCTCTATAGAGTTACTCCTTGATTTAATGCTACTGTACTTGGCCATATTGTTCATGTTCTTGGTTAACCTCACATGCTTTGCAGATAGCCAGTTTATCACCAGCAATCACAAAGAATCTGTAATCTGTTGCTTTAATAAATTGCACTATTCAATATTCCAGCTGTGAGCACTCTCATTGGGCACAGCCAAAACCCTTAAAAGTCATGAGAGCCCACTGAATTGCAGCTATATGAATTGGGCAGTGTGCTATTTGTGAATCTGTAGTCATGATAGTTCACATATTGAATACAAATGGATTTATAGTGCTGAATTAAGCTTTGCTCAGAATCTCAGATCAGACACACCCAGCCCTTCCAGTATTCGAGGACAAGATAGAATGTAATGGGCTTATTTTCTGTCAAACTTCTCTGCTCTTCTCATGTGATGTCCACTTACTTTTTACACTTATTTTCATTATAATAGTAAGTATACAGAACACAATCCAGAAATGAGACCAAACAAAAAAATAAAGGACCACGTATACTATGCAGCCCTGTTTCTCTTAGAACCCATCTTTTAATTATTTGTAGATGTTTTCTATCTTCTCTTTTGCCCCTCTGCACTGCAATTCACATTCTGACAATGCTCTGCTGTTGCTTAAACTGTACTGACATCTTGTGGCGTGGAATTTGTAGGATCCTAAACTAAACCTTCATAAAATACAAATTTTCTTGTTTGCCTTTATCCAAATATTTCTTTCTTTGTCTGTTACCTTTGGAGCTAGTTGTTGTTTACTTGCTTACTTGCAACCAAATGTAGAATGATGTGCATAAACGTAGCAGCATATTTCAAAAAATGCATTTATCATTATAAATCACAGAATCACAGAATGGCCAAGGTTGGAAGGGACCTCAATGATCACGATGCTCCAACTCCCCTGCCACACGCAGGGCCACCAACCTCCACATTTAATACTAGACCAGCCTGTCCAGGGCCCCATCCACTCTGGCCTTGAACAACTCCAGGAACGTGGCATCCACAGCCTCTCTTCTCAATAAGAAGAGATTGTTTGGGATGGTCCACAGAGACCCAGAGAGACTCAAGCCGTAGTTCCATCTTGAGGTTCAACAAAGCCATATGCAGAGTCCTGAGGGAATTAGAGTTCTGAGGGAAATGGCTGATGTAATCCCCAAGCCACTCTCAAGTGATATTTGAAAAGTTATGGAGGTCAGGTGAAGTTCCTGGAGTCTGAAAAAAAGGCATAGCTGCTCTCACTTTTAAGAAGGGTAGGAAGAATGATCCAGACCAGTACCAAACTGTCAGCCTCATCTCTGTGCTGAGAAAGATCATGTAGCAGATCCTCTTGGAAGCTATGCTAAGGCAAAGAGACAGAGAAGATACAAGATAATGGCCCAGACTTCTCCTGCCTGACCTACACTGGCAAAATTGCATCATTGAACCAGTGAAGAGGCATTAATGCCATCTATCTGATCTTTTGCAAGGACATTGGTACAATCCTCCATATCTTTCTCTCCAGACTGGAAGGATAAATATTTGATGGGTAGACTGCTTAATGAATGAGGAAATGGTTGCAAGATCATACTGAGTGGTGGTCAGTGCTTCAATATTGGGATGGAGATCAGTGAAAAACAATGTGCACTAAGGGTCTGTACTGGGACTCGTGTTCTTCAGTATTTTTACAAAGTCCTCACCCTCTGCAAGTTACAGATGACACCAAGCTATGTGATGCAGTCGACATGCCTGATGGATGGAATGTCATCCAGAGACACCTAGCCAGGCTGAGCAGCAGGTCCAAGTGAACCTCACTAGGTTCAAAAATCCAAGTGCAAGGTCTTGCTCTTGGGTCACAGCAACCGCCGTTATCAATACAAGCTGATATAAGAAAAGATAAAAGAGAGCTTTGCTGAAATGGACTTAGGTACACTGGTGAATGGCAAGTTGGACAGGAGCAAGCAATGTGTGTCCTCAGAGCCCACACAGCCAGCCATATCCTGGACTACATCAAAAGAAACATGGTCAGCAGGGCGAGGGACTTGATACTGCCCCTCTACTCTGTTCATTCAGTATTAGGCCACAAAAATGATCCAAGGGATGGAATGTCTCCCCTATGAGGGCAGGCTGATAGAGCTGGGGTTGTTCAGCCTGAAGACGGGAAGCATATGGATAGACTTGAAAGTGGTCTTTCAGTATTTAAGGGAGGGGGGGGTGAGGGGGGTACGAGAAGAAGAATACAAACTCTCTAGTGATATCTGTCACAACAGGACAAGGGGAAAGGTTTTAAAATAAAAGAGGGGAGATTTAGACTGGATATAAGGAAAAAAGTTTGATAAGGATAGTGAAGCACTGGCACAGGTTGCCCAGAGATATGATGAATGCCCAGCTCCTGGGGACACTCAAGATCAGGCTGGATGGGGGTCTGGGCACCCTGGAAGCTGTAGGCATCCCTGTTCATTGCAGAGAAGTTGGACTAGAAGCAGAGGTTCACATAGCAATGCTTGTTTCATCTATTGCTGTAGCACTTGAAAATTTCTTGTTTTTTCTCTACATACATAATATATTAATTATCTCTATATATGTATATTTATCTGCACAGGATCCTTTCAAGAGAGAGAAGCATTACCATATTTCTTTTACAGATGGAGAACTGACACAGGAGGAGTCTAAGTTGGTGCTTTGGGGGCACCTATAAGCAATACCTCAGTGCCTATTGAGTTATCATTAAAAAGGTGAGCCGAGTTTCATCAGTGCAAGGTACACACTTCTATGTCAGATGTCATTCTGTCAGACTGGTCCTCTGCTGCCATCTGTTGCACAGCAACAAAATGTAACAGAATACTGGTGGGAAAATTCAACCTCTACTGCCATCCCACAAATATCCACCTTGCTTAAATCATGAGCAAACATAATAAAATAGGAGGCATTATTTTCAGAGTAGCCCTCATATATCTTGGTCTTTGGATGTTTTCAAAATCCCACTAAACAATGACTTGAGCAACCTGGTCTAAATTCAGTGCTCATTGCGCTTTGAGGAGAACACAGAAATAGATTTCTCAATTTTTATTCAAATCTGAATGACTCTGTAGTTCTGTCAATCTATATATATTACTGACATTTCACTTAGTGCTTAAAAAATGCTACTGTACAATAACAATCAGTATCCGTATTTATAACTGCTTGATGTCATTATCAAATGAAAATGTGTTGAATTCTTCTAAAAACCAACAATATAGAAAGGACTCACAGACACTAGATAAGGTTCACCAAAGTAACTAGAACTTTCAGCACTAGTTTTTTTAGAAAGATTTTTTTTTTTCAAAAAAGCCCTCTCTCCAAAATATAATGGTATCTTCCTATATTGCTTTAAATTAAAAATAAGTTTAGAAATTATAAGCAGCTAGAGGCAACTGTCCATTTGAATTCATTTTAATTAACAACATGATCACTTTTTATTAACTGGCCTTAAGAAATCATAAAAAATGGATAAAATTGATTCTGAAGCTTCCCTCTCTGTCCTTGCAGAAATACAGAAATATCCAAGCTATAAGAAAAAAAATGGTAAACTACCTGCTAAGTGATTAATGCAGAAAAATATTTCAGGGGACTGTGATTTATTTATAGTTAAAGGTTTCTGAGTGAAGAGATCCCCTTTGTAAGAAATAAGCTGCCAAAAGCCCAGAAAGTAGGTTGATTTGGCAGTGCAAAGCAATTCTAGACGAATTACTTAAACTCATCTTGGGCTTTGGAAGCTTGTGCCTGTCGATGCGTTTGAAGTAGATTCCTGGGAGAAAACTGAAATCTGTTTTGGGGGGAAACCTCATTTGTTTTAGACTTCTATGGAGGTCTGAAATTAGTGGAATGCTTTTTTATCATTATTTATACTGAGTACAGTTTTTACATATTTCTGACTTTCACCACAAATCGTTTACAATTATGCATACTTCATATTTCTTGTTATAGTGGTTAATTCTTAGAGGTACTGCTGACCTGCAGAGAGTGATTTGACCTTTGTAATAATTTAGCTTAATGCTACTCACAGGAACATATCCCTTATGCACTACTTACAGCATCTTTAATTTAGTGTTCCTCCAAACCCACCATAATACATAACATTATGTTTTCTAAGTAGTGACTGGAGTTAGGTTATAAAACATATAGTATGGGTCTTAAATTTCTGGTATGATAAGATATAAGCCATGAAAACTATTTTAGTAACATTAGTGGTATGAATATTTATATTTTCTACTACTAAAGAATTTTAAGTGCTGTTATGATTTCCAATAAATTTTCTACAATGTTTGAAAGGTCATAGTTGCCTTAAGACTGGAGGAGAGGTGCCTGAAGTCTGGAGGAAAGTCAATGTCACACCAGACTTCAAAAAGGCCAAGAAGGAGGAGCTGAGAAAACTACAAGTCAGTCAACCTCACTTCAATCCTTGAGAATGTGATGGAACAGCAAGCAAGCAGAAGAAAAGAAGATTATCAGGAGCAGTCAACGTGGATTCACCAAGGAAAAGTCGTGTTTGACCAAGCTGGTTGCCATCTATGATGTCTCAATTATCTGGGTAGAAGAGAGGAGGGCAGTGAATGTTGTGTACTGTGACTTCAGCAACATTTTAGACATGGTCTCCCATAACATACTCATAGGTAAGCTTAGGAGGTGTAGGATAGATGAGTGGACAGTGAGGTGGGTTGAAAACCGGATGACTGGTACAACTGTGAGGACTATGACCAGTGGCACAGAGTCTGGTAAGAGGCCTGTAACTAGAAGTGTTTTCCAGAGGTCAGTATTGAGCCTAGTCTTGTTCAGCATCTGCATCAGTGATCTGGATGAAGTGATAGAGTGCACTCACAGCAAGTTTGATGATGATAGAAAGCTGGGACAAGTGGCTGACACACCAGAAGATTGTATTTTCAGTGAGACCTGGACAGCCTGGAGAGTTGGACAGAGAGGAACCTTTGGCAGATTAGAATAGGCCACACCTGGGGAGGAGGAATAACTTCACACATCAGTACAGGTCTGGAGACGACCTGAGGCAAATGAGTTCTGTAAAGAAGGACTTGGGTGTCCTGGTAGATGGCAAGACAACCAGGAACCAGCAATGTACCCTTTGATCTAGAAGTCCAAAGGTATCCTGTGATGCATTAAAAAGAGCATGGCCAGCAGGTCTAGGGAGGCTGTATTCCCCCTCTACTTTGTCCTGGTGAGGACACATCTGGACTACTGTGTCCAGTTCTGGGCTCCTCAGTTCAAGACAGGGAACTGCTGGAGAAAGTCTAGTGCAGGACAACAGATTATTAGGGGCCTGGAGCATCTCTCACATGAGGCTGAGAGGCCTGGGGTTGTTCAGCCTACAGAAGAAAATACTAAGGGAGGATCTTATCAACATTTATGAATATTTAAAGTGTACGTGTCAAGAGAGTGGGGCCAGGCTCTTTTCAGTGGTGCTCAATGGGAGAACAAAGGGCAATAGGCAAAAATATGAAGTCCCATCTGGGGCTGAGTTGAGCAATGCCACTAAATGAGGAAGAATCTCTGCCTTTATGACATGGCAGCAGAGGGTGGAGAGGAGGAAGGGCAGATGGCCTGAACAAGGCAACATGATTTCCTGTGGAAGGCTATGAAGCTGTGGGATATTGGCCATGGGCCTGCTACTTCTTAGGGACTAGTTGGGTATCAGTCAGCACATGTTGAGAAGTTACTTTGCCAGCAGGACATCAGTGAGTGAGCAGTTCTGTTGTTATTATCAATCAGTGGGTGGTAAGTAATTGCATAGTATATATATGTCTACATATATTATCATCACCTCCCTGTTTCTACTTTCCTTATGTTAGTAAATCGCGTTTATCTCAATCCACAACTTCTGTTTTGCACTGATTCTCATCTCTCATCTCACCTGAGGAGGAGTGAGCAAATAACTGTGTGGTGCTCAACTGTGCGGTGCTCCCGGGTTAAACCACAGAAAAGAGTGACAGAGCCCTGGAACAGGTTGCCCAGAGAGGGATGAGAGTCTCCTTTTCTGGAGATATTCAAAGCTCACCTGGATACTTTTCCAGGCAACCTACTGTAAGGAACCTGCTTTAGCAGGGGCTTGGATTTGATGATCCCCAGAGGACCATGCCAGTTTCTACAATTCTGTGTTCCTATGTTTCTTATAAAATAAATTTAAAAAAATCAGTGCAAGATCATACAAACTGCAGAAATATTCATTGTGCTCCTATATTACTCCAATTAATATAGTATTTGAGATTTACAGTTAAAGTACAAGGACGATCTGACTTGTTTCTGGAAAAAAGTTGTGTTGGGATCACGAACAGTAGTTGTCTTTAGAAAAGTATTATCTTGGACTTTTCTCAAGCCTTGATTTTGCTCTCATTTCACTGAGTCAAAAACTAATTTATTTTGGAATGGAGGCCACGGGCATTGATAGTTGTGTTGTATTTTGCACTGCCTCAAAGACAAAGAGTAGAGCCTCCAGAGATCTGATGTCCTGAGGAAACAATTCAAACAAATTCTGTAATGTGTCACATGAGAAATCCTTCGGAACAAATATAAAAAAAAATAAAAAATAGAAATAAATGTTTTCTTTCTCTGTTTGTCGCATATCAGCTGAGTATACTAATTCCAGTTTATCCCTTTTAGTAAATCTGAATAAAATATAGACATTTTTGAGTGAGAAAAATATTTCCTACTGAAATAATATTCTGGAAAACAAATGAATTAAAATGCCAACAAAATGGTTTAGGTTATTTATATATATATATATATACATATATATATACAGGAAAATATAGATGCTTACTTTACTGATTCTAAATATCTGCCTCCTCAGAGGCAGACATATCACTACCATCAGAATCAAAAACAATTTCTTAAAAAGTTAAAAAGATGTTGATGAACTTAGTTAAAACAGACTGCTTCTTTATGCATCTATGTGTGTATGTTTATGCATGTATGCATGTATTTTTGTTGTCTGTTGTGAGGTGTTAATGACAGAAGGATATTTTCATCCGCATTTTTTTTCCCAATAGAAATGTTTCCCATTGACAGCCATGCTTCCCAAATAAGTGTTCTGTGATAAAAATCCTTTTAAGACCATTTAATAAAAGAGAAACTTTCAGTTTTCATGACTTTTTTTTTTTTTTTTTTTTTCTCATTGGAATTATTGCTTTTTTTTTTTCAAAATATTACAGCATGCAAGACTCAGCCATGCAATTTCACACAGGTGATGGCAGTAGGCACCAGCCAAGCAAGAATCCAATTTGTAAAAGCTTTCACTTTATCACAACACCCTTGAAGGATGCTCTATGCAGTAACTATATGAGCTATCCATACTAAATGATCCACAGGGAAAAGTGATTAATCATATCTGCAGTTGTTAGTTTAGCAAGGTAAAACACATCCCAGTGCCTTACTGATATATACTTAGAGGCACCAATTCAATGACCAAAGTGGATGGGTAAAAAATGGCTAGTTATGTAATTTATTTTTGAAGTTCTTTGTTAAAGAAAAGCCAACAGTTGAAGACAACTTTCTATAGCACAATCATATGAGCATGGGAAAAGAGTGATCTCTTCTGGCACATACATGGACTGGTCAGATGGCTGATATTTGCAACAAGTATAGGATCACGCTAAACAGATGGCACAAAAAACCTCTTTGCTCTGTTTCCCAAAAGAGAAAACAATTGACACATGATATGCCATGACATATTTTCCCAGTCTGCTCTGCATCTAGCTGTAACGTTTCATAATACTTCTTTCTTCAAATGAGATGTTAGAAAGCAGACTTGTTCTCTAACATCCTTCCCTCTACCACTAAAGTTTCTTAGGTATTCTTAGGTTTTCTTTCTCGTTGAAGCAATTTAGTAATTTTGGCCAAATTTCTTTTGCTGTTATATTAGGTACCAGCAGATAATATATAGACATGAGCATCCTGATAATTTTTCCCCAGCAAACTTTTACTGTGACTCATCACAATTCATTTCATGTAAAGGAAGCATAACATGAAACACAAATCTAGGCATCTGTTTACTTCTTAGTAATTAACGAAACATATAATGTCTGCACTAAATTTTCTTTGTCATACAGTAACTGTAATTCATCAGAGTAAGACCCAAGCGCCTTAATAGTCAAAGCAATGTGTGCTGTTATCTTATGAATTTCCCTTTGCAAGGTTATGGAGTATGATTTAAGATTCTGGATCACAGTAGATAATATTCTGAATATTAACTGGCTATAATACAGATTCTTAAAAGTATCCCACCAGAACTTTTCAAAATACAATTGCTCCTTTTTCTTTCTTTTTTTTTTTTTTTTCAAAAAGTATCATAAAATTCCTCATCTCTTCCTTCCCAATGATCTAGCATTTCTGTACAACGAGATATTGTAGTTTATAACTGCCTATTGAACGCCCCAGTCAGCATTCTCCCCTCATTAGAATTTGATGTGTTTATTATTTACAGCTTATACTTGTCTTACTGCATCATGATATTATTCTTTCATCATGTAACTGCAGTATGAATACATTAAAGTCCTATGTTACTGAACAGTCTGTAACTATCAGTCCCTGAAGTGTTAAATTTTTCTTCTTAAAAAAGTGGTGCATTATATTTTTCTTCCACTAAGATCCTTTAAGCCATTAGTTTGATTGAATAACTACAAATGACCATTTAGTCACTGAGTATTTTTTTCTGTTTTAATTCCAGTTATCAGTCTCTTATCTGAAAGTAAGCAGCTTTTCTGTTTTCATTATAACTCTTTTCTTTCAAAGTGTTATAAAATGCACAGAATGAGAAGTGAGTGAAAGGGTTTTTTGTTCTGTTTTGTTTATTTTTCATTAAATTATTTCTGAAATGTCAATTAGGTCATTTGTTAAATTTCTAACTTCACTGTTTCTGTGAAAGGACAGGTTTTAGACTGAGATACTAGTTAGAGAATTTCAAGACACTACCTACATGATCTTACCTGTAACATTTATTATTCTTTTTCTGGGGTGCTTTGCTTTGTTGCTTATGTTGTATTATGTTTTCCCAATGAGGAATGGAGATAAAAACAATTTTTTTCCCAATTTGTTTGATTTTTGAATTTAGATTTTTTTGGAAGGGAACTAGGCTCAGGAGATTTGAACTCTATTAATCTCAGACAAGTAATTTCATTTTTGTTTTCCCACTGGTCCTCCTTCTCTCTCTCATTAGTTAATGAGATATTGGGACCCCAAATTCAGATAGGACCTCTTTAACACAGTATAACATTCTACTAAATTATTACTTTATACACAACAACATGCTGAGTGGCAGAGGGGGAGGGGGGGAGAAATAAAGAGGAAAAGTAAACCAACTAGATCAACTATTAAATCTTACAGAAGTTTAAATCTTATCTAAGAGATTCAGATGAAATGATCATTGTAGAACACATTAGATACAGACAGCATAATTCTTCTTAACCTCAGAGCATAATGTATGTTCTGAATACAGAACCATAGCTTCATTTTAAATGTTTCTTGTATTTTCTTCTTAAAATAATGTTAAATCCCCACAGAATCACAGAATCACCAAGGTTGGAAAAGACCTTCAAGATCATCCAGTCCAACCATCCACCTATCACCAATAATAGCCACTAAACCATGTCCCTCAACACAAAATCCAAACATTCCTAAATGTTCCCGTTTCAAATGGGATATAACTATATCATATAACTTTATTGGACTACATTCTTGTTTATACATCCAGAAATATCATTTACATTTGCATTTATATTTTTTACAAAATATAAATAAGGCACTCATAAAACACGCTGGGCACTAAACTTGTCTGGAATGGAATTCCAAATGGAATGGAATGGATTCTGCAAAAGATCTTAGTTATCTAGGTTGGCATCAAGCCCAATATATTTTCTGATTTCACCGTATGCAGAGAGACAAGTCCAGTCTCTAAAAATCCTAACAAATAGGATCTTACAGGTTACCTGGTAAAGCAAAAAGTACTGATTATTTGATACCACCTCAAGGCAGAGAAAATCCTGCTCAAGAACATTTAACTCAAATGGCAAATTATCAATATCCATCTTGAGTTCTTCATAATAATTCTAGTCAAGAAAGCCAAGAATGAGACAAATAGCTATCACCAAAACAGTTGTGAAGTATTAGTAGATCATCACATTATCCAAATGAGGTTTACACCTACACATTTATTATCATCGTTTCTTTACAAAAACACAAATAAAGTGCACTGGACAACCTTGGTGTCATCTCCAAAATGTATTATTCCATTTTGCACAGCAAATAGATTGCTTTCATTCTCTGCTGCTTTCAGTGATAAAGATCAGCATTCATCAGCTGCAATTTTTGGTCAGAAATCCCTAAATCATTTTTACTAATGTCTGTGGATGTGATTAAGAATTAGAAAGGTATACATTCTGTTTCTACTTCCATAGATTTACAAATGTACAAGCAGCACTAAAAAAGTTCCTTCTGAGTTACCATGGATTTACATCATTATTTTCTTTCTTGAATGTACGTATGTTGTAGAATAAATAACGGTTTTATAAAGTCATTTCATTTACAAATAGATATTCTGTGGCTAAACAGTAGATTTCTATGGCAAAACTGTTTAAGAGCTGTTTGTGACAGTCATAGAGTTTTCTAATTTATTTTTTTTTTACCCCATATCTTATTTGAAGAGCTAGTAGAGTATAAGAGTATAAGAAACGATAGGATGTTTCACTGCATTTAAAACTAATATGGAAGCAGATTCAATGTAGAGATGCACAGTGAAGGGACAAGAAAAAAAGTTCATATCGTAAAGCTACAAAAAAAAAAAAATCAATATGTGATTTAACAGGTAGGCTGTGAAACTCACTTACATAGGGCACACTGAGCAACCTTATTTACCTTTGAAGTCAGCTCTCAGCCGAATACAGCTCTGAAACTGCTGATCTCATGAAGTTTGTACCCATCTAAATATTTTGAAAACTCTTGTCTGTTTCACTTTAATCACTCAGGAATTACTTGCTTCAAATTTTTCAACAAAAAATTTCCATTTCAGAATTGCCAAAACAAACACTACTTGACAAAGCAAATTCTCAGCTACATAACACTATTTTTCGACAAGGTCACCACTATTAGCTATGCTTTCTTACTGACAAACAAGAGCTTAAATGTCGCACTTGTAAAAATCTGCATCACCAAAGGTGACCCACTGTTTCTGTCACCACTGCTAAAACACACCACCCAGTACCTCACTGTGCTCACATACACTATTTGGTCTCCATAAATTTTCAGGAAGCATCAATGAATGCCAGTGATGAAATATTTTTTTTGCATGGAGGAATTCAATGACATACCTTCCTTTCATCTACAAGTCCATGTCAGATCACATTTTCAGACTGCTCCTCTGCTGACATCTATTTCATGTCAACAAAATATAACAGAATATTGGTGGGAAGGTTCAACCTCTACTGCCATCCCACCAACATTCACCTCTGATGGTATGGGACAAAATAATAAAATAGGAGACGTTAATTTTGTGTCAGCCCTCATACTTCACTGGACTAAAACAAGTAAAAAACAATTCAAAAATTGAACTTGGAAAGTCCACAAATTATATAGCAAACTAGAACCGATCCTCACTAGAAAAGTTTTTGAAAAATATAATACTGTAGAAGTCCTAAGTCTCCCAACAGAAATACATTCCAACCTGCATTTTCATCTTGCAAATAGTAAATTGCTGTGGTATCACAGAGTCGTAGATTGATTGAGGTGGGAAGGGACCTCTGGAAGACATCTGGCCCAACTTCCCTGCTCAAGCAGAATGCCTAGAACAGGCTGCCCAGGATCATGCTTATGTGGCTCTTGAATAATTACAAGGATGGATTCCACCACCTCCTGGAAAACCTGCTTTAGTATTCCATCAACCACACAGTAGATGTGCTTCTTCACACTTGGATGGAACTTCTCTTGTTTCAATTTGTGCTCACTGCATTCTGCCTTATCACTGGGCAACATCCAAAAGAGTCTGGCTTTTCTACTTTTCATTGCATTATATTCAACATTTCCTTGTAAAAACAGGAAAACACAATCACTAATGCTTCACATAAAATAAGTAGACAAATATTGCATTTTTTGAAAGTCGTGTTCCGACATGGCTTACAAATGCCCTAAAAAAGATGTTGAGATAGGAACTAAAGGAAAATGAAAGTGTTATGAATATACTGAAAGTTACTGTTTCTTGTTTATGGGTAGTTCAAACCAAATAAAGTGCTCAGAATCAGTCTGTTTATCAGAGGTGTTAGTCAGGAAGGAGAGACAACACTTGAGAATAACTTTCATCAGAAATAGAATGAACTGCCCTCTGGAGACGCTTCTTTAACCTCACTGGCTAAGAGAAGAGCCTATTCCTCACTTCACATTACCATGTTAGCCAGGAAGAAAATAGGGTTAGCTCATAAAACAGCCTTTTTTTTTTTTTTTTTTTTTTTTTTTTGTAGTTAAAGAATTGCAGTGAGTTGAACAAGTATAAGGCAGCACTACAAATACTGATGGAATGAAAGTTGAAATGGTTAGAGAAAAAAAAAAATTGCAAAAGCATTGCAGTATTACTGAACACTATTATTCCATTAAAACTACTTGAGTACAACTATAATAAATTTGTGACTGTAAGATGAGAACCTGGATCTGGCCCTTTATCTAATGCTCTAACAATGTGTGCATCACCATCATAAAATATAATGGGTCAACAGACATTCTGCAAATGGAGCACATGGCCCACCACGCTTCTCCTTCCCATGCAAATGAAGTCTTTTCTCCAATATAATGGGGGTGATGTCCACCATTCTGCCAACTGAGAGTAGCCTTTGTTTTCAAATCTCACATCATGGTGGACGTTACACAATGCATGTCATTTTTAACTTGCACAGTTCAATACAAAATCCAGTTCAACAGCAAGTGTCTGTAGAGGTTGTAGAATTGATATACTGACATAGACTTATCTAAATTCAGCTGGATTATATCCAGTTTGAGAGAGATCTCTGACATACACACTTGGAAACTTCTCAGATCTTAGATGTTGTTCAACTAGATAGCAAAATGTAGAATATACATAAGAACACTCAGCTTAACATTATCAAGTGAACTTGCTTATTTTGATTCTGGCAACATTTTTTATTCCTTCTTGAAGCCTTCTGTGGGCTATTTCCAGAGGAATGAGCCCCCAGCATAAAAGCACCACAGCTGCACAGAGACCCTGAATCAGACTGAATCATAGAATCTCTGAAGTAGAGATTCTTTGCAGGCAAGAAAGAGGCAAAAAACAAGCCAACAATACTGCATTATTTGCTGCTTGATTTGATTTCTGGTCAGCAATGCAATTTCCTGAAAATGAACAGTGACATTTCCTAAAGCTGCTTCCTGAGCATATAAAAAAGGACTCAGGTAGCTTGGGACTGCCATAAGGGAAAATGTTTACATGCTCTAGGCCTGTAAACAGTGCAAGGAAAAAAAATACCCAATTCAACTATGTGATGAAATTCAATTCTATTGATTCTCTTTCAGCAAAACAGAAAGAACATTATGTTTAAAAAATGCATGGCAAGAAGCCATTCTTGTTATCATTTGATAATTTGAAATAAACATTATCCATTCTCAATGTGGGTTTAAGATTGCAATCTTGTGTTGAACAGATGTTGAACTTAATAGAAAAATGGGTTAAAAATGGCATCTTTCTGATGGCATTTCATGCTTATGTTTTAATAAAGCCACCTGTGTAACCTTCCTTTAAACAGTAGTTTATTTTTTAACATGTATACAATTTTATTCCTTTGATTTGATTGACTAGCTTAGTCAATCTTTTCACTGGAAAAAGAGCTCTAAACACATCAATGAAACAATAGAAAACGAATAACAATGCCCCTTAGTTGAGGCAATTTAATAGAAGTGGATCTACATTTTTTATAGCACATTACATGTATTTTGTTTCTGTCATTTACTTGGAGTATATTTTTCACAGCAAAATCTCATAATGTTTTATGCAAATATTCTGTCAAGGATCAATAAGCAAGCTGTTTTGATGGCTTCTCTTTGTATAACATGTTCAGATTATTTGAATCAACCTCTTGTGATGACAGTGATAAAGGATGCCTCATGCTTTGAGTGCAAAAGCAGCTTAAAATAATTATATTTGCATTGTATGGTAAGATATTGTACTGTATATTAAATTGGAAAAATACCTGTTTAGTGTCTCATTTACACTGATAATTTTTTCAGTAGGTTTTTTTTCTTTTATTTTTTCTTCAAAATATTAAAAGAACTACTTGATGGCATATACTTTACTTTTCATTATATCAAAAGTTAACTAAAAACATTAAGAACAATAGTTATATATATAACTATAAACATAGTTACCAGAGGTAATAGTAACTGCTTCAATATAATAAATATATTTCAACTCAGCAAATTCTTAATTTTAAAACAGAATTATCAAGCCAGCTACTACTGAAACTGACTGAAAGCTTTCTTTTGAATGGATGGAAGACAACCAGGACCTGACAGATGTCTTGACACAACAGCAATATCTCTAAACCCATCAGCTTTTAAATACTGCATATGTATCATAACGCTGACACCACATGCACTTCTGCCACGACAGTTTATGAGTTTTCGGAATGACAGATGAACTACACTGCTAAGAGTTCTGCAGCAACATTTCCAACATGTTCAGAGATGCGTACAATTTACCTGAGTCTAAGTGTGTTGCAAAGGAAGAAGGTGAAGACAAAACATTTTGCTCAAGCGTGGATACCAATTTGAAAAGGCAAACATTTGCTTCTGAATCCATGATTGCACGTTATGCAGGTATTAAATTGGATTTATGTTAGAAGTAAATTGGATGTTAAGGTAGCACTAAAGAAACAATAAAAACATTCAAAACAAGTTGAAAGTATTGAATTAAAATGATTTAAACCAAAATGACTTACCAGTCCATCAGTAATATTTTAATGCAAGTTTTCTCAACAGCAATTGGAGCCTAGGGATAGAAGAGAAATTTGTCTTATTTCCTCTTACAGGAAAATAGTAGTCAGAAGACGATTCAGATACCTCAGGTCAGTGAAGTCATCTCAAGCACATCAGTGCATATCCCCTTGTACTTGAGATGACACAGATTTACACCAGAAAGGCACACAATCACAGGTAGTAATGGAGATAATCAGGTTGCTGGTTTTATGTCATCCTTTCAAAAGTTATATTTAAAATAAATTATCTATTTCATAAATTGCTGTGAAACCATCAAAGTACACAAAATTGGATTTCTGAAATTTCTGAGGCAAATTATAGTAGTTAAGCAGTTTCCTACGATCATAGGATACATGGGTAAGTTAGGCATTCCAAATTAAGTTCTGCTCTTTGGCAAGTCCTTGATTGTACATAACTTCTATTTTTATCAGACAAATTCAACAAAATGTATTAAACACAATCATAATCTTGTAGTGACAAAGAGGGCTACCATAAAGACCAGTTGAATATGCCCCTTAATGCCATACATTTGAAACACAATTCCATATAAAGAGAGAAATCCATACGCATAAAACCACAGAATAGCTTAGGATGGAAGGAACCTCAAAGGTTCCAATCCCTGTGCTGTGGACAGGGAATGGATACATACGTGCATTTTGACTTATATATGCATTCACTTCTGTATGTATAGATATTTATTTATACATATTTATGCTTTATGTACATTAGTCTAAATGAACTGCTACCCTGAAAAGAAAAATAAAAAAGTATAATTTCTGATTTAGCGTTTAATTTAATGATTTGAAAGTTTATTGAAAGCAGACTGGAGTAGAAATATTTCAACATATTTTTGAAGTTTCAACTCAGAATACAACTACAAAATTTAAATCAACTCAGGTATTAAAGAATGAAGTTCACTAAATCGACAGAAAATTTCATAATAAAATTGCCATTGACTTTAACAAATTGAGACTCAAGTCCCGGTTTTAGAAACAAAAAGTACCTATTTACACTTGTCAAGGAAAACAAAACAAAACAAAACACCTACCACAAACAAATGTCACATTTGCTCAGGGTAGAATTTTTTCATAATCAAGGATATTTTAGCAAATGACATACTATATGAAGTGATCAGAAAACAGAAAACCTGCATATTTTGCCCTCTGAAATGTGGCATTTTTGTTCATAATTAAATTCTAGCTGAAAAACGGTACTTACAGTAGCAAAGTGAAACATTCCTGCCTCATAAAATATATGCATAATTACCGAGTCTAATCTCTTAGTTCTATTCCATAGACATCATCCAGCTCTCCACAAAGCTGTTGTGAGTCTGGTAATTTATTATTAGAAAATAGATTATAATAATAAGTGTAAATAAATACATAATAATAAAAGTAAATAAACCTAATAATAAAAGTAAAATTCCAAAATATTGATGGGAATAAGTGCATTAGACATTGTGCACAGAGAGAAAAAAGATGTCTATTTACTCAGGTGATCTTCTATTCAAAAACTGATTGACCTAACAAAAGTTGATATGTCACATAAAAAAATCACAGCTAAAGTCAACACGTCAGAGCTTAAGTCAACACTAAAATATTTAATTTAATTAGAAACAAAATCAATGAGGCCAATGAAGATTCTAAATATTATGAGGCTAAAAACGTTGTTATTTGTAAATGGAATGTTAAATAAACTTCTTCAAACCCATTATTTCTGAACATAAAAGATGGCTAAATAAGATGAAATGTTCTGTAGGGGCTGTGGAGGGAAGGCAGCTGTCACTAAAAGCATTACAGAAATTTAAATGGTGTCAACAGTAAAATATGGCACTGCACAAAATGTAATCTCTGCTCTGTTTCCCTTTAATACCACTCACTGCATCAGACCTGTAGTCTCTGTAGAAAGGCATTATACCTTATCTGAAGAAATCCCACTCAATCTCCTTCACAAGCAGATAATGACAGAAAACATCCCTAACAGCATTAGTCAGTCACAAATACTGATATGCATTATGGGATTTTATTCCAACATCATTTTAGGATTTTATGGTTCAGAACTTTAATGAATTAGATTGTGTTTCTAGTAGGATGCTGTATGGTGTAAGAACATCAAATAAACACCTACTTCAATTGCATGTTTTCAAGATTTTCACAAATTCTTTCCATCAAAGATGATCACATCATAACATTACATAAATTCATGTATAATAATAATAATAATCATCATCATCATCATCATCCAGTTATTAACCAGGCTAAGTTCTGTATTTTATTAAATGATATTAGTAATGGTTAATTCTAATGGAGATCAGAAATGCTAAATTTGAGGACATCAGTCTTGAAGGCTTTTATGAGTCCACTTGCTTTATTCCTACTTTGCATTGTATTAGGCTTTCAAAGCCTACTCTGAGGCTGCATGAGGTGGAAGGAGATATGCATCACTATTTGTCCGAATTACCCCATAATTCAGACTGAACACTGAACAATTCAGTAAGAGCAGCATCAAACTGAAGAACAAGCCTTCTAATAATAAAATGGAACTGAAATGGAGGCATGAAAACCAGAATGAGAGAACTTACAGAAAAAATCAAGAAAAAAACGAATACTATTGATGGACAGTTGATATATGCTGTGGGAAATTTCCCAAAAGGCAGCTGACCATCTACATGGAATTTAAGAAAGTAGGGCAGAAGAAAGTAATATAAGATTTAATGCAGACTTGATTGCCATGAAGTGCTCTAACTTTCTAATAGGGTTTGCACTCTCAGAATTTTTTTTTTTAATCTATTATGAAGAAAATTAAGGCTAAGATACAGATACAAATTGCTTTCACTAGAATAATCAACTCCACTGTAAGATCATGAGGAGTCTGCTTTCAGATGAGTAGCTGATAAGTTCATGGAAAGGGTTGTTTATGAAGTACTACTTGATTATTATTATTATGATCACATCATAACATCACATAAAATTACTGCATTTTATGCTTAGAAAACAAGATACAAATTGCTACAATTTTAGCCTCTCTTTTCAGTCTCTGTGTTATTTAAATAATTATGTGTGTGAGTGATTAAAATGTATCTCTTATTACTAACTGTTATCTTGACTATTTATTTGAATCTGTTTTTCCAATATACTATGAAAACTACCAAATATACAAGTCAAATGTTTTCTCTTATCATAATCTGCAAATAGAGTTAGTACTGGGGTTTCTCAAAGAGACACGAAGATTACATTCTACTTAAAAAATTCACAATAGCTTATATAGTCTCTGTTAAAGTCAAATAATATTTAGGATTGTTTTATATATTAATTACACACAAGTGAAGTAAATAACACATTAGCCTAATCAAATAGATGTTCTGAAGAATGTCCAGACAGTAAAATATGCATGTGATCCAGGGAACTACACAGAATCATAATTACCAAGGTTGGAAAAGACCTCCAACGTCATCCAGTCCAGCCATCCCCTTACCGATAACATGCCCCATCAAACCTGTCCCTCAGTACAACTTCTAAACATTTATTGAACACCTCATGTCTGTCAGCTTCGCCTCGATCACTGGGAAGGTGATGAAGCAACACATCCTAGAAACCATTTCAAGGCACTTGAAGGACAACAAAATTATCAGGAATCATTATGGTTTCACCAAAGGGAAGTCATACCTGACCCACTTGATACGTTTCTGTAATAATATGACTAGGTTGATAATGATATAAGGAAAAGATTCTTCACTGTGAGGGTGGTTGGGTACTGGAACAGAATCCCTAAGGAAGTGGTCATGGCACTGAGCTTAACAGAATTCAAGAAGCATACTGACAACATTCAGACAAAGAATCTGATTTTCAGGTGGTCTTTTGTGGACACAGGAGTTGGACACACTGATCCTTATGGTCCTTTCCAACTCAGGATAATCTGTGACTCAGTGAGTGCACCCTAAATAAGTTTGTAGGTAACACAAGACTTGGAGGAGAGGTTGTTGCAGCAGCATAGCATGCTGCCATCCAGAAGAACCTCAAAATTCTGGAGGCATGGGCTGACAGGAACACAGGGAAGTGAAGAGTCCTGCATATGGGGAGGAACAGTATCACACATTGGGGCCACCTGCCTGGTAAGCAGCTATGCAGAAAAGAACATAAGGGGTTTTTGTGACATGAATCTGCAACACGCTCTTGCCAGAAAAATCCATTGTAATAACAAGGAAAGAGCAAACTGACTAAATACATTAAGATTAATAAATCACAACATTTTCAGTGAATCTACCGTGTGCAAGAAAGTCTGTTGGAAAAGTTGAAGTATGACACCCTCCCCACATTGTGTGTCAGCTGTGAACCAATGCTAATTCTGCTTTAAGAGCAGTATTCCTGTATTAGCAGCATTAGGTTAATTAGCCACACATGGGAAACATTTAAAATGATAAATAATATTATTGTTATAATATGCTGCATTTCAGATTGCTCATACAGTCTCAAATCAGTCTTTTGGGGCATACATATTACAAAAATTCTTAATTAAAATAGCTGAGACTCATTCAATTCACAGAATAAGTGAGGGCAAGGAGGTGTAATTACTGTTATAGAGGCAGTTATTTCTGCATTAATTGAATGTTGATGATTCAGATCACTCAGTCCTCAAACATATTTCCGTGCAGAGAAAAAAAAGCACATTATCAGCTTCTCTGATTATTCTGAAAAACTCCAAAAATCTGTTGATGTGAGGGAAGTTCATTTGCTTCTTAAATACGTAATCCAAAGACCATTGCCTTACACTTCTGGAAGACCGTAATGCTAGGATTAATGTAACCAACCTTAAGCCAGCTGAAAATTCGGCTCCAGGCAACCCAATCTAGTGCCTGATTTAGTGGTTGGCAACCCTATTCACGGTATGGGGTTTGGAACCAGATGATCTTTGAGGTCCCTTCTAACACAAGCCATTCCATGATTCTATAAACCAGGCTTCTAATTTATCTCCATCAATAGTGAAGAGCCAGTCTCTTCAGTGAACAGTTCCTCCAATCTTGGTAAGTAGATGAATAAAATAAATTAGGCATTATCTGAACATTCCTGTCTTGATCAACTGACCCTGATGACTAGCTGGAACAAGACCTCTAACATTATGGTTAATAAGATACTTTCCTTGCATGTGCTACTATGTGTTCAGAAGGAAACATTAAGTGGCCCTATGAAAATTTCCAGCATTTTTGTAAGGATGGTGCAATTGATATGCTCATAAAAGCATTCAGGGAAAGTGAGAAAGTCCCGGTTCATCTGTCAGCAAAGAACATCGCTGTTCCACTATAATAGTTATTTGCTGTCAAAATTAAGATTGAATAATCATCTCCACTGAACAGAATATCTAATTATTACTAATCAGACAGTCAGTGATCCTGATATAAGCCTACTGTAGGCTCTGCATGATACAGAAGCATACATACGTAAAATTAAAATGCAAATGATTCAATCCACAATAAACAAAAGGAAAAATTCTGAATATTACTTCAAATATACATAATTAATTGGTAGCCTGTTACTAGGTAATTAGGAATTTATGATAAACACTTTAACAAGAATAACACTTAGGTTTCAGAGAGAAAAATATCATGATAGAAATTTTACTGAAACTTCAATCAGTTTCCAAAATTACAAGTAAAAAAAAACATGTGGATTATATCAGGCTACCCTCATGTAACTGCAGTTCTATGCTTTTTCATGGTGCTGGAGCCCCATATATTTAGAACATAAATTCAATATTTAGTATATGAAAAGTTTTGACGTAATTCATACAATCAACAGCACACTCTGCTTTCCAAATCAAAACATTGACCTGGAAACTTCCCAGCTCAGAAGGCATCAAAAACTGAGCTAGAGGAAAGAAGGGGAAAAACTCTTTAGCAAGGTCTGTTGTGACTGAACATGTGGAAATGGCTTAAAGCTCAGGGAGCATGGTTTTAAGTTAGATAAAAGGAAAAATCTTATACAATGAGGGTGGTGAGGCATTGGAACCGAATACCTAGTGTTGCAGTTGATGTAGTTGATACCTAGTTGATGCAGTTGATGGAGACTTTCAAGGTGAGCTTGGATCAGGCCATGGGCAACCTGATCTTTTAAACAGATATGTTTGCTGCTCTTCTTTGATTTTTATTCTTATTTTTGATGCCTCTGAACAGTGTCTATTTTGTGTTTTTTTGCTTCTTGCATGGATCTTCTTGGGGATTGCTATGTCCTTGCTTTCTGCAGAAGGGTAACTCACCATGGAGATGCTAAGATCTCAATTTTGCCTCACCCTGAAAGTCCTCCTGCACTCTCTGGAGACCTTCTGGATTCAGGATATTATAAGAAGTAGAAAATAATTGGTGTCTTTTAATATTCTCTTCATGAAACATACATACCTATTTTTTTCCTTCTGTGAGAGGATTAAGTATTGTTATTGGCCTAATCATCCTTCTCTTCATTATCATTATGGTAACAGGAGGTTTTTGCTGAAATTTCCATGCACAACCAGTTCACAGCCAGAAGACAAGAAAAAAAATTTAAATGCTTGAATAAATGGGAGGGATGAGGAGGCCTGAGGCATGTTTTGGCTGCAGATTCACTGTAACATATAAAGACATGAGCTTATTTTAAATACACTTTCTCAGGTATCAGAGCAGTCTGGCCACAGGTCCTCAAAGGAGACCATGAGCTAATTTTCTTTATTAAGAAACAAAAAAAATTGGTCTATATATTGCTCACTTCTTCCTTGGTTAAACTGTTTCCAGTGAGCTGGGGATGGTTATGCATGCGCAGCACTGAGGTGCTAACAAACTTGGTATGAATCACATTTATACTTGCAGAGATAAAGGCAAAACCTAATGGAATAACATGCAAGAAATCCTGGATTCCATCAAACTGCAGGGATCTGAAGAATAAATTATATCTGTCTGTTAAAAAATTCCTTCATCCTAAATTACTGACCATGAAGCAAACTCTGTGCAGTTTCCCATATTGCAGCATCCAAGCCCAAGATAGCGAATGCTTTCAGGAGGAAAAGCACAGGTGTATTGTGAATTTATGTTAAAGGTATCCATCTGCCAAACAGATGCTTCAAACTGTAAAAGCTGAGAAATGCCAAGTAGGTTTTGCTGGTCTTTAGTTTTGCAGTATCAAGAATTAATCGAAGGAGTATTTGGGCAGCTCCCGGGCCACTCCTTGAATGGGTCTTTGGGTAGCTCAAGGATGACCCTGAGCTTTTGCGTTCTCTTTAGCTGTAATTGGTGAGTCTCTACAATGCCTCTGGATCTTCAGTTATCACTTTTTGATTTAAAAAAAATCACATATTTTCTACTTCAAGTGTAAAGCCAGGTATGTATGTTTAAAAAGAAAACTTTGAGATTTGTTCAACATCACTGATCAGTCGTCCTCTTTCAGAAAAGGACCTCTACTTTGTCACCATAAAGGCATAATTATCTATCTTTTTCAGATCCTGTTTAAACTGTATACTGAAGGATTCACAAATGTTAAGGGTTAAAGACGCCACTGCCATCAAAATTTCGTGGTTTCATTCGGTGACACTGTATGGAGCTCCACAGTGTGTATTTAGCTTGATTTTTATACCAGAAAGGCTTCCATTCTTGATTTAAAAACAGAGATGCTGAGAAAAATTATCACTTATTCTGATTTGTTCTTTTTTTTTTTTTTTTTTTTTTAATTAATGCCCTCTAGCAAACACTTCTAAATATGTACATCTTATTTCTAATTCTGCCTTACCAGTTTCTTCTATCCACCATTTTCTTTTGTATTTCTTTACTACATCACAGTGTCAAGAGAGCACAGATTTGGTAATAGTAGTATAAGAAATCTTACTGTCTTCAGTCTCACAGGCATAACAAAATTGAAACTACAGAAAAGTTGATGGTTTTCCTATCTGATAAAAAGCATTTGTATGCTGGGGTGTTTTTTGTTCTTGTTGTTGTTTGTTTTTGTTTTTCAGAGCTGTGCAAAATTTCTCCTTTATAATTTCACACTTGAGAATATAAAAGCTGCTGATAGCAGTGGTTCCTATAGAAAAGCAATGCAAACAAGAATTCTTATGAGATTCCTGAAGCATTACAAGCAGAAAGAGTGGGAAAGCTTTCCTATCTCTTTGTATTTGCTATTATACTCTTCCATTCACATTTAGGAAAATAAATAAACAAACAACCCTTTAAAAATAATCTCCCTTTCTGTAAAGTCAAAAGCTTATATTCTGACACTATTAATGTATTTACTTATTGATTATTCACAGTATTCATGCTTAGAGACATTTTCTGAAAACAGCATGCACTGTGTTTCATTCTCCGTCAAAGACGCTACAGAGCTTCTCTTTCCAAAGGGCCTTTATTTGGATATGCAGGAAAAACTGGTAATTACATTATCTAAACTTTCAAGAATGGACAAAGAGGGAATTAAGAGACTCACTCATTTTCATTTTGAACAGAGTAAATTACCTTATATTATTATTATACTGCCCCATGGCTGTCTTGTTTAAGCACTTTTCGAACTCCTGTCAAGTTGATCTTCTGAATCCCTGTGCTCAGTAAGGATGTCCACAATGTAATGGAGAGCACAAGAGTGAGAGAGGGGGAAAGTAAGGACATTTGTCTGAACAAGCAGCTACATTATAATGTATGATTCTTTTGGGAAGATTTTATAGTGACCTTAAAAAGAATATTTTTCAGAGCAGTTCCAGAGTATTGGCTACTAATGCATGCGTTGCACTCACAGGATGAAAAACACATCTTTTTCATTTGCTTCTCATTATATTCCCTGTTAAATACTGGCAGTAGTATTACCCACGGATATTTTTAAGTTTCTTCTTTTGTAGTTAAATTCATAAATCTCTGTAACTATAAATGTATCTCAAGGTCAGAGTTACTACAATAACCTATTCATTTTGTTTTCCTTTCACTAAATCCATTATCTGAACAAATCATTAGGTGACCTTTTTAGTTACAGCAATTCAATAAAACTTACATTAGATGAAGTTTCAGGAACATTAGTCTAATGTGCTTTAAAAGATCACCTTCTCTGAGCAATATAATAAGTTTGTGTGAAAAGCATAAAGCATGTAATATGTAATAAAATCTGGCCTTTAATGAACCATCTAGAAAAAAAAAAAAAAAAAAGACTTGTGTTATAATTCAACAGAAAACCTCCCTTAATTAATGGATAAAGAAGCCAATAGTATCTGCTGGATGTTATTTTTTATTATAAATTCAGCTTGTTTTTCTTTTTTTAATTGTATGCTCTTGATTTATGCTGCTCAAGAAATAGCAGTCTAAATGACCTTGGGAACAAGAGTAATATGCTATGAAAAGCAATACTTACAGCTAATTAAAAGGGCTCTCTGATTATCAGTTAGCATCAACTGCACTGGTGCATAATTTTCCAAAGTGGCAATCATGATTCTAAATTTAATAAATTGACTTAGATGTTTGATAGCTGCTGATTTTCTCCGGCAGATGCAAGACTATGAAATACCTTTGGCCAAGCAGATAAATAATCAATAAAACTTAGTTCCAAAATCAAGTAGGAAGTTTGTATCAAAGAAGTTTACCCAGGCTCACTAAAATCCATGATGTCCATTAAGAAAACAAAACATTAAATCCAATTCTCCTTGCAACTGAACTGGAAATGATCAACTAAAAAGGAGCTGGAAATATCTATGTCTGATATTTTTAGAAGGAGAAAGCCAGTTTAAACTTTCTTTTCAAGTCAGTCTAAAGATGCCTATATGCAGAAAGAGCATCAGTAGTGACTTTCTACCAGTTCACCATCAGGCATTTCTCCTGCAGATATATGCACACAAGAACATGAACAACATTGATTGAAGGTCATGACACAAAAAAAAGTCTTAAACTAAGTTCGCATTGCAAAAGCATCAAAGTAGGGTGTATTAAGCAGACCTGTACTCATTCCATCTATAGGCATTTCATTTAGCTCCCTGTTTTTGAAGTAACTCGTGGCTGGAAACATTTCAGGATATTCACTTAGTTCTTATTCCAGAGTAATATATTCTTTTTCCTATTCATTCTGTCTACAACTCATCTGAGACAGACACATGAAAATATGTAGAAAAATACAGGAAATGTTTCATAGCTTGCAAACAATAAACAATTAGTAAATGTAACAAAACTACTCCAATTCAACAACAGATAGATGATGTGCAAAGATATAGACCAAAAATGGCAACTAAATACTCAGGTTTTTTTCAGTTTGTACCTCCAGTAGGCAAAATTGTTCTATCACATTATAAATTTAAGTATACCATAAGGCCATATGGCTTTCAAGAACAACTAGGTTTTTGTATTTATTTGTTTTATTTGCCTGTAATGAAGTCAATTTCATCATTTTTTTCATCTAACCTCACACATACACCACTCCCAAATCATCAAACAATGCATTAAAAGAGCAGTGTTATAGTCCTTTGAATAACCTGCCAACAACTTTGACAAATTTCTTTAAAAACTCTGAAGAACTAGAAAAATATGGTCTTCTGTTATGCATGATCCTGATGGACCAAATCAAAGAACTGGATAGCTAATTTTCCAACATCTTACACTAGCCATGAGTCATTACTTTAAATACCATATAAAAGGAGGACTCTGATTTTAGTAATGGATTTTGTTCATAATCTTTTATTTCTCTGAGAAACCTCTGATGTATGTTTTTTTGAGATGTTCTCTCATGTCACTTTTCTTCCTAGAAGCAGTGCTTTTCTTGAAGTTTTATTAGTTATTGTCAAGCAAATTATTGAAATATGTTTAACAACCTGTTAATTTTACCATGCTGTTCTGTGTAGTTTAAGGGAGTCATATAACTGGCTATTAAATAGATGTTTAAAATGCACTACACTACATGCTGATAGAGGTAAGCTTCTGACGTATGGATATTTTCCTTGAGTGAAGAAATAGAAATCCAGCTATGTGGCAAAGAAAAAAAAAAAAGACATTCATGAGATTGATTTTCAGACTCTTATTACCTAAGCTATCTCTATTTTTCATTAATACCTAAAATATCCATATAATTTCATATGCATCCCTTTTTACTCATTAGAGAATTAAATACCACATCATCAAAAGTTGTTTTCTTTCCTCTTCTTGTTCCTAATAATAGCATTTTAAATTAGAAAAATAATGGCCTCGTTTTACTATTTTCTAAGTCAACCATTTTTCCCTTGTTAGATAAATTCCTTAAAATTATTAATTTGTGTAGACAACAATAATGAAAAGCTGCACCATTCTAATTATATTTATTTTCCCTAGGCAACTAGGCAGCTAATTGTTTGAATTACTAAGTTAAAAAGAAATGTTAAATAACAGGAATGCCAGCATTGCCAATGACTTCAATGGGAGCAGTACTGAGTTCATAATCAGCTCTTTAATTGCAAAATTCACTCACAAGGCCTGTGAGATTTTTAGATTCCACTTGTCTTTTAGAGTGCTTAATGAGCCTCAGGCATTTTGCAGTCTTTGAGGTGGACTTTTGAATTTCCACCATAAAAAATGTGTTTGATTTGAATTTCCTTTTCCAAATGTATTTATGCAGCTCTTGGTGGAATAGATATATTCAGTTGCATTTCTGAATGATGCACATTCACAAGTACTGCAACATATCGCAAATTGGTGCAAAAAAGCTTTCCAATTTTCATGAAAGCCTCCACTGTCAATACAAGCTGGGGGAATAATGGGTTGAGCACAGCCTTACCAGAAAGGACCTGGGAGGTACTAGTCGATGGGAAACTGCGCATGAGCCATCGCTGTGCCCTTACAGACCAGAAAGCCAACCGTATGCCAGGGTGCATCAAAAGAAGTATGGCCAGCAGGGCAAGGGAGGTGATCCTGTTTCTCTACTCTGCACTGGTGATGCCTCACCTGGAGTACTGCATCCAGATGTGGAGTTCTAGGTACAGGTGAGACATGGACCTGCTGGAAAACATCCAGAGGAGAGCCACAAAAATGATCCAGGGGATAGAACATCTCAGTTATGAGGACAGGCTGAGAGAGCCAGGGCTGTTCAACCTGGGGAAAAGAAGGCTCCAAGGAGACCTGACAATGGCCTTCCACTATCTAAAATGGATCAGTGAGAAGGAATGGGACGAACTCTTCAGCAGTGTCTGTTGAGAGAGGGCAAGGGGGAATGGTTTCGAACTCGAAGAACTTTATTTGCTAAAAAAAAAAAAAAACAAAACTTAAAGAGATTTAGATTGAAAGAAAGAAGTTTTTTACTATAAGAGTGATGAGGCACTGGCACAGGTTTCCCAGAGAAATGGTGGTTACATCATCCCTGGAGACCTTCAGGGTAAGACTGGATAGGGCTCTGAGCAATCTGACTGAGCTTCAGGCATCTCTGGTCACCCCTGGTAGGAGGTGATGGACTAGATTACCTGTAAAAGTCCCTTCCAACTCAAATGATTCTATGATGCTAGGCAGACTGATATATACATTACATATACATTTATATCAGTCTGCCTTTATATTCTGATATCTGGCTATTTTCAGAGTGATTACCACACTGGAATCATTCAGCGTCAGCTTTGAAATTCTTTACCTAGGACTAAGTTGTCACTTGACTTAGAAACTGCAGGTGTTAGAAAACTGGTCAAGCTTGCAGTATTTCTTTGTTGAGTTCACTGTAGAGGTTTGAATTCTCTAATGTAAAATCTCTACAAAACTCTGATCAACAAAATTAACAATTTATAATAGTAATTTTAGCTTTTCAGATACACATTTTTATCAAAGATCTTTTCTGACTATGGTGAACTTCCTATTAAAAAGGAAAGTCAAAGAAGAGCATCCCAGTTTCCCAATAATTTGCTAACTTTGCATCAAGAAGTGTAAATGCAGTTTGGAAGGCATAGGGGTGATGGGTTGATGGTTGGACTAAAGTATTTTCAAATGTTAACATTTTCATGATTTTATGATTCATAAAAATCTGTTATATTCCCCGAAATAAATTTGACAAACCAGATTTCTTACGTCAAAGGAAAGCACTGCAAGCAAGATGTTAGTAGGAGGCTTTTCTCCATTTCAGTTTTTTTCAGGAAATGTTACAAAATTTTAAAGACAAATTGGGACAAAAATTCAGATACCCTCTTATAATTTCTTTGTTATAACATTATAGCTTGACTGAAATAAACCAGGATTAATACAGTATGAATAATTAATGATGGCCTCCAGCTTAAGAACTATTTTTAAAGGCTGTATCTTTTCAAAATAAACATGAAGGGAAAAGTCAGATATTAACATTCAACAGTAATCAAACTCCTCGGGAACAATTATAATCCCTGTCTAAGACTAACACAACTTGAAAAAAATAAAATAAAATAAAATTCTTTTTTTTTTTTTTTCCTCAAACCTTATTTCTGGCACTAGAATAAATCAACACATACGATTTTCAGAATGCATTGATGATTTAAGTGCTACAAATAGTTGTGTATGTAACAGAGATGGCAAGGAAACAAATGTCAAATTTCTCAAAGACTTTACAACTGTTGATCCAAAATGCAAAGTGCTTGGCAACTTAAAGGATGAAGCTGTGTTTACTAATTTTCTAGCTGGGAGGTTAAATAGGAAGGAATAAACTCTGAAACATATGTGAGCAGTCTGGCTTACCCACTACTGCAAGTCCCCAAACAGCTGGTGTAGAGAAAACCTACTGCTGTGTATTGCTGAGCTACTGATGGGGATGAAGAGAAGCAAAGTCAGTAATAGTTTTCAAAGCTCTCTCCCGTAAATGCGTGCTCTTCAGGAAAAATCTCCATGTGGTCTGGCCTTTTACTGGAAACAAGAACAGCTAGGGTTTTTAACAGATGCTATGTTGACTTGCATATTCATAAAGGGTGATGAAAATTAATTTCTGAATTCCAAGTTAATAGATCGGTGAAGCTTAGAGGGGCTGAGAACACCTACTTTATGAACAACAAAGTGAGATAGAAGCCTATTGTTACTTGTATATTTAGAGACAAGAGTAAGGAAGTAACAGGAGGCACCACAACACAGTGACAGTCATTTGTCTGAACTGTATGGTCAAGACAAAGGATGGAGACACTGACACAGATGAGACAGGACTACATAGCAGGGACCCAGTTCTTCTCTGTCTAGCAGCGTCTACTTTAGAAAACAGAGGTTCTTGTTTTATCCAACTTATACAACGTGTTGTATCCTCCATGTACTTTGCAACCACTTCAACTGATCATGAGCAAGTCCAAGGGATCAGGGCAACACTTGTAACCAAGCCCAAGAAATCTTTTGTAGTAATTGTGTAATGATTATCTTTCCCTTCTCCCCCTCCGCCTTACCCCTTGCTTGTTTGTTGTTTCCCTTTTTTTCTCCCTTTTCTTTTCCTTACCACCGTGGAGGGTCACTTACGCTTCATTTCAAGCAATCTTTGAGCTATGGGGTGGTGTGAGAATCCTTTGTTTTTTGGCTCAGAGCTTGCTTCCCGAGGTATTTCTTGTGATAAGACTCACTTGTCTAGGAGATGAGTGATGGTTGTTGTCATGTGGCAACCAACATCACTGTGTGGACAATTTAAGCTGTTTACTGGCAGAAGATCTAATCTGTGACCAAATAACTCCAGCTTGCTATGACAGATTGGGGGATGATACCACTGTATCCTCTGAAGGCACGATACAAGTGGGCACCTCCCTGCTCCCTCTTATCTGCTGTCGAGGCCTGGAAGATGGGAACAAAAGGAGTTCCTGCTGAGATCCCAAAGCCAGAAGCTGTCACTCCAAGGAGAGCTGACTCAACCACTTAGGACTTACAAATAAGTTGGTACTACCATTGAAACGTGGCCATCATCACCATGATCGCCATCATCATCAACAGAACAACAAGGCCTGATGACCCACCACTGCTGAAGATCAATGACTGAGCTATGAACCTTGCTGGATCCATGGTGGTGACTATCTCCCTCTGCTTCCTATAGAGATTCCTTGCTTCTTTTTTTCTAGCTTTTCTATCGCTCTCCTTCATTTCCCCATTGCCCTAATTCATAATAGTGTCCATCCTCCTCTTCCCATCTCCCTGATTAAGATCTATAATAAACTGGTCAGACCAACATTTGAACCATTGTTCCTTAATCTCACTCCAGGTATACAGATATTAAAATAATCTCATCTCCCTCTTATAAATTGGAGCAAGACGCCTTCACTATCACTTGAGTAAAAGCCTGACCCAGAACATTTTGAGCCATCTGTGCTTTGCTACAATCTTGATGCAAAAACTGAAACAAAAATCTGAATCAATGTAAAAAAAAAAAACATTAAGAAAAAACAACAGAATCAGAATAGCTGATAGTAGCTTTTTTTTTTTTTTTTTACATCTGTAGCCCTCTGGCTAGTTATGCCACCTGAACCACAAGTCCATTCCTCCGTTTTACTTACTACATTCAGTATATCCTCTAGCACAAAATCTTTTTTTTTTTTTTTCTTTCCTTTTTCTTTTTAATGTAATAATTCGTTATATTCAAAATTCTCCTTTTCAGAGCTGGTCAAACGGTATTTTTTCCTTCTTGTTTCCCTTCTTTTCTTTCTCTCCATCTGCTCCTCTCTACCTGTATAGTCAGTTATCTGCATATACATGAGACATCATATTTCTTACATGACACTGTGAATTCTTTCTTCTGTCTTCTTCTACTTTTTTGATATACACCAATATGTTTTTCATTATAAGAGCAGCCTGAATCATATAAAAAATGCACAGACCAGATCTGGAGATCAGCAGATGCAGAGAAAATAAAATATTCCTTCGTAGACCAATTATCCAGACATTTCTCTAATTATATTTCAAAGCTGTTACATTCTTAAGTTCCTGAAACAATCTGGATATGAAAGGCCTTTAAATTTTGTTATTAGTGGTAATTTATTTTTTATTCAATTTTCATACCTTTTTTTTTCAGGTTGAAGAGTCATCATTTATTTATCATTTTATCCTCATATAAGAAATATTTTCCTCATAATTTTGTGCTTCTTCTGTAGCTTTTTTTTTTTTTTTTTTAAAGTGGAGGCCTACATTTAGAAATAAAAACAAAATGCAAGGTTTAAGATATTATTATTATGGCTTTTTTTAATTACATATTGTTATTCTCTGGTTTATTTCTCTAATTTTTATTATGTTAATTGCTATAATTCTGCATCTTGAACCAGACCAAAACTTTAACTACTGATAATTTGCATGAGATGTCTTCCATTATTTCATAGTAGATTTCCATACCCAGAATCTGCTGATTTACATCTCCCATATCTCCTGAGGTTCTCAGAATTAAGTTCAGCAACAAGAAATTTACTGCAAATCATAATCATAGAATGGCCTAGGTTGAAAAGGATCACAGTGATCACCTAGATTCAAGCCCCCTGCTATGTGCAGGGTCGCCTACCAGCAGACCAGGCTGCCCAGAGCCACATCCAGCCTGGCCTTGAATGCCTCCAGAGATGGGGCATCCACAACCTCCTTGGGCAACCTGTTCCAGTGCTTCACCATCCTCTGTGTGATAAAATTCCTCCTAGTATCTAACCTAAACCTCTTCTCTCTCAGTTTAAAACCATTCTCCCTTGTTCTATCACTATCCACTCTCGCAAATCATCTGCTTCCAATTCCCCACTATAATCAGGAACATCTCTCTCTAAACAAGGTTGCTCACAGTACCATCCAGCCTGACCTTGAATGCCTTCAGGGATGGGGTGTCCACAACCTCCAGATACCTCCAGGTATCCTCAACCTGTTCCAGTGTCTCACCACCCTCTGAGTAAATAATTTCTTCCTAATATCTCATCTAAATCTATCCTCTTCCAGTTTAAAACCATTTCCCCTCATCCCTTCACTACCTGCTTTTATAAAAATTCCCTCCCTAGCTTTCCTGTAGGCCTCCTGCATGGTCATCCAGAACATGGCTTGTCTTCCGCATTACTGTCACCACTGCTGAAATGCACCACCCACCACCTCACTGTGCCAACATCCACTGCTTCATCTCCATAAACATTCAGTAAGTGTTGATGAATGTTAATGTGTGATTTTTTTTTTTTTTTTTTTTCTGCATGAAGGAATTAAATGACACACCTTTGCTTCATCCACATTTCCATGTCAGACACCGTTCTGCCAGCCTGCCTTTCTGCTGCTTTCAGTCACATGGCAAAAAAATGTAATGGAATATTGGCAGGAAGTTTCCACTTTACTGCCATACTGCAAGCATCTGTTTCTGATACTAGCCAACAAAATAAAATATGAGGCATTACTTTTGGAGCAGCCCTCATATTTAAACAATTTTTTCTATATGAAAGGTATAAAGTAAAGAAAGAAAGAAAAGAAAAAATAAAGTAAAAAGGGAAAGAAAAAAAAAAAAAAAAAAAAAAAAAGTCTAATTATCTCCTGCAGAGGAATTAGGTAATGAGAAGCACTTTGCACTTTCCTTTTCCCCAGCCCCTAATCCTAATGCATTATCCCTAGGAGTTTCTGCTATTTCCTTTGCAGTTCCAGCAATGCTTTGTTTACCTGCTTTATAATGATTACCTGCTGTTTTTTTCATCAGGTTGTCTCATCTTGAACAGAGCACACATACTGCTAATTTTAATTAAGGATAACTGAAGTACTATGCATTTTCTATTTTATCCAATCTGGTAACAATCAATGCAATTTACCCTACAGCTGCGTATCTGGGGTGCTACTGCTTCAGGGCAGCTCTACCTCCAAAGGTATGAAGAAAGTGAGCTCTGGATCAGAAGGAAGAATTATAAGTATGGGAATGGGTAATTATGGGTCTGAAAAAACAAGGTCATGCTAGATCATCACAATTTTTTAGAAATCTTTAGGTGAACAGCCAAGTATTAGCGCTACAATTCAAAGTGCTGCCTTACTGTTCTCTGTTTGTTTCATCCAAACAGACAAGGGTTACCTTTTTTCCTTTTGTCCTCCATTCAGAGATTCAAAATCCATTCCATGAATCACAACTTAAAGAACATTAATGGTACCTGCTGAAGTCTGTACACTGAAAAGTACTGAGAAGTACAGGAGGAACATTACATGTGGCGAAAAATACCTCTGAATGCTCTTCTATGCATGTGCATGCAACTTTTTATTGTCCATTATAGGTTTTACAAAATTGCTGACTGAAAAAACCCAGAAAGTAAAATCTGCATAAATCTGCCTTGCATAGGTCTGTTGTGTAGTTATGCTCCCCAGTTCTCCTTCCATTAGGATCAAACACATCAACACTCCTTGCCCCGTATGCCATGTTTGTAAATCAACAGACAGAGAATCTGCATAAAATGGCTGAGGGTTGAAGCACCTCTGGGTCTCTCTGGCTCAACTCTGTCTCAGCAGGGATATTCAGAGCAAGCTGCCCAGCACCACGTTCAGGGGATTTTTGGAGATATCCAGGGAGGAGACTCCAGACCCTCTCTAGGTCACTTTGCACAGAAGTACGATTTGATGTCCTCAGGGACCTCCTGGACTTCAGGCTATACCCAGGGCCCCTGAGCCCAACTGACAGAAGCTTAGTCACACAACTATTGACAACAGGCTGATATTTCAATCAGCCTGATTCACAATCAAAGCAACCAAATTAACTTGAAGTTTTTTTTTTTATCCCATATTTTTCAGTCAGATGTAACCCCTGAATATTTCAATAAGGCATGATAACTATTTTGGTGCCAGCTATCTTCAGCCATGGTGGAAAGTATGGCATAGAAGCATACTAAGAGTATCTGCATTGTCCAGCTTTGCAGTTTGTGTGGACAGACAGTAATGCATTAAACTGCCCAGCCAGATGTGCAGAGCAGCCTCAAACTGCCTGTTTAGCCATCTGATTGAAAAAACAAGGCTTCTGTATGACTTGATAGCTATTAACTTGCATTAACTTAGAGAGTGAAAGCAAGCAATTTACATTATCAAACTTGAGGACATGGATGATGAATAATCTGACCGCTGTTGTAAGGGAAATTTCTCCTTTCGGGGAAATAAAAAAATATTCACACCAGAATTTGGCAGGACATTAGAGTTAATCGCCACTATTCTTCATGTAATCTTAAATGATCACAAACAGTCAGGACCTCCAATTTACATCTCATTTACAAGATAGCATCTCTTAGCAGCATGGGACTTCCTAATACGCTCTCAACTATGGAATGATTAAAGATTTATTCTTGCAGTACGTAGCTTTTCACAGTCTAACCTTACTTACATCTGCTGCAATTACAAAATGAAGATGCTTAGACTGTACTTACAAAAAAACAAGGCTGTGTTTACACTTCAGTAGTTTTTTTTTTCCTTCAAGAGAGTAAAACAGAACGTTATGAGGGAGAACAGCATTCTCTTTTCCTTCTAGCAAAATTTGACAAAAACTGCCATGCTAGTCTGTCTCTGAAGCACTCTCCAGCAAAGCAGATGATCAGAGCAGATGTACACAGCTTGTCTGATACCTTGCTGCTTCAATAAT
Source organism: Centrocercus urophasianus (assembly GCF_019232065.1). Classification (NCBI taxonomy): domain Eukaryota; kingdom Metazoa; phylum Chordata; class Aves; order Galliformes; family Phasianidae; genus Centrocercus; species Centrocercus urophasianus. Next base: position 2,951,661 of record NW_024885355.1, read on the forward strand.
TTTCATTACAGTAATTGTTGCTTAATGCTGGTATAATTTGTTGCTCAAAGAAAACAATTTTTGTTTCCTTTAATACCATTACTGATGCTGCCTTTTTTCCTGGAAGATCCAGGGTCTCTCTCATCCACAGAACAGCTTGGAAGTGAAACTGACTTTCCAACCCTGAAAGAAAGCAGAAGGCCAGGGATGTCTGTGCATGAGGTTGATGTGAAAAGCCATCAAATTAGAGATAGCTGTACATATGCACAGTTCATGCTGTATATCAACAGACATCAGCTTGGCAAGTGTTGGAGTAGCAGTCATACATTTACATGAGATGTGACTCTTTTACATTGACAACTAAATTTGATTAATGGTAGCAAGAAGTAAAAAGGCAATTTGCATAAAATACACTTCACAGTAAAAGCAATTTCATATCCATGAAGCACATTACTTGGAACTATTTTTTTCCCAAGCTCACTGTTCTTAGAAAAGAATGTATATATCACATATATTTAAACAGTGAAAAAAAAAAAAAAAAAATCATAGATTAATAGAATCATAGAATGGCTGACGTTGGAAAAGACATTTAAGATCATTGAGTTTCAAGCCCCCTACTGTGGGCTGGTTACCCCCACACCAGATCACACTGCCCAGGGCTCCATCTGACCTGGCCTTGAGCACTTCCAGGGATGGGACATCCACAATGTCCCTGAGTAACCTGTGCCAGTGCCTCATCACTCTCTCGTAGAGAATTTCTTCCTAACATCTAACCTTAATCTTCCCTCTTTTATTTTAAAGCCATTCTCCCTCTTTCTATCACTTTTAGATGGTGTAATAAGTCATTTATCCTACTGCTTTCAGTTGGAAGGCCACAGTGAGATCTCCCCAAAGCCAAAGAACAAGTTCGTCTCCTTCAACCTTTCTTTGTAGGAGAGGTGTTCCAGCCCTCTGAGCAACTTTGTGCTCTAGACCCAATCCAACGGCTCCACATCTTTCTTGCTCTGGGAACAATATATGCAAGAATATATGTATGTTATGTACATATATGTATCTTCACCCTTAGTTTAAGTACTTTTTAAATGTTCAAAGGCCATCTCATCTCTACTCACATCTTCTCTTTCCAATCATTTAAGGAGGGTTTTTAAATGACACTAGTTGGACTGTAGCTTGAGACCCAAGCAGAATTTATTCTCTGGTTTGGAAAACACCGGTCAGGCTGAGGACTTTGTCCACAATACCCCCTACAGTTTGCCATTGTAAAGATCTGGTATTTTGCAGGCAAAAACTTGTCAGACTAACTCTCAAAATAAAGGAGTTTCACAGTATACCCTTGAGACTTCTTTTTCAGTCTTTGCAGGCTAATACATTCCTTATATCCTCTGTCTCAGATGACAGAACCAAGAAAGGACATGAGTCTTAAATATATATTATTAAAAAAAAAAAATCCGATATAACTGGTCACAGGGTGGTAATTTCCTCACTCTTCAGGGAATTCTGTTAAATTATAAGGCATCCATAGATGGTATGGATACAGTTTTCCAAGTCTTACTCTTCAATGATACACATAAAGGATGAAATGTCATGGGGACCAATACACAATTAACTGGACAGTGATTAGTATATTTTCATGAGGAAGCAAAAGTCACCCAAAATTGCACAAGCACATTTATTTGATCTTCACTAATAAATTGATCTGCAAAAGTATCAACTTCCCTAAGGTGTTGTCTTGGCAAGAAGTATCCTTGAACAATCTAGAAGTCCCACATTTCCTCAAACTCTGTCAGGGCTTCTATGGCTGATCAGAATGCAGAACAGATGAATGAAGAACAAATGACAATTAATAAAAGAGCTTATACTGAATTAAACAACTGCAGCCACATGAATAAACATAGTCATATATACATGCAAAAATAGCAGAGTTTGGACCATTTAAGATCTCTCATATGAAATATTTTCTCTGCTGTTATTACCCAGATGAATGTTTACTTTAATGATTTCCCATGCACCAGATTAACAGCATGAGGATGATAAATATGAACGTTATTTAAAAAGATTAATCTCTTCAACCTATAAAAGCCATGAACTTCAATGTTTTTGCTGGTTTGACAATCTGTCACTAACTGGCTTGCCCTTTCCCCCATTCCCAAAAGAAGAACACGGTCTCATATTTAGATGTGGGATTTATCTGGCTTTCTTAAAGTGTTGGAAGAACATTTCCATTATATAAATAGCATTTTCCTATACAAATATTGGTCATTTCTTGGTTCAGTGCCCAGAAAAGATATTCCCTGTAGCTTTCTGTTCTGCATAACAGGTGCTCTGTTAAGTACACTGCCTTCTTTCATCATGCAGTAACCTTCAGTAAATCAGGATAATTTACAGTGTAAGTTCTGCTCTCTGAAACCTGCTGCTGTAACAAAATTCCAAGATGATGTGGTGAAATTCTGTTAAATGCAGTGCAATAGTGTGAATCACCAAATTTGAAATGAATAAGCCTTGTAGTGCCTCAGGCATGACATTTTAGTGGCTGAAGAATTTGACATTGTATGCATTCTGAGTATCTATAATCCTATAGTTATCCTGACAGCAGAGAATTTCTGCTCAATAACAGCTTCTATAGAGAGGAAATTATTAAAATACACTGCACATGTTCAGCAAGTAAAATAAGTTTCAAAATTGGATCTAGTTTTTACACGTATATGGCATCCAATTGATGGCTCTGACCCATTTTTTTTTTTTTTTTTTTTCTGTATTTTCTTGCTCTCTAAAGCTTTCACATCTGCAGATCTTATCTCTTCAAGAAATGTTAAGGACTCCACAGAGATTGGTTTTCTTTCAGACAAAATTTTCAGGGATGAATATGAGTATCAAACTCCATAGAGATGGAGCTGGCATAAATGAAAGCTGTGATTGAGAGCTTCCTGTAAGCTTCACTTGTGTATCCTTGGTGTTTGTTTTTGTCCTATAACTTATCATGAAGGAATTTGGTCCCATGTAGGGCCATCATGGTGATTGAGGGCCTGGAATGCATCTGCTATGAAGAGAAGCTGAGAGAGCAAGGGCAGTTCAGCCTGAAGAAAAGGAGGCTCAGGGGATCCCATCCATGTCATTAATCCCTGAAGGAAAGCTCAATGAGGGCAGAGTCAGGCTTTTGTCAGTGGTGCCCAGAGCTGAGACAAGAGGCAATGAGCACAAACTGGAATGCTGGAGGTTCCATCTAAACACCAGGAAGAATTTCTGTGCTGTGGCACTGGTACACGTTGTCCAGAGAGGTTGTGGAGTGCTCTCCTTGGAGATCTCCAAAAGCTGCCTTGGCAGTGGTCCTGGGCACTTGTTGTAGGTGTCCTTATGTAAGCATGTGTACTGGACTGGAGGACCTTCTTTCCAACATCAGCCATTCTCTGATTCTATGGAGAATGGAAATTATTTTGTCTAAAGGACAACAAGGAAATTTCAATCAGATCGGTTACCTGTACAAGGTAACTGCAACTCACTTACCTTGAGCAATAGAGTTCCATTGGTATGAAGTTTATTTTTAAGGACAAAGCAGAATCATGCTACTTCAGCAGCTCTTCAAGGCACAGTAGAATTAATATCATTTCTCTTCAGAATAATTGTACTTTCAACCCTATACATTATGTCCGTGTTTGTAATCTAACACCCAAATCACAGCTAAATATCATGTGTTGATAAGGTGAACCTACAGCTGAAGCAAGCCACTGCCAAACAATAGGAATTGCCCTGCAAATGAGGACCCATTATAAACCAAAGAGATTTGGTGGTGTAAACAAGGAATGAGAATAAAAGACAATCAAAACAGCAATCAAATAAATAGATAAATAAAATGACCTACCCAAGACATTCCGACAAAAATAATTTTCTTGCAAGGAAATACAGGATCATAAAGAAATGCCAGTAGAAAGAAAGACCACAGAGCTTGACCCCAAGTTCATCTCATTTATATGGCAGGGCGTTTCCTCTCTTTATTCATTAAGGAAGAAGATGGCTACTTTTTCATTTGCATATTCTTGTGGGTTTGTTTTTTCCCCAGTGATTCATTTGTACAACTGAAACACAGAGCAATTGCTGAGCAATGTACCAAGAAGCCAGCTCCAGCAAAAGTCTACATTCAGCACTGAAAGCTCCACTGCATCTTATTTACTGTTGTTTTGTGGAGGAGTCCAATAAGAAAGAACTGATTTATAGCTACTATTTGCAACTTCATAGAACCTTTTGGGGAAAAGAAAGAAAAAAAAAAAGAAAAAAGAAAAAAAAGAAAGAAAAAAAAGGAAAGAAAAATGTATTTAACTAGAGGTAAAATGACATATATTTGAATTAAATTACCCATTTTGCAACTGTTCACAAATTCACTGTTTGGTTTCAGATGCCTGAAGAGAGACCTCAGAGATATTTTGCAGCCAGGTCCCTGTACTGAACATGCAATTTCAGTTATTAAATTAGAATAACTACCTGGGAGACAAGTGAATGATAGGAGGCAGCCCAGACCATCTGAGTCTCTAGGAACTCCCACTGCACACAGTGGGCTCTTGATGAGGACCCAAATCTATTACCATTAAGATTCTCAAATCAGCAGAGAAACTCCACAGAAGAACATTCACAGCAGCCAGCATTTGTGTAAGCCAGCTTCATTCACCTGCTGGCTTTGCTTAGCTCTAATCTTTTTTAATATGTGATTGTCATTTGAAACTAATTAGCTTTGTATGTGTTCATCTTAAATTCCCTTGTTCTTCAAAAGATCTGCACTACAAACAAGAGCATCACAGGTAGCCTATAATATATCCCAGTCTGCAATGGTAGACAATTTCTATACTATGGAAGGAGATGCATCTCCCAGCTGTCTGGTGCCACTGTCTTCAATGTGAGTATTTGCTGCTCATCTTATGGATTTTTTTTCTAAATTTATCTTTGACATTGACAAGATAGACAAAACTTTAAGGCACTGATCTTAGATGTATCTGTAATGAACACTTTCCCAAACTCCATAGTCTATATGGTAACCCTAACAGTTATGTTGACAGAGCTAACAGGCAGTTGCTAAATAGGAAACCCAATCCTCAAACACAGTAACTGCAACACAGTGGTAAAACTTCTCTTTTCCTCTCCACCATGCCATTTCAGAGGGGTTTCAGTCAAAATAAAGTTCACAGAATCATAGAATGTCCTGGGTTGAAAAGGACCACAATGATCATCCAGTTTCAACCCTCCTGCTATGAGCAGAGTCACCAACCACCAGACCAGGCTGCCCAGAGCCACATCCAGCCTGGCCTTGAATGCATCCAGATATTTGAATGCCTCCAGTTATACCTGGATGTAGTAATTAACTACTTCAAATAATTCGTGTGGATCAGAGACCAAATTCCAAAGGCACACATGGAATGTACTTGCCAAAACAGTGTTGCTTGAGCTGCCATACTGTTTTATGCTTAAAACCATTTCATTCATATTTACTGAACCCTTGCAACTCTGAGAGACAAGCTGCTGACATGCCATCCTTCACCCTACATCAAGACACAGGCACTAATCTGAGTGTTAATATATTTAACATTGGCCACATGCAGGTATATAAATTTTTGAAGAGATTTCAATAGCAGGAGTAACTATTCTAACTGGCTTCTGCAACCAGTTTGAGGAGAAAAAGATTTTAAAAGGCTGGTTTCGATTAGTTTCCTTTTTTTTCTGCTCCTTATGATAGAAATCAGTTTTCATCTGTGGTACAGACCTAGTGATTTACCTAGCTGGACAGCTAGATGGTGCTAAAACATACTTGTTGCAAATCAGTTTTACTTCACATTTCATGGTTAGAAATAAAGTATTTTAACTCTGCAAACATCTACAACTCCAATATTTATGAACACTTGCATCCAGTGAGTCCCTGGAAAAAAAAAAAATCCTGGTGACTTTGGAAAGTTTGTTGTTTTTTTTTTTTTTTTTTTTTTCTTTTTTTAAAATTCCTTTACCAGCAGTGATATTTTTGAATTTTTGATACAGAGAAGTCAAGGGACTTAATTTTATTTTGGGGCTATAGGTGAGTACGTCAGTCATGCAACAGTCTGTTTCTGTTCTTTCTATAGTTTGCACCTCAGTGAAGCATAGCAGCCTCTGGAGTGAAATATGGTCACACTATCGAATAATTTGGGTCTGAACAAAAGGAAATTTAGGAATTATATTGATTGCATCTTATAAGAATCCAGACATCTGAAGTATAGAGTAAGGAAGTTCTGATTATTATGTGATAAATAAATACTAATTGTTTTTATTTAAATTAAAATGTAATAACGATTAATAGATGAGAAATACAAACTCCTGACTTTTTTTAATCCATTGATCATTTAGGGGAGAAGTGGAGAATGAGTTTGAAAGAAATCTCAGGTTAATTACAGACAGTTTTTTTTATATTAAGCTTTAATTTTAAGTATAGGTAATCTTATCCATAATAGAGGCTTTTATGCAGATGTTTACTTAAAATATAAATTATGTAATCGAACTGAAATTGAGAAGTATTTGTAACAAGAAAAGTCATTTTGTACGCTCCATTCCTGCTGGCCAGGAATATTCTTTGCTAAACCCATAGTAATCTTCTCTTTATGGCCAATAAATTAAATCAGTCTCATTGCTTAAATTACCTTCTGCTGCAAAGCTGCTCTACTTGGATGAATTCTCTAGTATTTTCAAACAGTTTTCTTTGCAAACAGCAGTTCCATACTGATGTCACATGCAGACCTTCCTATTTCACTTTAGAGTTAGAGGCATGATAGGTAAAAGCAGCTTCTGTTCCCATAAAACCTGCTAAGCCTGACAATGCAGTCCCCCACAGAGGTCTCTGGTTGTTCTCTGAACATTATAGACATCCTGTCTCTTTTAGCAAGGACTTTCCTATTCAAGTTTTCAACAATAAGCATGCTTTTAGTGAGCAGCTCAAAGAGGAAATGTTCCCAGACCAGAAGTAATATCTTACTGACCTCTAACTCTGGAAAGAAACATCCATTCTCACAAGAATCATAGAATTGTATGACGGCTTAGCTTGGAATGCACCTTAAAGTCCATCTAGTTCCAATTCCCTGCTTTGGGCTGGTTGCCACCCACCAGATCAGGATGCCCAGGGCTCTGTCCAACATGGGCATATCAGGAATTAAGCATCCACAACGTTCCCAGGCAGCCTGTACCTGTGCCTCACCACCACCTGTACCACCTCACCACCACATCTAACTTAAACTTCCCCTCTTTTAGTTTAAAAACATTCCTGCTATTACTATCAGACCATGTAAAAAGTCAGTATCCCTCCTGTTTATAAACTCCCCTCAAGTACTGGAAGGTCACAATGAGGTCTTCTCAGAGCCTTCTCTTCTCCAAGCTAAACAAGCCCAGTTTCCTCAACCTTCCTTCACAGAAGAGATGCTTCAGCCCTCTGATCATCTTGGTGGCCCTCCTCTGGACTCATTCCAACAACTCCGCATCCTTTTTCTCCTAGAAGCCCCAGGCTTGGACACAGTAATCCAGCTATGTCCTAAATAAGGAATGCATTTATGTCAAAGTGACTTCTCTTCTATATCAACCCACAAGCTAGGGTTGGAGAATATCACTCTCAGAAGTCTAGTTAAACAATTTACAAATTGCTATTATTCATATAGGCAGTTTGATCAACTTTGGCAAGAGAATACTTTTCACAGGTGGTCCCTTTTCTCTGTATTTTTGTTTTTTCAGATTTTTACTTGCCTGAAATGCAGGGATTGTGTACTTCACAACAACACTCTTGAATTTTCTCTTTGCTTTCCTCTGCAGTAGCGTGAACTTGTGATGTCACTGCTACATCTCATTCAGCACAAGCACTACCATGACCTGGACCACTTGCTCAGCACAAGTGCCAGATAGGAAGAAAAGTACAGGGCAAAACAAGCTGCTGAGGAAGGATTTGCTATTGCTGCTTCTTAATAAGATGTGAAATTCTATTTATCTTGCTCTTCACACGCACTGATACCTGTAAAGATGAAAGAGCTTACAACAAATAGAGAAGAAGACACAGCAATTCCTAAAGTATGTTTTCTTTGGCAGTGGATAATAACAGGTGCTTGAGGGAAGATGCTAGTGTCATACAAAATTATGAAGCCTCTCCTATTAGAAACAGTGAGTGTTATGTCCGAGACTTTCATGGTTCTGCTGTTGTTGTTTTCCTCTTGTTTTTAAATCCTTTTGCCCACAAACGTCTAAACCTTTACAGAATCCTGTTAAACTGTCTCTAGACACGTGCACACAGCCAGGTAGGGGCAGCTGCACAACAGTGTTACCCTTGTTCTGTGCCAGGAATGGATGAACTAGATCCAACCCAGAGACCTTTCAAATATGTTTCATAACTTTGCTCTCTCTGCAGGGCTCATTAGCATCAGTACAGTCTGGCTTGTGGACCAGAACAGCCTCCTGCCCAGCCAGGATGGGCAATAGACAGAACAGAATGTCTCAATTTGACCAAAATGAAGTTTCCTGTATTTCTTCCCATAAGGAAGATATTTTCCTTCACGGATGTTAACAAATGCTACCTTCACAGCAAATAAAACCCAGGGAGTTTTCAACTCTTCATCTTTCAATCATCTAAGTTTGGAGCAGAAGGGATTGGTAATAGAGACAGAGATTTCTCCTTTCAGATTCTGCAGAGGTTTGGGCTCTAGGCTATGGATTTCAGAAGGCAATTTCCACAGGTGACAAAACTCTCTCCTTGTCAAAACAAGGCATTTTTTTTTCACAGATGATTAGCTGGTAATTTGGCTAGCAGATGCTGAGAGACAGGATCTCACAAATCACCAAGTCCTGTCATCACTCCAATCCACACCTGTTTTCCTATCACCAAGATGAGTGCTCAACCTGGATGCAATTAAATTTAAATACCCCCCTCAGGTGCTTATCAGAAACAATAATCCACAAAAAAAAAAAAAAATTGGAGAAGTAACACTCCAGCTCAGAAAGGGGCAAATTGAGCTGTAGGAAACCAGCTTTTTAAAAGTTCATTTGTTCCTGCTGTTTATACTCTACCCGAAGCCACATCACCCTGGTTTTCTGATATCTTAGTTGTTTAGTTGGTGATGTTTTAAAAGGATTATGAAATTCATAGAATCATAGAATCATAGAATCACCAAGGTTGGAAAAGACCTAAAAGATCACCCAGTCCAACCGTTCACCTATTCCCAATAGCTCCCACTAAACCATGTCCCTCAACACAACATCCAGCCTTTCCTTGAACACCCCCAGGGTCGGTGACTCCACCACCTCCCTGGGCAGTCCGTTCCAGTGCCTGACCACCCTTTCTGAAAAGTAATACTTCCTCATGTCCAGCCTGAATCTCCCCTGCCGTAGCTTGAAGCTTGAATTCGATGGAACATAAGCTGTAACTTTTGTTCTTTCACGTAAACTTGCCCCTAGCAAGAAAGGAAGGACGTGAACACTGTTGCCCTTTAGAAAATAAGCAACAAACAGGACGTCTGTTTTCTAAACATTTACGTAGCTATCAAGTTGTTTTCCATCTGAGAGTTTATTTTGGAAAGTCTTCCAATTAAAAACTTATTTTGGAAAGAAGTCAATTTTTTCCACAGTTACAAATATTTTATTCTGACTTTTGCACTGTGGTTCCCCTCAAAATGTCTGTTATTCAGAAGCATCCAAATTTAAGGCATTGAAGGATTACTTAAAATGGGCCTAGTTCATTGCTCTACACAGTAAAATGTTTTGTCTTACATTTATTGGCATGGCTTTTTCTATGTCTATTTCAGAAAAGCTTATGGACTTGGAAGACACATTTTTGCTCCCAAATCCTAGCAGCATACCAAGGAAAAGTAGCTCAGTTCCTTTACAAGTTGCAAACATGTAATATTAGCAGTGTTAGCAACGTGCTAGTAATCATTTATTATTGAAATAACTTAGAGCTGCTCTATATTTATTACAAACAATGAACATGTGATGACTGTGTTTCATTTTGAATCAATTATTTTTAACCTGGAAAATTTATGTCTGCATTAATGGGAATGAAAAGGACTGGGGAAAGTTCAGAAATACTTTGTGATTTTTTTATTTTCTCCAGGAAAATGCAACAATCTCTCCTCCACTCTTCTGATTTCATTACTGTAATATCAGCAGTTACAATGGTATTAGATTGGAGTAAACAAGTGGTGGATTAGGTCATGTGTGTTTCAGAAACATAAAGCAGATGTGATGCTTATATGGTCTTCTGATAACGTGACCACTGAAAAAGAAAATACATTCATCCTAGTAGTTTAAAATATCAAACTAGAGCAGAACTAGTGCCATATTTACTTCCTGTCAGTGACATCTGTATACACTTTGTACTGAAAAATAAAACTGATATATCAGTGATTTCAGTGTTCTGTGATTTTTCCCTCTGGTTTTATCAGATGACACTGTACTGCATTAGCTTAGGGCACGCTATGAAAGCATACTTCAATCAGAATGACATGGTCAGCTTTTAGGCCAAGTTCTTTGGTTCTTGATTCATGCAAATTTATTTGCATTTCCAAAGATGTCCATGTGTGCAGATACATTCTTTTCCTGTGTTAGCAGAAGCCACACGTGAACTTGTATGACAAATGCTAGTAAAGGCTTCTTCTCATCAAAGTTTTCTGCAGCCCGGGAGAGAACCACAGTGGAGCAGGGGCTGTACCCCTGCAGCCCATGGGCACCACACAGAGCAGATCTCCACGTGCAGCCATAGAGGAGCCCACGGAGCAACAGCAGGTATGGTCTGGAGAAGGCCACAGCCCATGGAGATCTCCTACAGGAGCAGCCATGGGACTGAGCTGGGTCTGTTTCATCTGTGTAATTGCTAAATGATCTTCCTGTCTTTATGTCAACCCATGAAACTTTTTTCATCATATTTTTCACCCCTCTGTCCTTTTGAGAAGGATAATTGAGAGAACAGCATGGTGGAATTAAGCCACCTATCAGTGTGAAAACACCACAGGATTACAGAACATCTCTTGCCATTTAATAAATGCATCAGAGTTGACAATGTTCTGGTCATCTCATTGCATTCTTTATCACTAGTCCTTCCTTTAGAGTACGGAGGCCTTTTCTTCTATCGCCCTGGATATTTTGCAGTTTTGACTGTATTCTGTGTTTTCCCTACTATGATTACACCCTGGAGGTGTTCAAGGTCAGGTTGGATGGGGCCCTGGGCAGCCTGGTCTAGTATCAAATGCAGAGGTTGGTGGCCCTGCCTGCGGCAGGGGAATTGAAGCTCGATGATCCTTGAGGTCCCTTCCAATCCAAGCCATCCTAGGATGCTATGATTCTATGATCCTATGATTAGTATTTTTCTGCTAAGTATTCACTAACATAGTTGCATACTCCTGGCCTGAGGCAGATGCATGAGTTCCAGGAGACAAGTGTTTGCACTTTGTCAACCTGAAATTTCTGAAAATTGCATGATACCTCTGTGTGACTCCAGGAATGAGTGAAGGTCAGAACAAAGAAAATGACTAAGAACAAGGTATGAATCTTTGTTTAAGGATTATTCAACTGAAGAGTGGCTGATAAATAAAAACTTCTCAAGAAAGATGAAAATTGTTATAGTGTTTATAAATTTCTATCTAAATGTTTGTAAAATGCCTAGTAAACAAGCTGACTGACACAAATGAATAAACAAATAACAGAGCAGCTTGGAAATTTTCCATTAGTGAAAACAGTAGCTTCTGTGCAATAAACATTTTCTGTGGAAAAAACAAAAACAACAACAACAAAAAACACCTGTCTGAAATTGGCATTTTCCATTAGGATTGTCCCTCAATTTCTATTTATTAAATTGACTAAAATCTTTTTGAATAAGTAAATAAACAGTAATGACACAGGTATTTACCAGTAGTATGTCCTACGGCTCTGAAGATGAAATAATCAGTAAAGTAATTATGACATTTAGGACTTTTTTTCCTTTTTTTTTTTTTTTTTTTTTTAATTAAATCCAATTCCTAAAATAGGTGAAGAGTGAAGAGTGGAGATAGAAGATAATATCTCTGAAGTGAATGTGGTGTTGAGCTATTTGGTCAAAGCTCAATAGCCATGGGTCTGTGTTTTCCTATTTATTCCTCTTTTTCTTCTTTCAACGTCACCTATAGAGACCTAATTTGCTTTGTAACCTGCAGAGAATGTCACATGCAGAGACCTTTATCCAGGTTTTTCTATGATCTATAATAGCAATGTGTTGTATATACTTTTAATGCCAGAGTAGAATCATAGAATCATAGAATCATAGAATCACCAAGGTTGGAAAAGACCTAAAAGATCATCCAGTCCAACCGTTCACCTATTCCCAATAGCTCCTACTAAACCATGTCCCTCAACACAACATCCAGTCTTTCCTTGAACACCCCCAGGCTCGGTGATTCCACCACCTCCCTGGGCAGTCCGTTCCAGTGCCTGACCACCCTTTCTGAAAAGTAATACTTCCTCATGTCCAGCCTGAATCTCCCCTGCCGTAGCTTGAAGCCATTCCCCCTGGTCCTATCACTAATGACACGAGAGAAGAGGCCGACCCCCAGCTCACTACAACCTCCCTTCAGGAAGTTATAGAGAGCAATGAGGTCTCCCCTGAGCCTCCTCTTCTCCAGGCTGAACATTCCCAGCTCCTTCAGCCTCTCCTCATATGGCCTGTGTTCCAGACCCCTCACCAGCTTTGTTGCCCTCCTTTGAACACGTTCCAGGGCCTCAATATCTTTCTTGCAGTGAGGGGCCCAAAACTGGACACAGTACTCGAGGTGCGGCCTCACCAGTGCTGAATACAAGGGAACAATCACCTCTCTGCTCCTGCTTGCAACACTGTTTCTGATGCAAGCCAGGATGCCATTGGCCTTCTTGGCCACCTGGGCACACTGTCGGCTCATATTCAGCCGAGCATCAATCAATACCCCCAGGTCCATTTCCTCTACGCAGTCCTCCAGCCACACCGCCCCAAGCCTGTAGCGTCACCTGGGGTTGTTGTAGCCGAAGTGCAGGACCCGGCATTTGGCCTTGTTGAAACTCATCCCATTGGCTTCAGCCCAGCTCTCCAGCCTGTCCAGATCCCTCTGTAGGGCCTCGCTACCCCCAGGCAGATCCACACTTCCAGCCAATTTGGTGTCATCTGCAAACTTACTGAGGGTGCACTCGATGCCCTCATCGAGGTCATCAATAAAGATATTGAAGAGGACAGGCCCCAGCACCGACCCCTGGGGAACACCACTCACAACTGGTCGCCAGCTGGATTTGACTCCATTTACCACCACTCTCTGTGCCCGGCCCTCCAACCAGCTCCTTACCCAGCCAAGAGTGTATCCATCCAAGCCTCTGGATGCCAGCTTCTGCAGGAGAATGCTGTGGGAGACAGTGTCAAAGGCTTTGCTGAAGTCTAGGTAGACCACATCAACAGCCTTTCCCTCATCCACCAGATGGGTCACTAGATCATAGAAGGAGATCAGGTTGGTCAAGCAGGACCTGCCCTTCATGAACCCATGCTGGCTAGGCCTGATCCCCCGGTCACCCTGCACATGCCGCATGATCTCCCTCAAGACAATCTGCTCCATAACCTTCCCTGGCACCGAGGTCAGGCTAACAGGCCTGTAGTTCCCCGGACTACATATAATCATAATAAATACATTATTACATATAAAGACATTAAAAGAATAATTATTTACAGAGTATTTAAGAAAGCTCTGAGATCCACTGCAGACAGACTCTTTCTGCCATCATCCCAAGCCAGCTGAGTGTCAACCAGATCTGGAAACTACACTGGCAGTAGTAGACGTAGTAAACTCTCTCAGCTAGATTTATTAGCTCAAAGAGAGTTGTCTACTAGGGCATCTTTAAAACATCTATACAGGTAAATGGAATTCACATCCAGTAAAAAAATGATCCTCAAATAAGCATGGGTTAAAACATATGTGGCTTAAGCCACTTGACCTTGGTGACAGAAGCCTGAAAACAAAAATAGCTTTTACACTGGAGGAAGTCAGAAGAAATTTCCCCTGTGAAAATCGTTCTAAGCTGTATGTTTCTCAGACACAATGAATCAGTGGTGCCCATACCATCACCAAGCCTGACAATGCAGCACACTGAACTAGGAAACACACAGAAGAACATGAATAAATAACTTTATACTGTGCCTGTTCTCTGAAATCATCGCCAGATAAAAGCATTACAGCTGTCAGTGTCTGAAAAAGATATAAAGCCAACTTCATCCCTAATCTAATATATATTAGAGATTTTTTTATGGTCATAAAAAAAAAAAAAAAAAACACCTGGTTTGAGGTTATTATTAATTGCCTTATAAGAACTCAATACTTTCTAGAAACCTAGAAACATATGCAACAAGAATCTGTGGGTAGCTGCATACAAGCATCAAAATTACTGTGGGAAGCTTGAAGGAGATGAAGCTGTCCTACAGTCCCATGCCTTCCATGCTTTCTCCCATTGGGACACAACTGCAGCAACTTGTAGAACAAGAGGAACTTGTTTTATTTTTCCCTCACAACACATTCATTTTCCTGCAGTCCCTTGCCAGACTTCTCCCCGTTTGAGTAGCATGCAATGAGTTGCCTAGTAATCATGGGAGAGGAGGTAAAAGGCCTATTGTGGCCTTATAGAGCTAAGATATATCTTATATATTATATATTCAGAGGATACAGCTTCAAAATACTTCTATGGCTAAAAAAAAAATATATGCGAGAGGGGAAAACATCTTCTTCTAACTCCTAACACATTCGGTAATCCTTGAACAATAGGAGACTAAAATACTTTGGACAGTTCAACAATCTGCTCTTTTCTTAGCATTTTGTTTTGGTAAGCCAGCTACTTACAGAGTTTGTACAGACTGACTGGTATCTTTTCCTTAGTGATAAATATACAAAATAAGACTCCCTCATCAATCTAGCTAAGTCTGCTCACCCTGCTTTCAGCTGCACAATGACCTTTTCACACTGACTGAGTAATATGTTCCATACACGGTTTGGAACAGATATAGATTGCTTACCTTCTCTTTCTGCATGGTGACATACTGATTAATAGCACCATGAGAACTAGATCCTCGTGATCAATTAATCATCTGTCATAATTGTTCAGTGGTTAAATAATTATTAATTTGAGGGCTTGTGATAGCGAAGGTTGACTGTTGGAAAGGAGACCATGTTCTCTTTGCTTCACTGGGGACTTACCTCTATAAACCTCACAGAAGCAGATGCTTGTCAAGGCATTTTATCCTTCTGTAATTTAGATTCTAATAATTCATCTCAGAACTATATATATATAATTTAGAAATATATGAAAGTATTCATTAGATGTTGGTTGTCAAAGGAAATTGGTAATGAGAAAGCAATGTCCTCCTTAGGAACAGTGATGGTTTTAAGACAGCCCCAACCAATCCCATCTTTGCTACATCCTATATTAGGATTTGCGAGTAAAGGTATTTATCTGAACTGACTCAATGAATGTCTTTTTTGCCCCTAAGGTCTATTATTTAATCTGTCACTACACTTTTTCTTTTTCTTTTTTTTTTTTCTTTTTTTTTTCTTTTTTTTTTCTTTTTTTTTTTTTTTTCTGTTAAAGAAAGTGCTAAGTACATCTGTTGGCGTGAACAAATACACAACAGAGGTCTGTGGTGACATTTTAAATGAAATCATGATTACACTGTTGCATGAGTGACAATACTGACAAAGGAACTATGGAGATCTTTGAACCACTCAAGTCTACTTGAGTAGGCATATATTAGCATAAGATTGGTTTCCTGAAGGTGCAGTTGTTTCCATTCTTGAATGAGAGCCCTCAGCTTTCAAGATCTTGGAAGCATTAATGAATGCTGCTACAGAACCAAGGAGTTCTGTTCTGAATACCTAACAGATTGTTATTCTTTGTAGACCATCATTGTGCATGATGAGATGATGAGAATTGGTGAATAGCTGCTTTAAGAAAAATGAGTAACACTGTTGTTAAACTACCCTTTCAAGTGACAATGGTCGATTTTGTATTTAATGATAACACCTGATCATGAAAGCAATATCAATAACAAATAATTATTTTGTGTTGCCTCTTGAATATTTGACTGTTGTTAATGACCAGTTTGAGGACTGCATGTATGCAGATGCAAAGCTTTCTACTGCTTGACATTTCTACTGCCACACATTACTACAGAATGGATTTGCCTGCAAAGCATGAAACAATAGCTTAAACTCCACTTCAATTTGGGCAATTACAGACATGTTCAGACAAGTCTCTACATTTTATTACAGTAATATCCTTTTTTTCCCCCTCAAATTTTCACCTATCTGTTCTCCCACTTGTTTTCACCTATAAGTTTACAGATGTTGGTACATTATACTGAAACTGTAAAAGTGAATCAATAAATAACGTTGCATTCACTGAGGCTAGATAAGCTGTCAGAATGAAATTCTATTGATCTGCATAATTTACAGAAGGATGGAGAAAGGAAAGGAGAAATGCTCTTTTTTTTTTTTTTTTTTTAACCATTTCTGAACAAAATATTTATTTTGGGTGATTTGACCTCTTTATTACATGCCATTTTCCTTCAACATATAGGGTGATATAGGTTCACTATTCAGAAGCATGCAGAGGTATGAAGCATCTTTGTATTTTTCATCTACAGATCTTCAGTTCTTGTCCTTTTTCCTCAGTTAAATGAATGCTTATAGATAAAAGCACAATGCCAGATAAATTTCACCTCTTATATCTATTTTCCAATATATATAAACTGACTGATTTGGTTGATGCTGATTGTAAATTATATTGATTCTTTAGACTGAACATTTTCCTGGGAATTACTTTATTTTTCCTGGAAAATCAGGGCACTATTTATTACAGATTTTTTGGTTATCCTTTTGTACCAAATTGATTTTAAGTGACATGGAAATGTGTGGTATTCTGAGGTCCTGTAATACAGAAGTAATAAAGTCTACCTGAACTCAGACTCACTATTTTGGTATAAAAATCCTATCTGTATTTCTCATAATGGACTATCAGATCGCATAAAAACTATTTTGTGTCTCTTCTTGTGGCAGATAAATTTTATAAACATTTTTATGAATAACATAAGTGTCCTCAGAGCACAATCTTCACAGTCAACAAGAATATCATTTCAAGGTGGAATTCCATTTTGATAAAATCCTTTTAAGTAATCTCAGCCAATAGTTGGGATGCATTTATTTATTTATTTATTTGTGACACTTAGGAACTGTTCGAGTTCACTTGTTTTGGGCAATTTGTCCATCAGTATGAATGTTCACACTTCACCTTATTAGCATCTGGTGGTCACAATTATTACTTATTCTTATAGCTAAAGCTTTTTCTCATATGTATACAAAGATATCAAATATTTCTAATTTCTTAACATCTGAACTCAACTCACATTCTGTGTACAGGATAAGATTTGTACTGACAAATCTTTCAATAGACTAACAAATTTCGCAAGAGACACTATGTGTTGGATACATCAACCATATGGTAACCACCACAACATCGAGTTGCAAAAGTTTGCAATGATTCAGTAAAATGTACTATGAGAACGTGTATCTTCAGTTTTCAGTGAGATCAGAGCAGAATTCTCAAAGTTAATTTTCTCAGGAAAATTTGTTACCATCGTAATTTACAGTGTTTGAGATTTCTGCAGATCTTCTTGCCGATAAAAGCATTTTTGACAGAAATCCAGCATAATCACTATAAACAAGGTTCAATAGTACATTTAAAAAGCAGTTCAAACTGCTATTTACCCAGCATTAACAAATGCCCAGGTGGTTTGAATCCCCTTTGCATTACCAAATCAATGCAACAAGTGACAGAAGATAAAGGGGAAAATGAAAGGCATTTCTGCAGAAGTGAAAGAGCACAGAAGACTTAATTATGTTCCAACAGGAGTAAGTGGACATAGCTAGACAGCTTTATTCTGCAATGTCACAGCTTTGCAGCACCGTCAGGACTAACAGTGCATTTTATCTTCAGGCATATTTTAAGCCTCTGTGGAAATGAACTGTAGCATTTAAATACTCCTACTAAAGATCTTCATGAGTAAAGAGATGAGTGCAGATGCAAACGCAGTCTTATAATCTCTTTTTTGAAATTAGTTGGCTTGAAGATTCCATGTTTAAATATATGATTCCAAACCACTTGAATAGGTATTGACCAGATTCTTCAGAATCTCACCTTTCACAGATCTATAGGCACCTGCTATTTAAGCCCATGCAAAAATACAATGTTTTTTACAGGTCAGATTTTGACATTCCTTTTGTATAACTTTTATGATTGATTATGAACATCAGATTATTAAAAAACCAAACAAAACAAAAAAAAATTGTATTATCAAAGCTCAGTAAAATCAGAAAAAGTCCACAAGCAGGAATTACCATTTTACTGCAAAAACTAAGCTTATTATAAAGTTATTTTCTGAAAACTCACATTTGTTTCCTTTCATTCAATAATGCCTGTACTCTGATTTTTCTCAAACATTTTATAAAAAAACAGGTATTCCTGGATGATATAACAATGATCATTGTTATATGTGTGTTAAATGTTATATGTGTGTGTTAAAACCCACATTCTAATCTTCTCCTAGTACTTTTGTCTGACAATATTCAATATTTTGCACTGTTGTTTATAAAGAGATGCTCCTGACAACCTGGACTACCTCAGGGAGAAACCACATAATAAAAACCTTTCAGTCTTCACTATAAACAAAATTTGTATAATAACAGATGAGCTATATAATCACTTTTAATCAATTAATTGTGATTATCACCTCCTCAAGTCAATCAGCTAGAAGTCAGTTTTAACATTCCAAAAATAATAATGAATGAACTGATAACAAAATAAGGAAGTAAAGCAGGTTCTAGCTGGCGTTTACACAAAAGGCTGTCAAGCTGTCAGAATCTATCAAATTTATGATTCCAATAAAGAAAGAGCATTTGTAGATAGCTTTATAAGGGGTTAGCTCATTTCATAAGGATTGGATTCAACACAGCAGTTTGATGCATGCATCCATGCTTCAGTTAGGTGCATATGAATCTTTATTATAACATATTTTACTAGTGCAGTCCATTAAATGATTCCATCTAGATTAAAAGTTGGGTTCAAACTTGGGTTTGCATTAGGTTTAGCTGGATAAAATTCAGTCAAGATAGATACAGATAAGTATAGGTATATTCATGGCTGGAAAGGAAGCAGATAAAGATCATATTGTCACTGAACTAAGGACTGTGACTACCACTTGGAAAACAAAAGGGTAACCCAAAGACCATGATCAGTGAATATTTTTTCCCTCCTTTTCTTTTTCCTTAAGAAAATGCCGAATTTACAGTCCCATAAATATTTTATTCTACTTAAAAATAGTTTTGCCAAGTATCTAAAAGTCTAGATTTTACTTCACAAAGATTTCTGTCACATAGCAAGTACAAAGATGTAACCTTACAGATAATGTGTTCATCCTTGAATTATTGACTGTGATTATTTTAAGATTGGTACTGAAAGTGCAATGTGTTTGTCATTGTTATCGTTAATCATGTGTTTACTAGGAAGAGACAATTAATTGAGTTGGCTGCTGCCCCAAAAATAATTGAGATGAAGGGACAGCTCTTTGTGGAGTGAAGGTGATCAAGTTGTAATTGACATTATTAAATATTTTCTTCAGTGTCTGTGACACAATTAGTTTTCTTATGAGTCTTTAATAATGAAACACATTGAAAACCATTGTCAATTGTGCGGAGGCCAGCTAGGAGGAACAGGGTGATCACGGAGTCGAGGAGTGACTGAAATTGAAGGCATCTCTGGAGACTATTTGGTCCAACAAATTGCTTAAACAAGAGCTAGATCAGATATCCCAGGACATCATCTAGTCAGGTTTTCATTATCTCCAGGGTAGGAGACTTCACAGTCTCTCTGGTAGACCCTGAAAGAAGGTTTCTTTCTTACACATAAATCAAATTTCTTCATTTTTTTTGCCTATTATTTCTTCTCCTGTCACTAACAAAAGTGACAGAAGTCAGGTGCCATCTTCTCTACTCCAGTAAGTATTTATACACATTCATAGATTTTTTCTCAAGCCTTCTCCTCTCCAGGCTGAACAGTACCAACTGTCTCAGCTTCTCTTCATATGAAAGATGTTCCAGTCCCCCATTTTTATCATCCTTCCGTGGATTTGTTCCAGTGTCTAAGCCTCATGTACAGGGAAGAACAGAAAGAGAAACAGTGCTTGAGTTGTGTCTCATCAAGACTGAACAAAGGGACAGGGCTGTGGTCCATTCTTTCTTTCATCATCTTGTACTGATGACAGGGGTTGCTGTGACCCAGGTGCAGATCTTGCACTTGGATTTGCTGAACTTTATGATGTTCTCTTGGGACCAGTGCTCGAGCCTGTCTAGGTCTCTCTTGATGGCATCCAGTCAGGCATGTCAACCACAGTGTACAGTTTGGTGCCATTTACAAACTTGCTGAGGATGCACTTGATCCCATTGTTGATGTCAATGACGAAGAGCTTGCAGAGCACTGATCTGTGGGGGACATCACTTGTCACTGATTTTCATGCAGACATTGAGCCACTCACCACCACTCTCTGGATACAATCTTATAACCAGTTACTGGTCCATTTAACAGTCCTCAAATTCATATCTTCCCAATTTGGAGAGAGGAATGTTGTGAGGGAACATTTCTAAAGCCTTACAGAAGTCTACAGAGATGGCGTCAGTGGCTGCTTCCTTTCTTTCTTGAAAGCCACCTGGTTGGTAAGGCAGGACCTTGCCTTGGTGAATCCATGCTGGTTATTCCTTATTTCCTCCCTCTCCTCCATGTGCTTTATCACAGATTCCCGGAGGATCGGTTCCATGATCTTCCCTGGCACAGAAGTACTTTCCTAGGTTGCCATTTCTACTCTTCTTAAAAATGGTTTTGACATTGCTTTTTTTTTCATGTCACTTCGGACTTCACCTGACTTCCAAGATGTTTCAAATATCATGAAAAGTGGCTTGGTGGCTACTTTAGCCAATTTCTTCAGGACTGTAGGCTGCATCTCACTGGGACCCATAGGCATTTTCAGGTGATAGTGAACCTGATCTTCAGTTACACAGAGAGAAACAATGCTACCCCAGTTCTCACCTTCCAGCTTCTACTAGTTTTGTGTCAGAGCAAACTTTCTGAGGATGCATTGCCTCTCATTGCCTAGATAGTGATTTGAGATAAAAATTGGTAAAAGTTGAGAGTGTAATTTTCAAGGACAGGTAGTTTATGAGAAATAATGGTTTCCTTTGTTTCTTCTACTCATTTACAATTGCAAAGGCAAAAAATATGGTCATACTAACCAGTAAGTGAAAGTTTACAGATTGACAGAGCAACAAGTTTAGGAAAAGGCAGATGTAACTGAGGACAAACCAAGAAAGATGTTTGTCATAGCTACTGGTCTCACTGAGATTTTGATAATCATCTTCCAGAAAAAAATGTGAAAAGATCTAACAAGTATAGACCTTATTGAGAATCTGAGTATAAATAAAAAGATTGTTTTGTTTAATTTAGAAAATAAACAGAAAATTGGAGATACAATTCCTCTTCACAGATATATCAGTGGGCTAACAAGCATAGACCTTGTTGGGAATCTTTTGAGTATAACTAAAAAGTGGTTTTATTGGCAGGCAAGTTTAGGACCTTTTTAAATATTTATGTTACAGAATTACAGAATGGCCAGGATTGGAAGGGACCACAAGGATCATAGATCTCCAACCCCCATATATATGATATAGATATGTATCCTACATATATATACATAGGACAGGTTTAAACGTTCCTTTTACAATCAGTGGAGATCAAGAATATACCATATATACTGTTAACTAGGGGCTAGATGTCTGTTTGGGGTGAACAGAATTATTTTCTAAGGTTTGTCTGATGTGTTGACTAGATCTCTATAACTCATAGTTTGACACCCATATGTCTGTGTCTTCATCAGAGCTTGAATTCCACCCAAATTTTCTCATAAAGAATCTAAATTCATGGACATTGCAACAAGAACCTAGGAAGACCAGCAGATTTAAATGAATGTTGCTTAACCTTCAAGACCTTCAAGACTGTTAGGATTTCTGAGAGAAGTTAGGTATATCTTGATGGAAGGACAGTTTGAAAATACTGAGCTCATACATGATTACTTTCCCAACATAATCGCCTTAGACAGATTTTGGATATCAGACATTATTCTTTCAGTACTGGGAATGAACAAGTGGAAGAAGAACTCTCCTGAGGGTGTGAAATGGGTGGGTTCACAAACTATATTCCCTCTTGGTCTGCTAGCAGTGGTTGACCTAATGAAAATTCTTCATTTACGGATTATGTGAGAGAATTCCTGACAGTTTCAAACTATATTCTACTCCATATTATCAAGTCATTTAACTTTTTTATTTGCTCTCGTGTCATTATCCACATATCGATATTTCAATTCCAAGCTCCCTTTTGCAGTGAACTCACTCGTTCTTTCTGAGCTGAATCCTGGATGAGATTTTAAAAACTGTTATCCCAAAGACCACACATAATAGATAGTATGAATGAGACCTCATCCTATCTAGATTTATCAGACCCCCAAAAAAAATGTCAGCAGGTTTTATAAGATCAAATGTACCTAACATAATACAAAATATATCCTTGGCATGATGCCAGCCTGCAACACAACCTTCACTTTAGCTCAGGTACTCACAGACATGAACATGAGCAAAAGGGGAGAACCAAGCAAAGAGCTCTTTAGAGTGAGCATAACCGTCCTGCTTTATAAGAGTGTGTCATTGAGGGCTGTCAACCCAAGCTACTCCCCACTTTGCTTATACCACCAATACTTCATAGAGGGGGTGAAAAGAAGAAACATCTATTTTAGTTAGAACAGCAGGTATTGAGACTCCATAACACTTTTTTTTTTTTTTTTTTTTTTTTTCATTACTCTTTAGTAATGTGCAGCAAAATCTAAGTCTAAAACCTTGACATAGCCCATGATGAACAATGAGGCATGTGTCATTTTGTGGACTATTCCCAGGGCAGCGTTACCTGACTTTTAATCAGGTCAAGACAGACTTATACTAAACTATAATGTCATTTCTATTTTGTTCTTATTCCCATGATAGTTACTCTGTTTGATAATGCAGTTTCAGAGCATTATCATATAGGTAGATTTCATATTGAATCAGCAAACTGTATAACAACAGGATAAGAAAAGTAATGTAAGCTAGACAAATCTTACAATAAGCTTCTAATCTTTTCACTATAAAATACTGAAAAACCCTTTTCAGTACAATCAGACAGTATGAAAAGCTTTGCTCTAGTGTTAAGAATAGATCACCACAACTATTAAGTGCTGTTTAGCAGGACATGTATATTTTGCCTTGCAGAAAAAAAAAAGAAAGAAAAAAAAAAAAAGTCAACGGCAGTTACATGTCTTGTAATTCTGATTCCTTGGAAATATGTACAGAATTATATAGGCAAATATAGTGTATTTCTCTGTTCACATTGTCTGCATTAGCTTGACACTTTGGATCCATAACAATTAATAGCAGACCTATGAACTTAGAGAGCAGATGGCAGCACTGCTTGCTCCAGATCAGAACCACACACTTGACTGCCTTTGTCAAATTAACAGCCAGTACACGCTTTATGTCAGCTATACGTTGGCTGAAAGACAGCAGGAAGTATCTGATCTGGTAAGAAGCTTCATGGTGCAAATTATTACTGTGTCCAGTTTTGGGCCCCTCACTGCAAGAAAGACATTGAGGCCCTGGAACGTGTTCAAAGGAGGGCAACATAGCTGGTGAGGGGTCTGGAACACAGGCCATATGAGGAGAGGCTGAAGGAGCTGGGAATGTTCAGCCTGGAGAAGAGGAGGCTCAGGGGAGACCTCATTGCTCTCTATAACTACCTGAAGGGAGGTTGTAGTGAGCTGGGGGTCGGCCTCTTCTCTCGTGTCATTAGTGATAGGACCAGAGGGAATGGTTTCAAGCTACGGCAGGGGAGATTCAGGCTGGACATGAGGAAGTATTACTTTTCAGAAAGGGTGGTCAGGCACTGGAACGGACTGCCCAGGGAGGTGGTGGAATCACCGAGCCTGGGGGTGTTCAAGGAAAGGCTGGATGTTGTGTTGAGGGACATGGTTTAGTGGGAGCTATTGGGAATAGGTGAACGGTTGGACTGGATGATCTTTTAGGTCTTTTCCAACTTTGGTAATTCTATAATTCTATCCTGCAGGTATTTTTTTAAGAAAGAGACTGAGTTTGATTCAGAGCTGCGCTGTATATTGCATGCAGGGCTGCTTTTAAGTGTGTGCTAATGCCTGATCTGCATTGTCCAGTGAGAAAGTAAAGCACTTGCCTGTCCTGATCTGACACTTAAAGATGCTTTCTCTAACTTAACTAATTAGTTAAGTCATCTGCAATTCTTAGAGTTCTTGCTCAAAATTCATAAAGACAAGAAAATAGCTAGAAATTGAAAGAAGATGCCCTGAGTGTTTTCTCTCTCTCCCCAGAAACTAAATCCATTGAACTGTGAACATGGAGGTATTGAGAATCAAGTCATCTTATAAATTAAACCAATCAGGGAAAAGTTCATTCTCCTTCCTTTGTACAGTAAATAAGATACATCAAATCATCGTAAGCTTTTTCATAATCTAAATGCAGACAATTATGTCATTTTATTTAATCAATTACTAATTCATTTTACAACCACATCTGCACATTTCATCATTCCCAGTATCTCTGAATAAAACTGCTTTGAAAGTATGAAGTTTTTTCACTTGTAGATGTGAACACTTCCAAAGGAGGGGTACTTAAATAGGTGTTGAAAGTAGCAATTTATTAATTACTTTATCAGATTAATTACAAAATTATTCATTTATCATAGTACTCACTGAAGACTTCTGAACACCAGATATCTCCAAGAATTTGTTTATGTTTATGTTTCTTTTCTGATTCAGAGAGATGACTGTCATCTCTGGTGTACAGTTTAGCACAAGTTTGTCAGGCTGAGGTCAATGGGATGAAGTTCAGCAAGATCAAGTGCTGGGTCCTGCAATCTGATAATAAAAATCCTGGTCAACACTGCAGGCTTGGGGCAGAGTTGCTGGAAAGATGCAAGGAAACGGATCTGGGGCTGTTGAATCTACTAAGTACATTTTTTATTGTGTTTCTTCCTGGGACACAGATCATATTGTTCAAAAACAGAAAAGGAAATAAATGTATGTTGATGTAGATGTAGAGATAAATATAGAAGTTGGCTATATGACAAACATAGCAAAAAACACAAAGAAGAAAAAAAAAAAAGAAAAAAATGCATACATAAGAAACACCAATAACTATTTGGTATGCATCAGAAAAAGGAAAAAGAAGAACATGATAATTTCATAAGTAGCTGCTTGTTCATAAATAACGCAACTGCAACTTGTTTTGTAATTCATCCACCACCATCTGCTCTTCTGTTCTTTCATCTTTGAAAGTTTCTGCCCAGTGCTGCCATACATCCCTAGGTGCTGATAACATGACTACAATGTATTATGCTTCACACTGATTTTCCAGACAAATCAAGCAGAGGGAAGAACACTGCACTGGCTTGCTGGGCCTATACAAATTAATAAATATTAACCTGAGATCAAAGAACCCAATAATATATGCTTTTTTTCTCTCTCAGTGCTATCCTAAGGACTATATTCAAAGGTAGAGAACTTCTATATCTACGCTTTACAAAAATCTTTGCCTTGAAGTATTCTTTTTTTCAACTGCCAAGATATCATGAGATGTGAATTTGCATACAGATAGCCATTAAAAAAAGCATTGCATTTGAGTCTAAAACATAAAAAGCCTATAACAAAGGCTAAGTAAAACTCAGTGCCTTAACCACATGGTCATTGTACCTCTCTGAGAAGCAATGGTCTCTTTTTCAAATCATAAGTGCAGCCACTAATTCCATGGCATCAGTAGCTGCTGTGAGCAAAGTAACATGCCTTAAATCAGCTGAACCCTAAAGTAAGTATATGTCTCATCCTCGATGAACAACCTAATGGTTTAAACTTGAGTCTAAGAGATAGCAAGTTCCAGCCTACTGTTTGAGTCTGCCCCTTGGAAATCATGAGTTTGCACTGGAGGCTGGGGCCCTTCTGAACCTCAGTTACAAGGTTTATCTGTACACTATGGAAAGTAAATCTATTATCTAGAAACTCAAGTATGAATGGTGGAATAGGAAATCTAATAACCTAGATCTAAATTGAGGTTTGGTCAAACATCACAACTTCCTCTCTTCTCCCGTGTTTGCATATGTGATGCATGCATTGCATGAAGGAAAAATAACAATAATAAAAAATAATCCTTACTCTAGAATATAGACTTTTATCTTGGATATTCTTGGTTTTTTGTTTGTTTGTTTGTTAACAATTTTCAGTTTCAGCCTGAATGACAAACAGGAATTCAGGACTTCTATCAGAAGGTACTAATTAGATACTTTATTCTCTGTTTTGTTTGATGTTTGTTTTCACAGAAGTTTTGGAGAAGAAAAAGCTTCGGGGAGACCTCATTGCAGCCTTCCAGTACTTGAAGTGAGTGTGTAAACAGGAACGGGAATGGCTGCTTAAGAGGGTGGATAGTGATAGGACAAGGGGAAATGGTTTTAAACAGAGACAGGGGAGGTTTAGGTTAGATATTAGGAGGATGTTTTTCACACAGAGGGTGGTGACACACTGGAACAGGTTGTCCAAGGAGGCTGTGGATGCCCCAATCCTCGAGGCATTCAAGGCCAGACTGGATGTGACTCTGGGCAGCCTTTTCAACCCAGGCCATTCTATGATTCTATGATTCTATGATAAGTCTATGAAAGAAGTTTTAGGACAAGGGTTTCAAACTAAAAGAGAGGAGATTTAGATTGGATTAAATAAAAAAGTTTCTTATGATAAGTGTAGTGAAGCACTGCAACAGGTTGCCATGTAGAGGTAGGGGATGCCCCATGTGTGGAGACAGTCAAGGTCAGGCTGGACAGAGCTCTGAGCACTTAATCTAACTGTAGGTGTCCCTGTTCATTGCAGGGGAGCTGAACCACATAACCTTTAAAAATCCTTTCCAAATTGAATGATTCTATGATTCTAGTCAATGTTTCACTTAGACTCACTACTTTGGATCTCAAATTTTAGCCTGCTCCAGATTTTCCAGGGGCCTTCTATTTCCCAAGGTATCTCACTTAACTTTTGCATTTGCAATGAAAGACAAAATTTCCTTTTAAATCACTTCTGCAGTTTTAGTTACTAATAATTGCGTAGTATCAGAAATGTAGGTCCTTCTATATTCCCAAGTATTAATGCTCATCAAATTTTATTTATCCCTGGTACATTGGTTTTTTTTTTTTTTTTTTTTTTTTTTTTTAAAGTTTGTACTAAACACCCATATTTCTTTACAAGCTTACGGAAAATTCTAACTTGTCCAACCTGCCTTAAGATCTCTGAGATCTCATCTTTCCTTATAAGTAATAACCTGTGTGCATTAACATCAGTATAATCAAAACAAGTCTTTTCAGAAATACCAGGAATTACTGGATTAAAAAAGAAAAAGTTGTCAGTTGAAGATTTTTTGTGCCCTTTGTTCGTCTCAGACTGACCAGTAACTTAAAACTTATTTCTGCAATACTACTCATAACTTCACTAAAATAGATAATATATAAGTATATGGATAGATTATGTTGTACTAATGTATGAAAAGAATGTACTTATATTGCTCTCTGGGACAGAAGTTAGCAAAATGCAAAACAGATTATGTAACTTTGTAAGATACTAATTCATGTTTAGTTTGACTGTGGAAAACAAAAAATTATTTCTCAGAGTTTGAGAGGTGTAGTAGTGAGTGAAGTCCCCATCAGCCTATGTATAACAACAAATTGGTCTGTTCTGCGTAGAGAAGAATTTAATTAAGAAACACCTGAATCAAAAATGCAACCTTGTGTTGAGTTCTAGCATAGTTTAAATGATTTCAGAAGATACAGAATCACAGAATGGCCAGGGTTGGAAGGGAGCCAAAGGATCATGAATCTCCCACTCCCCCCCCACATGCAGGGCCACCAACCTCCACATTTAATACTGGACCAGGCTGCACAGGGCCCCATCCAACCTGGTCTTGAACACCTCCAGGGATGGATGGGGCATCCAGCCTCTCTGGGCAGCTGTTCCAGCACCTCACCACTCTCTCTGTAAAGAACTTGACATCCAAACAGACATCCAGACAGCCTGACATCCGACCTAAATCTCCCCTCCCTCAACTTCAAACCATCTCTCCTTGTCCTGAGTTATGAACCCTTTCAAAGAGTTGACCCCCCTCCTGTTTATAGGCTCCCTTTATGTACTGAAAGGCTGCAATGAGGTCACCCCACAGCCTTCTTTTCTCCAGGCTGAACAAGCCCAGCTCCCTCAGCCTGTCTTCATAGGGGAGGTGCTCCAGCCCTCTGATCATCTTTGTGGCCCTCTTCTGGACCCTCTCCAACAGCTCTCTGTCTTTCTTGTACTGGGGGCTCCACGTTTGGACTCAGTACTCCAGATGGGGCCTCACAAGAGCAGAGTAGAGGGGGACAATCGCCTCTCTGTCTCTGCTGGCCACCCCTCTTTTGATGGAGCCCAAATGATACTTTATTCATTACAGCATTCTTTATTCCAAGGTGTTAATTGCACCTGCAGATTAAAATTAATGCATTCTTTGTAGTCTAATTTTTTGTATCTTCACCTCCTCAGTACTGCATATTGAACTTCTCTCTACTAGTTTAAAGGTCTCTACTAGTTTAAAAACATAATTCAAGAGACAGGGGGACCAAAAATTTACCTCCACTAACGTTAGGTACCATTATTCCACAGTGTTTTTTGTTTTTCTCTCAGTTTTCATGTCTTTCTTTGGACTTACAAAACTTCACAGAGAGGAAAGAGCTGATTAAGAGAAATTGCCCAAACGTTTTGCTTTTTTTTTTTTAAATTGAATTTTATTTTCTATCATTTTATTTTGCATTCATGAAAAAGAAAAAAGGGGTATGAAAACATAACAGCACATCTAACTCAATGTATACACCTATACTGTAGATACATACTATAGGGTTTATTTCTTTCATTCTTTGTTTAAGCTGCCTTACAGAAAAAAAAAATATATATATTCAAAAGCTTTCTTCTCAAGATTCTTTGAGGATTTTGCTGAAAGGTTAGAAAATCAATTATATAGCAACTTCATTTCAAATATGGACTGAAGCACACACTCCACAATAAATCTGCTTTTATGAGATGCAGGCAAAGAAAAGAAATGATAAAATATTCTGCATTTATATAAATAATTCTATGCACTCTTTTCAAACAAAATAGACAAAAATCCTTTTATTACCACAGGACAATAAAATACTGATATTGCTGGTAAATTCTCAGAGCTCCTATGGAAGAGATCTAAACTAAGAAAAATTTAAGATATGACTCCCTCTTGCCCTATTTCATAGAAGCATAGGATCTTTTGAGTTGTGAGGAACTTAGAAAGGTCACCTGGCCCAACTCCCTTGCAATGAACAGAGATGCCTACAGCTAGATCTGGTGCTCAAAGCCCCGTCCATCCTGATCTTGAATGTCTTCAGACATGGGGCTTCCCCCACCTCTTTGGATAACCTATGCCAGTGCCTCACCATCCATAATGTAAAAAACTTCTTCCTTATATCCAATCTAAATCTTCCCTTTTTTTCTATCCTATCACCACAGACTCTGCTAAATAGTCTATCTCCTTTCTTTTTATAGCCCCCCTTTAGATACTGAAAGGCTGATCTCAGGTCTCTCCAGAGTCTCCTCTTCTCCAGGCTGAACATCCTCAATTTACTTTGCTTTTTCACTGACGCTACTTATTCTTGAGAGGATCAGAGCTAATTTAATTCCTTTTAAATTTAGTCTTGAGAGAAGTTATTCCATAGCAACATTTGCTGAATAATGTATAATTATGAAAGCTTCTCAAGAAGCTCTGTGAATGCACCATGTTTGAAACTGTATATGCATATACACTGTAAGAAGCTGAAGTACTAGATGCAATTCATAGACAAATCAAAGAAACCAATCAGTTATCAAGCTACATACAGCAAGGTGTATTGTCACAACAACATTATTTCAGTGCCAAATACAATTTTCTAAAATAAAATCATGGAAATATGTGTATGTGTGATTATGCCACTTTGGCTGTTAACTGTAAGTAATGAGTTATCATACTACAAAACAAGTGAGGGAAAAGTATATTGTGTCAGCTAATTAACAGCTAACATTTTCACATGAGATTTAGATTTAACTCTTGAAAACCCAAGGTTTTCAGCCCACTCTGCTGACAACTTAAATTTCCCCAACAAATAAAAATACAGGATTATATTTCGTTAATGCCTCAGCTAAGACTGAGGAAAATATATTGCATATTCAGTAGATTCAAATTGTTTCTATTTTCTTTCGGTTACTTCTGCCAAGTATGTGGAATATCAGAAGATGATCGGACCTGAAGTATTTTCTGCTATTAGTGTTAACACTAATATATAATATATTCCTTTCAGATTTTACGTCTCAAAATAAGGAAGGCACTGAACAAAAATCTTTCCAGAATAAGATGGCTTGTAAGAAGATATGTGACACTGAATTAATGACTCATTTTAGACCAATTAAAAGCTGAGTACTGAGTATTCATACAAGATGCAGATTATTTCCAAAGACAATGCAAGCAATCTTGGTGATATAGCTGTTGCAGTGAATAATAGAAATAACTTCTCAACAAGAAAGCAAGAGTAATGCAAAGGAAGGAAGAAGACAAGAATTTTACTGATGTGTAAGTACACATGTGTCCTAGAATTGCAGAAGTCAAAGGCTTTCTCTCTCCTCTAGTAAGTTTGAGAATAGAGCCATTTACCAGAATGGATGACTCCAAAACACAATGATGAAAGGCAGTAAAATCCTAATGGCATTCAGCAGGGTGAAACAGAGAGCTGAAAAGTCTCAGCATCTGCCACCCTGAAGTCTGTGAGATGATTGATTATATTAGTACAAAAGTAAAAGCTAAAATAAGCTGAAGTTTAAGGAAAAGACAGAGGATGATATCAATGCTCCCAGACATAACCCAAGCATCATCCAAGGGTTCTGAGTATGCTCAAAACAGCAGCTGACAGCTGGAAATGTGCACAGAGGTCAAGATGTTCAAGCACAGTCGACTAAAGACTACTAAGAGTCTTGTCCCTTAACTTGGTATAGCAAACAGGTTTTACTCCGCAGTAAACAAGAAAGGCAGTGCAACTTGGAAAACTTCTAGAAGGTCAATCTGAGATTTTGACCTTTTCACACTGATTGTGGAATGCAAAACAAGTCACCTCTGTGCCAATGAGATGCAGCTGGCAGAAGGATTTGAAGGAAGAAGAAATTGTAAAAGATACCTACATATTCATTACATTTCCAAAATGTTGAACTTGCCTTTGGGAGAATGTGATTCGGAGATGACTTTTGGAACAAGTGCATGCTGACTATAATATGTTCCAGGAGGCGAAGATCCCAAGATCTTAGCTTTTTAAATCTACAGGGAATTTGTGTAAAGAGATATATCCCATAATCCCTTGCAGGGGATAATTCTGGAAAAATTCAGTTCCTCTTTCTTGAGTAAAAGCTATGACACAAGAATAATGCAGCAGGTCAAGCGAATGCTTTTTTGAAAAAAAAAAAAAAAAGAATGAATATTTGAAGCTTTAGTGCAAACAGCGTAGAAATCAAAGACAGTTCTTAATTGTTTCTACAGAATTTAGCTTACTGCCTGATTATTTAACAGAAAGAGTAATCATAGATTCATAGAATCATAGAATCACCAAGGTTTGAAAAGACCCACAGGATCACCCAGACCAACCATCCATGCATTACCAATAGTTCTCACTAAACCATGTCCCTCAACACAACGTCCAGCCATTCCTTGAACACCTCCAGGGTCGGTGACTCCACCACCTCCCTGGGCAGCACATTCCAGTGCTTGATCCCTCATTCAGAAAAGTAGTATTTCCTAAAATCTAGCCTGAATCTCCCCTGGTGCAGTTTGAATCCATTCCCTCTAGTTCTATCACCAGTTACATGAGAGAATTGGCCGACCCCCAGCTCACTACAACCTCCCTTCAGGTAGTTATAGAGAGTAATAGGTCTCTCCTGAGCCTCCTCTTCTCCAGATTGAACAATCCCAGCTCCTTCAGCCTCTCCTCATCAGGTCTGTGCTCCAGACTCCTCACCAGCTTTGTTGCCCTCCTTTGAACCCGCTCCAGGGCCTCAATGTCTTTCTTGCAGTGAGGGGCCCAAAACTGGACACAGTACTTGAGGTGCAGCCTCACCAGAGCTGAGTACAGGGGAACAATCACTGCCCTGTTCCTGCTGGCAACTGATGCAAGCCAGGAAGCCTTAGCCACCCAGGCACATTGCTGGCTCATGTGCAGCCGAGCATCAATCAATACCCCCAAATCCATTTCCTCTACACTCTCTTCCAGCCACTCCACCCCAAGCCTGTAGCGTTGCCTGGGGTTGTTGGATCCTGCCAAAGTGCAGGACCCGGCATTTGGTCTTGTTGAATCTCATTCCATTGGCTTCAGCCCACCTATCCAGCTGTCCAGATCCCTCTGTAGGGCCTCACTACCCCCAGGCAGATCGACACTTCCAGACAACTTGGTGTCATCCACAAACTTACTGAGTGTGCACTCAGAGCCCTCATCCAGGTCATCATTAATATATTGAAGAGGACAGGCCCCAGCACCGACCCCTGGGGAACAGCACTCATGACCAGTCACCAGCTGGGTTTAGCTCCATTCACCACCACTGTCTGGGCCTGGCCCTCCAGCCAGATCCTTACTGAGACAAGAGTGCACCTGTCCAAGCCATGAGCTGCCAGCTTCTGCAGAGGAATACTGTGGGAGATGTTGTCAAAGTAGAAGTCTAGGTAGACTACATCAACAACCTTTCCCTCATCCACCAGATGGGTCATAGAAGGATCAGAGAAGGAGATCAGGTTGGTATGTTGCTCTAAATCCAAATAGTTCAGATTTCTGGAGTAAACTCCTGGCATTCTTTGTCCATTGAAAGTCAAATTAAATGTATAAAACGTATTAGGGGCTTGAACTTCTGTTGGTTGAATACCTACATAAAGATTCATAATGAATATCTTATAATCTATCCGAAAGTATTAAGAAATAACTATTCACAATAGTTATACTTCTTTCCTGGAGAGATCCAGAAGTTCACCAGGAAAAAAAAAATGATGGTTTTCTGCAGTTCTGATGGCGAGATTTAATTATGATGTTGTTTCTTTCAAAGATTTATTTATATAAATCTTTTATTTTATATATATATATATTTCTATATTTATTTATAGAAATTCCTCCTACTTTTCTGATGCTGTTTCTCAGAATTTAAAATCATTTTAGCCTTAAACATACATATTCCAGATGCAGTGTTTGAATAATGACCTCCATGTTGCTGTTTATGTACATAAACAGTCACATTTTATTTCCTCTCTTCACTTCTCCGGATAGTCATCGCTACTGTGGGAGGGAAACAAACAGTGTAAACACAGAAAAGAAAAGAAAAATGAGGGACTAACAAGGATAAGGTTAGGAACTAAAGAATTTAAAGAGAATGAAAAGAAGAATAATTTCAAAGGAGACAAGGAGAAGTGAGAAAGGAACTAGAAAAGCAGATATCTGTAAAAGAAAAATGGACCAGAATATGAGGTAAGAGAAAAAAATAACAAGGGGAAATGTAGAAAAGGACAACAAAACAGGACTAACTGTAGCATAGCAGACTTTGAAAAGGGAACTTCAAACATCCCAAGGTCTCAGCAGGTGGGTTTTTTTTTCCCCACACTTTCATAAAGAAAGGAAGAAATTTACTTACATGTTGTCAGAAAAGAAAAAGCATAAATATCTCAAAAATAACAAGCTGTCTTGGATTGTGTGGTAATTATAATAAATTTGGGAATGAACTCAGCTTTATTTCACCAATAGACATCTGCAATAATAAAAGCAACAGCAGTAAACCAAGTATGATTTTAAGAGGAAGAGCTAATAAAGAATTATGATAAACAAAGTGTGAAATATTTTTGTTTCATTGTTTGATTTCTTGGAATAAATAGGAGAGACTCCAAAGGTAAGAGAAAAATAAAAGAAGATAAGAAGTTAGGAAAAACTGAATGAAAATATGGCACTGAGAAGGAAAAGAAAGGGTAGAAAAGGATAGAGGATACAAGTTTAATCACTTACCAGAACGTTTTTTAATTTATGAATTCACTCATTCATCTTAATCTCATCACAATATCATATCTGAATGCCTAAAGGCCAGAAATGGTTTAATTTCACCTCTCCTCCCTGAAAGGCAACCAAGAGATGATGATATAAATTCATCATTCCTGTTCAGTAGTTCTCTCTGCTTTTAATGTGATAGCATAACAAAGCATCTGATCCGCAGTGAGGCATTGCTGATGCAGTTCCCAATTTAACAAAATCCATTTTGATATTACTGCCTTAGAAAGTATGTGGGAAGGCCCTTGGGTTTACCTGTACTGCACGAGGATATCAGATGAAGTAAATGACATTTGGGTATTTTCCCTTCTTAGCGTTTTTAAAAGCCCTCGGAAATCACACCGTGGTGGTAAAAGCATTCTGACTTGTGCTGAGAAAATACTGTCCCTGTCTTTTCATACACAGACTGAGTACTAAAGAACAGGCATGGACTCTTAAGATGAAGATATGCAAAATTTTAGGAATGAGACAACCCCCTCTGACCTGGAATTATTATAAATCTTTGACTTCCTAAGTGCCTAAATTATTTACCATCTAACCTTCTCTGTATTTGATATTTCTTATGATCACTTAGATCAATATAAAATTCTTTGTAGTCATTGCAAAGGCAGAGATATAATGAAAATGAAATGAAAATTATGAACCATTCAGCTAAAAGATGTTATTACCTTGCAGATATACTAGCTAATAGTTTTTGCACTCAAGGAGAGCAGTCAAGTCAAAAACAGCTGCACATTCTGAAAACGATTTGAGGATTTTGTGTGTGTGTGCTTGTTTATTCATTTTTAATGTTTGTTTGTTTTGTTTTGTTTCATTTACTTCAATTTTTTTTTTTTAC
Organism: Centrocercus urophasianus; assembly: GCF_019232065.1. NCBI lineage: Eukaryota > Metazoa > Chordata > Aves > Galliformes > Phasianidae > Centrocercus > Centrocercus urophasianus. The sequence continues at coordinate 2,986,804 of NW_024885355.1, forward strand.
TATAAACTTTAAGATATGTTTACCTGAATGTTTTGTCTGTCAGTTCAACAGATGCATTATTTATACAACTAACTAAGCTTCAGTGACCTTCCATACAGATATCCTCAAACAAGAAACAAACAGGATAAGGAGTATTGAAGGGAAGAGGAATTATCTTTAAGCATTTCATAACACTGAAGAAACTGTCCTTGTGATATTAACGAAAAGAAAGCCAAAAGAAATTTGTGATAAGGAAGAAAACAAACAGGGATGGAAGTAATCCCAGTTTATAATCCTTTTATAAACTTTTTCAGAAGGTAGAACTTTTCCCTAGTCCTTGTGTGAGAGTGGGAAGTTATATTTCAAGAAAAAAACTTGCACATCACAGTCATTGATTTTATTTAACTTTTTAGATTAAACAAAATCGATCAGAAAAAAAGTTATTGTCCTGACACTGTCAGATGGAAGTAAGGTGAAAGTCTTAATGACCACTTTTAGTAAACTGGCAATGGAAAAAATTAGAGATTTAGTGTTTTTTTTTTTTACACACCTCTGTTCTGGGATCCCTGGAGATGGCTGATGAGTGTATCTCTACAGGCACTAAAGAAATATATATTGGATGAGAGAGCACTTGGTTTTCATGCAGTCATTAGGAACTAACTACTTTTTTAATCTTCGTTACAATGATCTTGGTGATGCCTACATTTTGTAACTTGCAAAATTAAAGAAGTGTACTAGTGAACTAAGTCTTATTTTCAATTTATAAATGCATTTGCTACACAAAGAAATCTCAACAAAAGTGTTTTTTTTTTTTATATTTATTTTGTTGTTATGAGGCTTTTTTTTAAGTTTTGCTTGGTTTGGGTTTTGATTATATATTTGTAAAAGCTCTAAAATAGTCATTACATTGTCATCAAATAAACATTGGCTAGACTTCTTTGCTTTCAGGTGTGAACTAGTTATAAATACAAGGCTGCTACAAATAGTGTAATATTTTCTCATAAAGCAATAATCATAAGTCTTTTTTTTTTTTTAAACGTAGCGAAAGAAGATGGTTAAATCTGCAGAGAATACAGATAATTATTTTAGAAAGAGAAAGGTTAAAATCAAAATATTATGAAAAGATCAGAATATAAGTGAGAAATGGCAACTATTGTGGAAGAAAACATGAAAATAAATTGAAACTTGGGGAAAAGATGGAAAGGACAAAACTGATATTTTATTTACTCTTTAATTCACCTAAAATTCTAATTTCAGCATCGATCTATCCCACTCTATTTTGTGTATAACGAAACTTTCGTCAATACAACATATGGACATCAAGTGCTTGACTTCTGTCCTATCCCCTGGAAGCATTGATGGATATTTTATTAATCATCACTTTTGCTTCATGTCTCTTCATCCTGAAGGTGAGGAGACAGTGACAAAGCTGAGCAGAGGGTTTTGTTTTCATTCTCAGTTCTAATCCCTTTGTCTTTAGAACGTCACCATAGAAATGAGTTTGGAGACCCCTACAGGGAAACAAATTGTACAGAAAAATGAATTTTACCAGAACATCCTGATCACATTAATAAATAAATAGATAATATCTCCTTTATTTCAGGGGGCTTTTTTATTATTATTATTATTTTTTTTTTTCTGTGTGGCTTTTCTGATTTCCATGATCATAGTGTGAGCAGAAAGAGCAGATGCCCTATCATTGTTCTACAGTGGGTCTGTGCTGTGGCTTGACCATGGTGGTTTTCATCTGCTTCCCTGCAGATCTTCACAGGAAGGGCTCCCAGGGAACTTCTGGATCTCTGTTGTTGCAGCATGCACAGTACTGAGCTAAGGAAAAATCATAATTCCATGCATGAATGGTGCTTGAATTTTATGATATACTGTACTACATCTCCAAACATTATTTTGATGGTTTTTGTTGTTGTTGTTGTTGTTTTTCTGAGTGAGAGGGTGGTCTGACACCGGAGCAGGTTCTCCAGAGCAGTGGTCATGACAACAAGCTTCCCAAGTTCAAGGACCATCTGGGCAGTGCTTTCAGATATGGGGTTTAGTTTTGGGTAATCTTGGAAGGAGATAGCATATGAAGTCTATGATTCTTTTGGATCCCTTCCAGTAAATCTAAAATTCAATGAGTTCTATGGGTTTAATCATCCACCTTCCCACTAAGCATGTTTTAGTATTCTGTTTACACATGCCTCCTATTGGTAATAACATATGTTCTTGGTAAACAATATTTAAAATATCAGTTTAAAATGTTATATTCACCATTTACCTGGCAATTTTAAACAGTGATTTCACCCCAAGACAAAGTGAATCACCCTCTTCATTAGTTTTGTAGATTGGACTGAAACTCTCACCATAGTGATTTGTAATCTAGCATTGTCTCAATTCCTGCAGAGAGGATATGCATCTTAAAAATACTAAAGCTGAGCAGAGAACCTCAGAAGAATCACCTAACACATTATTGGATAAAACATAACAGGATTTGCTGAAGTATATATTTCATCAGCCAGAAGTGAAACTCATAGAAACACAAGGTACTAGAAGAAAAGAGCCTCAGAAAAAACTCACACCTATCCAAAGCAATAGCAAATTGTGTGACATATCTGTGATCAAAACAGTCAATTCAACAAGATTTTCTGCATTAGGCAGATAGGTTCACATAAGTACAACCATATACATTGTAATCAACAATTCACTAAAGTACTTAAAAAATGAAAACAAACCAATATAAAATAGACTTTGAACAAAAGCATCAGTTTTAAGGAGAGACTTAACCATAAAGTTGCTATAAGTTATTTTGGAAACTTGACACAAATAAACCTGATTCAGAATATGATTACAATTACACTGATGGTCTGTACATTTCTGTCTTAGTTTCCCTCCAGATTATCTTTTAATTAGTTTTGCATATGTGGAAGCATATTTGTTCATATGTCACGCTAGCTACGTCTTGTATAGCACAGTATCATCCAATTTTAAGCTTCTCATGTGGAAATTCCTTTAGCTGAGAACCAATCTTTGAGTGTTCTGTAAATTTTTACTTCTGTTTCAGTCCTATTTTCTTTCATTTGAATGTATCACGAGTCTGGAAGTCTTGAACTGAGAATTTGAAATCATGTTTTGTACTTGATTTGCTAGTTCAGTGCATTGTTTTCTTTCAGTTTATTCTTCTTATTCCTCTTTATTAAATTGAATTGTGAGACAGCAATATTCGTACAGAAAAAAATAAAAAGATAAAAAGGCACGTTATTTCAGATGTTATGAAATGTTAGGGAGGTTAAGAAGCAGCAGTCCCTTGACGATTAACATATTTGACCAAGAACAAATGAGGTGAAACAATAAGTGCATAAGATCTTGACTCTATGTCTGTAACTTGAGCATGCTTCTCCTGAGCTGTAGTACAGGGCTTAGAGTTTCACATTTTCCAAATGACACATAAAATGTTGGCAAAGCATCCTGAATGCCAGTTTCAGCTTTGAATTAACTATGATCAGGATAATAGAGTGTATTGAAGGATATGCTCCAGTTACAACTAAAGATACCGCAACCTTTACAAAATCTTTGCTTTGAGAAGTTGACAAAGTCAAAAGAATTTGAGCTACAAAACTGGAAATGTATAGGATTAGGAAAGAAATAATGGATTTGATGGCAATTAGGTGAACATCTATCAAAGGATCCCTGAAGCTCTCTACATAGCATTGCATTTTCTTGGTGTGTTTCCACAGAGAATCAATTAATAGGCCTGAAGTTATTATAGATAGCACCAGAGGAAAAAAGCAACCTGTAAAGTAAAGAAGAAGCAGGTACAAATGTGAACTATCCCAGCCACTGATATGTGCTGTGCTATTGTCTCCACAGTTCCCCGTTGACCTGCAGAGGTAGGTGTTGGGTGTAATCCATAATAAGGGAAATGAAGTTATAGAAGAGATTAACAGTGATCCTAGAAGCAGCCATGGGATCATTGCAGTTATTCTGAGCTTGATTTGTAGCAACAGCCATTGTGTGACATTGATTATTTTAACACAGTAGAGGACATAGAGCCAAGTACTGAACCACAGACTGGCATGGTTTACAAACATCCATATAGCACCAAAAGTTTTGTACACAGAAGCCAACTTAAACACATCTGTAAAGTAGAGACTGTGAATGTACATCATTACGGTCACCTGCAAAATAAATCTTGATGTGCTCAGGAAGATGAGGATCATATCAGCTGCAGATATTCTTTTGCTTTTGATCCAGTTAATGCTATTAACAGCAGTAATAAATCCATTTCCCATAAATCCAACAACAACTTCAATAGCAACAATGCACATTGAAACGATGAGAACTGGTGGTAACATCTTGTTGCTCTGGTTGCTTCTGCCTGTTTAACTTGTGGAGCTGTGTAAGAAGATGAGCAGACCACACAGTATATGACTAGCTCCCAGACTGCTCACTTTATATCTAAGAAGAAAAACGCATCTGCAAAAAATGATTGCTGGGATTGTTCCTGAGTTTGCAAATTAGAGAAGGACTTAGCAATTAATTCTAACCTTTCACATACAAAAGATTTGCCTACATTTTTCATTAGGGATATGAGGTAGTCAGCTGTATTAACCTTCCAATTTTTATCCTATTATACTCCTACCTAGCATGACAGAAGGCTCTATGGCTCTGTTGTTTGACTGTACCTGGCAATGTGGAAGGGATGTATCACACAACCCACCAGAGGCAGCAGCTTGTTAGGAGATAACAAGAGATTATTCATCCACAGACTCATTAATTCAATCTACAAAAGTAATCATAAAGCCATAGAATTGTTTGAGTTGAAAAGCCCCTTAAATTTTATGTACTCCAACTCCCTTGCAATTAACAGCGACGTTTATAGCTAAATCAGGTAATGTTGAAACAGTAATATTGTCAAGAAATGCTTTCATGAATTATAGACATATGAAGGAATAAAGAAAGACTTTGACAACAGAATAGGAAGCATCTGAAATCATCTGGCTACTGGAAAAGTACTTGAAGTTTTTAGATGGCAGATTATTTACTGTTTTTCGAAGATAACTTTGTTCTGGAGTCCATTTCTCAACAAAGTAAAATGACTCAAAGTGAAAGACAGACCAAGCTTCTAATCACAATGAAATAAAACCTGCCAGTTGGATTTAATGCTTACCATTATGCCCAAGTTTCAAGTTTTTGATGAATAGTACAGCAGTGAAATAGCTAATTTAAGCTAGCATAAGTACGTATTTTCATCAGTTTACTGAAATGAAAATCTCTTTATCTTTGTTTTCTGTCAATACTTCAGTCGTGTTGAATTTACACTGAAGCTTAGGTCCTACTTATCATAATAACAGAAAGGGAGGGGAGGCGAAGGGAGAGGAAAGAAGAGGAGAGGAGAAGTGTAACTTGATACTCTTTCATTTGTTTCTACTAGGAATGATTAATGATGAAAATGCATTGGAACAGGCTGCCAAGGAAGTGATGGAATCAACATCCCTGAAGGTTTTCAAGAATAGGCATGACCTGAGGGATATGGTTTAATGAACATGGTGGTGATGGAATAATGGTTGGACTAGAAGATCTTTTCCAACCTTAATGATTCAATGATTCTATCAAAATAATGTGGTATTTTTAACTGAAAAATTTAGAATTAACTAATACTGGGATTGTAAGCTTCCTCGATTATTCAATTTTATAGTAAGAATACATTAAAAGTTCTCAGCAAAAAAATAAATAGAGATCAAAATTTTAAAGACATCTACATAACATGTCATTGGATACACGGAACCAGAGATAAAGATTTACTTTGGTGTGATATATCTCCACAGAGACAAGCTGTAATTTGAGTGGAAAAAATATTGCAATAAAGGAAAGAAGATACTCTATGAAGGAAGAACATAAAGGACTTTCATAGCCCAAATAGGGCATTAATGTCCTTTTGTAGACTCACTTTTGAGCTACAGAATTCACAGTCACGATCAGAGCAGGTTTGATTGGCAAAGGAGGCACAGAATACCATACAACATATCAGAGTTCTTTGATTTATACTCCGGAAAAGCATTTTTTTATGAATGCATAAAGGCATCTGAGCCACAGGGTGAAGCAGGCACTAGTAATTCTTAAAAAGTTATAGAACAATATTAGCATGACACAAACAGTAAATTCTGGAGAGAAGAGTCAGAATTTACATGACTTTTTTTTCTTGCAAGATGAATCTCACCATATTCAGAAAAGGCAGGCAGGTTCAGTTCACTGGATAACAGCTTTCCCCTTTTGATTCATGCATTGCAATTAACAACTGTAATAAATACTCTTTCTACAATCCCTACAATGATTTTAATTGTTGAAGTAGTTAGACAGATTATTAAAGCACAGTGAGCAGTTTTTGGCTCTTGTAAAACATTCCCTATTCTGCTCATTCAGAAATCCACAAAATACCAATTAACTGTTATCTAGTTAATCTTTCAGCCTTTTACTGTGTGCAAGAAGCCAATGAACACGACACTAGAAGATTTATTCCTGGTATTGTTCAGGATGATGTGTATCTTGGAAATGTTTCTGATGAACCGTCCAACTACAGTCAATGTTTCACAATTTTTAGTGAGAAGTAATTGTCTATAGATGAATTGGGGATAGGAAAATTAGAATGTGTTTAATGGGACTGCCATTTTTGCATAATGTTTCTGGTATTTTTTGAAGTGAGAGATTTGATTTTAGTGTGATATGACAGGTGCTCAAACTATCACCAACCTTCCAGATGCTCACTAACCTCTTTACTTCCTAACAGAAATGGCTTTTGGTGCTCTACATCAATCTAAACCTTGATTAAATTTCAAAATCTAAAGATTTCTAAAGTGATAGGTTGTCATGGTTTTATGATTTTTGGTTATCGGTATTCCACATCATAACATCATGCAGTGCTCATTTAAAAACCGTATTTCTAAGAGCCAAACACTTCTTGAGCTCTGGCAGATTTGATGTCATGCTCCCTGCCTTGGCAGCCTGTTCCACGCCCACCATTCTCGCATGAAGATCCTTCTAATTCCACCCTGAATCTCCCCTGATGCAGCTCCATGCCATTCTCTCAGGTCCTATCATTGTCACCAGAGAGCAGAGCTCAGGTACTAGATCTTCATTACATATGTTCACTTTTAAATAATGAGCTCTTAAGCAAATAAGCTTCTTACAGTCCACAATGAATGGCACATAGTATTTATAGCACTGGTCTAAGACACTGAGGTACTTATTACTAATAGTAAAACAAATGAATAATTAAAAAAAAAAAAAAAGCATGAAAGTATACTTCTTGTAGAAGATGAAGAAACAGTTTTGCAAAACTTGCAAAAAGTATGCATATAAGTCATCTGGGTTTAGACACTTGCCCAGAAACTCAATATTCTTGGCTCTCCTACTGTAAAAGTGGTTGGTTGTGCCTATGACACTTTCTAAAAGTGTATCAAGGGTTCTTCAGTTATTTACCAAGCTGTGAAAGGCTTGTGATCCTTAATAAAACATCCTGTATCTGGTAAAAAACAATAAATCACACTGCCATTTAACACATTGATGACTTGATATTGCACAGAGAAATAATGCTGTGAAATACAACAAAAACACATGACAAAGGGTGATAAAGACTATTACCACTAATTTGCAAGTTGTCATGCTGCTGTCATTGTTGACCTGGAGATAACATACTGTTAATTTCAGTAAGATATTGTTTGTTTTTTTAGAAGGTCAAAATGGAAGACTGATCAGATGCAGGTAGTGGAAGGAGTCCTTCAAAGTAAGGGTCAAAAAGATCAAACAGTGTCACACAGATAAAACAAAAGAGTAACTAAAATTTTAAAATACACAACAGAAGAAAGGAAAAGGAGACTGAAATAAACTACTGTCTGTAATCAGTCACTTTTTGCCATGATGGAAAAGAGTCTAATACAAGCATTAATTTATGCAATTAGTTTTTGTAAAGATGAGTCTAGGCAGCATTTGTCAAGTGAGTTTGTGCTTGATACCAAATAAAGTACTGAAAAATATGTTTACTTCCTGAGTAACTGGATACCACCTGCATCACTCACTTCTATTCCCTCCTCTAATTCCCCTCTAGTTTGTGTCTTTACCTTCAACAGCAGCAATTGTTTTAATTGCCCCCAAAATCCACATTTCCGAAGAGTCTTACCAAAAGAGTCTTACTTGCCCTATATCACAGTGTAAGACACAACAGGACCAATCATGTATTCCCTATCTAAAACAGGACCAATCATGTATTCCCTATCTAAATTCAATTTACAAATGAAATAGCTGCTAGGCTAGCTTATGTCCTCTTATAACCCATATGCTTTCCTACAAGTAAGGAAGCTGGGAGCGCAGGTGAGATTGGGAAGGTATAGATCCAGGACAGATGACTAAAGGGTTATTATATGCCATGTTTCATCATGTTAGTAGTAAAAACTGGGAACAGAAGGCAAAATTTTTGGAGTTATAGTTTTTGTCTTTCCAGGTAGCCATTACACAAGATTAAGCCAAAGTTTTCCTGAAAATGGCTGAATAACTGCCTGCCATTGGGAAGAAACGAATGAATTCCATGTTTTCCTTTTTGTTGTATGCATAGCTTTTTCTTTTCCTATTGAAGGGTGAGAAGGGCCCCATAGTAAAAGAGTTAAAGGTGTGAAAAAGGCTTACTTGGGTTACAGAATTTGATTCTGCACGTCACTATTGGACTGTCTTTATCCCACCAGTGGGTTTTTCACTCTTATTCTTTCAATTTTTCTTCTATTCCACAATGGGGGAGTATGCAAGCTCTATAGGCCTTAGCTACTGTGGAGCTTATCCACAACAGACCCTCAGTTTTCACATTCAATGACAACTTTTTTGTTTGTTTGTTTGTTTGTTTCCTCTTATTGAAATAAATATAGACTTCTTAGAATGAATGAATGATTTCAACTTCTTAGTTTGTCATCATCATGGAATTTTCCCTTGAGAGCTGATGAAAACTTGAAAAAATTCCAATGATCATATACAACATCTAGAAGAAAATGTTTAATTACATTAGTCAAAGCATGCAAAGGATGCAATGACATTTTGAGGTTTGAAAAAGCCAATCTAGAGTTATCAGGAGAATTACAACCAAAAAGTTATTTCTTGTTAAGCAAGAGAAGAAAGGATGAAGAGAGATCCTATGCTGACTTGTGCTCAATATTCCCCTTTTTAGGCTACCAGTAATTAAGTTAAAGGTTAAATGTCTCAATCGCAGGATACAATAAGTAAGTCACAATAAGTAATAAGTAAGCCCCAAACTACTTTTTAGAGACATAGTAAAGCTGATTTTCCCAGAATCGTGGAATTGTTAAGGTTGGAATCAACCTTAAAAATCATCTTGTCCAGCCATCAACCCATTCCTACAATGTCCACTAAACCATGCCCTTTAGTACAACGGTTCTAGAAAGAAAACACAATTCAAGAAACAGGTTTGTAGCCCATTTGCAGAGAAGAGGGTGCTGATGATCTTGAACACAGAAACATTCATTCAGTTTTTCACAAACACATTACAAGATATTTTCTGCATATCCTGGTGTCAATAATTTCTATTATGCACTTTCCAGGAGTCTACGGTTGATGTTCTTTTGTAGGCCTCCACCAGCTCCCAGGTTTCTGTCAAGTTCTGTGGTATGTCTGGCAGTCCTCTTCTGATGCCTAAAAAGTTCCATGGCCAGTGACACTAGATTACTATGTTTGATCAATAAAAGACGTTTCAGAACCCAGAAATAATTCACTTTCATTTTGTCACTATATTTGAACCCAGATGGACTGGGAAATCAGGAATTAGAAGATCTAAAACAACAAAAACCCAGCAACAGCAACAACAACAACAACAACAAAACATAAGAAATCCTCTCATGTAATCTGCATTAATTAATGTATTGGAGGAACAAAGCTTAACCACAACGGTTTTCTTTTGTTTCTTTGTTAGACTTCTTTTTCATAATGTTTTTAAGATGTAATACATACCTTTAGAAATCTGTCCTTTGTTTTCAATTGTATGTGGAGTATAAATTTATCTCATGACTATACTTTCCAATATTTAGGTGATGCAATTCATTTAAACCATTAATTCCAGAAGACCAAAACCATCCTGGGCTGCATCAAAAGAGGTTTAGCCAAAAGGGGTGAGAGGTAATTTTCCCCCTCTGCTCTGCCCTTGTGAGGCCCATCTGGGGTACTGTGTCCAGGTCTGGGGCCCCAGCACAAGAAACATCTGAAATCATTGGAGTGTGTCTAGAGAAGGGCCATGAAGATGTTCAGAGGGATGGAGCACCCCTCCTTTGAAAAGAATTTGACTGAACTGACCTTGTTTAGCCAGGAGAACAGGTTCCCTGGAGACTTCATTACAGCCTTCCAATATTTGAAGGGAGCTTACAAGCAGGAAGTGCAGTAACTTTTTACATGGTCTAACAGTGATAAGACAAAGAGGAATGGCTTTCAAGTAAAACAGGGAGACTTAGAGAAAATTTTTTACTCAGCTGATGAGCCACTGGAACAGGCTTCCCGAGAAGCTGTGTATACCCTATACTTAGAGGCATTTAAGGTCAAGCTGGATGGGGCCCTGGGCAGCCTAGCCTGGTGGGTGGCAACCAGTCAGGGGGTTTGGAGCTTGATGATCTTTCAGGTCTCTTCCAACCTAAGTCATTCTATGATTCTATGATTCTGTGATTTAATAATATATCATTTTCATTTAAAAAAATGATCTCTGTAGTCCTTTAAGGAATTCTTCTATACTCTTTGTAAGCAATACTTGAAATTCAATAAATTAGGATCTCTGTCTTTCCTGTTGCAATGAAACCATCAAATGGAACAGTGAAAACAACTTTACACAGTGATGCCATTAAAGATTGTATTGTCAAAGTCACTGCACTGGTAATTTTAAATATATAGCTTTTTAATTATCAAATTTTAAGTGCTCACTTTCGTTAACTGTATATTTTTCAAACATAATGTGCCTTTTAATGCATAAAGAGCATATAAGTATTGTAACCATAATACCATTTGCAGGTCCCCATTATTTCACTACTGTTAGCATCAGCCTTGCAGGTACATAATTCTGGATCCGCTTATGTTTGTATAACTACTGTGCCATTTTGACAGATGACTGCAATGCAAATCCCTTTGTCAATACTCCAACCACCTGTGATGCAAATTTAGATTAATCCTGATTTTCACTTCTTACTTACACATTTTCAGTAACATAAGCGACACATGTCACAGCAAATCCTACTCACCTTGAAAGCCTACAATATATCTGACACTGTTTCTAGGAGATAGAAAATGTTATCTATTTGGAAAGATCTCTCCATATGTCTATTCAGAATCTATCTAAATAGAGGAAAAGCCTGTAGTTTGACAACTTTTTCCCAGTATAATGTATTTAAGTAATAGTGTCTGTACAGTTCCAAAGTCCTGGCTTTTTAAGTCCAGGTTCCCAACCCTGAAGAAAATTAATGAAAAATCTACAATTCAGTGTCTCATTTATTTTGCAGTAACTCAGTGTTAAATGGGTGCAGGCATAGCTTGGGTAGACAGTGCATTGAAATCCATTACCAACATGCCTGACTCCATATATTACTTCTCAATATCCTATCAGCTCTTTAACTTTGCATTAGTGAAATGTTACTTGCTGTGATTACTACATCAAGGAGGGAATGATGCATGAAATAAAAAACTGTCAAATCTTGAGAAAATGCTCAAGACAATGACACGTGCCTGCTTACTCTCTGCAATGGAATGATATTCTTCTCAAGTGGGAAGCATTGAGACAAATCATAGAATCATAGAATCACTAAGGTTGCAAAGACGACTGAGATCATCTAGTCCAACCACCAACCCATCCCCACCATTCCTACTAAACCATGTTCCTCAGTGCCACATCTACATTTCTTGAAAATTTTCAGGGGCAGTGACTCCACCAGCAACCTGGGCAGCCTCTTCCAATACCCCACCAGTCTTTCAGAGAATAAACCATTCTTAATTTCCAATCTGAATGATGGTCACTATGAGGGACAGATATTAAGCACACTCGGAATAATAGAAAATGAAAAGAAAGTTATGCAGTTTTTCCTATGTTTCAAGTTAAAATAAAAGGAACATAAGGCCAATTCATCCTGGTTTGAATTTCTAGAAAGGGAATATTCTGGGACAGTTGAAGGCAGGCTTTCATAAAATGAAGTACCTGCTAAATTCCTTTATGTGATAAAAACAAAAAATTGTGGAATTATGCAATATCTGTTTCATGGAATGGGTTTCAACTGAGGTTGAAAAATTTACTGTATTTTCTAGTGCAGTAAATAGGTGGCATCAAATGAAAGGAGTTAAAAGAAAACAAAAGGTGATATTTCACATAACAAATAGAAAGTTACAGAATTGCTTGTCAGAAGACACCACCAGTGCTAAAAGTCTGAGTGGTTTCAAAGGGTTAATTTAAATGCCCATTGGAAAGAAATCAATTGGTCCTTACTTAAATGCATAAAACACGTTTCTGGTTCACAAAGTCCCTAAACTATAAAAGTTTATTGCCTGGGAGAACAGCAGGAGAAAATATCATGTATGTTTATCCAATCTATGTAACCTTCCCAAAGCACCTATTCTTTGTTTCTGTCACAAGCAAGTCACTGGAAGTCACTGCACAGATGAACCTTTTTTTCTACCTAGTGTGAATGAATCAATGTTAATGAGTTACGATACATTATGAGGTCTCTCTGTTTAGTATGTTTTGTGAACAACTGTAATTCTCTCATGGTTTTGAATATGTCCAACCACAAAATACAACTCCGTGCCAAAGCTATAATTATTTGTAGTAGTAATGTACCAGGATGGGCCCCCTCAGCCCCCCCCCACAAAAGCGGATTCCCATTGTGCCAAAGGCTGTAAATACATGCACAGCAAATAGAACAGTTTTGTCCCCAAGTAATGTAATTTCCAATCAAAATTATATTTGGATAAAGAAAGATCTCCCAGAAAGAAACAAGACTATGCAGAGGAAAACTACCTAGGGGTGTTGGTCAACATTGACTGAACATGAGCCAGCAGTGTGTCCTGGTGATCCAAGAAGGCCAATGGTATCCTATGTGGTATCAGAAATAGTGCAGCCAGCAGGAGCAGGGAAGTGTTGTTCTCTAAGTCTGAGTACTCTGAGTACTCTGTACTCTGCTCTGGTAAGGCTGCACCTCAAGTACTGTGTTCCATATTGCCTTCTACAGCTACCTGAAAGGAGGTTGTAGTGAAGTGGGAGTCTCCCAGGTAACTAGAAATAGGACTGGAGGGAATAGTCTCAGGCTGTGCCAGGAGAGGTTCAGGTTGAATATTAGGAAACAATTATTCGCAGAAAGAGTGACAGTGTACTGAAAGAGGCTTTCTGGGGAGATAGTTTAATCTCTATCCCTGGGAGTTTCTAAGAACCATGTAGATGTGACACTGAGGGACATGGTTTAGTGGGCATGGTGAGTATGGATTGAAGGTTAGATTAGATAATCTGGGAGGGTCTTTTCCATTGTAATAATTCTATGATTCTGTGATTTTGCTGGTTTAGTAAGATTCATATTTATATTTCTATTCACAGCTCTTCACTTTTAGTAATAAAGAAGAAACCCAAATTCTCATTCATTTGTATCACTTTTACCTAATACAGTAAAATACAGTGGAATTTTTCTTGTTTTACCATGCTGTAGTAGTGAGAATAAGGATCATTATTTCAGAAATAATAACTAGTTACTCAGTTCACTCCCACTTTCCAATACATGCTATAACTGTTTTTATTGCAGATTTTTTTCCTTGAGTTGGATTCTGTTTCTATTTCCAATTATGTTCAAATATTTTGTATTTAACTTTACTATGTGTTTCTGACTCAATCCAAAAACATGACATTTGGCCTTCCTAAGGAAAAGCAGAACACTTAAAAAAAACTTTCCACAATCTGTACGACAGATTTATTCACACTCAGCATCAAATTTTCAACATTATTTTGCTTTCAGATGAGGAGAAAGGAGGAAACACCCTAAAAATACTGACAATTTAGAATATCAAAAAATAATGTTTAGTTTTAATGAAAAGAACACAACATGGACATGTCTGATTTTCAAGATCCATTCAGTGAACATACATGATATATGAGTGATTTATTAGTTTAAAGTAGAAAAAGAGCATATTTCAGTGACAGAGAGGAAAGCGTAATATCTCCTCATGGCAGAGAATGTGCAACCCTGCTCCCACCAGCTGCTGCTGGTTTGCTTCTGCCAGATCTTGTGCCCAGTCGTCTCCATCACAAGTTTTTTTTTTTGCTTCCCTGAACTGACAGAAAACTAGCACATCAGCACAAGTAAATGGCATTATGCATGCATAGCAAATCAGATCAGCTCAGTGAATGCAGGAAGATGATCTCTGGAGGTAGATCCTGAATGGGGCAGGTGAGAGCAGAGTTATGGGGTGTAGAAGGAGAGAGGACAAAATCACAGAATCATAGAATCATAAGTTAATTAAGGTTGGAAAAGATCTCTAAGATCATCTATTCCAACTGTTCACCTACCACCAATATTGCTCACATCCTTCAGTACAACATCTACGTATTTCTTGAACACTCTGTAAGGTTGTTCTGGATAAAAATGGGGCTTTTCTGGCAAAATATTAGACAACCTTGCCTGTAGCATACAAATAAAAACAAAAGCATTATTCCACCAGATTGTAAGATAATCCTCATGGCATTTCTTTAGAAAAAAATCATGCACTTAATAACTATTTTATCTTAGGTTCCCATGGGGTCCAGAGAAGTACTCTGGTATATAGATCCAACCAGTCTGCTCTGGACAAAGCCACCAGGTTACTTTGGTTATTTTGCCTTATGGCAAACCAGGTCCACTAAGCAGCTTAGGTTATATTATTCATATATTCACATTTCAGATGAATTTAAAATAACTTATTTCTGTTTATAATCTTTTAAACTCTGTTAAGTCAGCAATCTCATATGCTAGATTCTTCTTTTAGCTACTCTGCAATCAAAATTTGTCAAATAAAGAATACAAGCTTATTTATACATATATAAAACCAGATATTTCACCAGTTCAGTACCTGGATACTGGTTATTGTTTAATGCAACGCAGACATTATGTATCAGACATTATGGAAATACTTATGGAAATGTTTCTCCCTTTTTTCCTGTTACTCTTAAACAGATGTGAAGTGATTTAAGGGGTAACTTATTCTGTGTACTGTGCTGAGGTTTGAATCTACTCAAAATTAATGGACTGAGCACTTCTAAACTTGTTTTGTGAAAGCCTAACTGCATTTCCAATGTCAGCTACAATTGTCACAAACCCAGAGGACTATTTGAAACTCGTACAACCAGACCATTATATATGTTTTTTCCCCTTTCTCCACCTCAATAACAGAAATGATTCCATTGTATCTTGTTTGCTCAGGAAGAACTCATGCCTGACTATATTTTAGCTGGCATCTCTGATAGAATCACAGCAGCCACGTTCTCCTTTATTCCCTTCTTCCACTCCTCTCTCTCTGTCTTAGTGTTTTCAATCTGATGACTAACGGCAACAAAACTCGATTTCTCATTCTGCTGTGCTTCGCCAGACTGCCTTGTTATTTTAAAGCCTCTCCTCCATATGGTGCCACGCTGTATTCCCAGTATTTCAGTCTTCAATGGGAGCATCATCCATTCAGTTATCCGATATCACTTTGCCCTCTAGTGGCAACTACTTAGCTACTCTCGCTTCACTCCATCCAGCTCTTACATGTTACAATTTCTTTCCCTTCTGCATTTCCAGTTGGTTTGTGCTGTTTCATTATTTATTGTAGATAGATAGATAGATAGATAGATAGATAGATAGATAGATAGATAGATAAATAGATAGATAGATAGATAGATGGATAGATAGATAGATAGATAGATGGATGGATGGATGGATGGATAGGTACTAAAGGTGTATATAAGCTAGCAGACACTAGAGACAGAGAGCAGGAGGGAGTAGATGAATGCAACACTTGCAACTGCTGAAAGACTCACCAGGAATGCATTAGACTTGTGGCTTTACTTGAACAACAGAATAGCAGAACCACAAAGATTGGAAAAGATGACTAAGATCAACCAGGCTAACCATCAACCTATCGCCTCAGTATCCCTCAGTGCCACATCTCCACAGTTCTTGAAGACCTCCAGGGACAGTGATTTCACCACCTCCCTGGGCAGTCTGTTCCAAAGCCTCACTACTCGTTCTGAGAATAATTTTTTCCTAACATCCAAGCTGGACCTCCCGTGGAGCAACTTGAGGCCATTACCTCTCCTCACCCTATCTCCAGATATACACCTCTACATCACAACCTCCTTTCAAGCAGTTGTAGAGAGTGATAAGGTTTCCCCTAAAGCTTCTTTGCTCAAGACTGAAAATAGCAGTTTCCTCAGCCACTTCCCATAAGAACTGTGCTACCCCCACAGCCTTATTGCTCTTCTCTGGACAAAATCCAGAGCCTTGTTGTCTTTTTTGTAGTGATGGCCTCAAAACTGAACACAGTACTCAAGATGCAGCATCACTAGAGCAGAGTACAGGGGAATAATCACCTCCCTGTTCCTGCTGGCTGCACTATTTATGATAGAAGACAGGATGCCACTGGTCTTCTTAGCTACCTGTCAACTAAAACCCCATATGCTTTCCCTCCGTGCAGCTTTTTAGCCATTCTGCCCCATGCCTGTCATGATGCATGGGATTGTTGTGACCCAAGAACAGGACTCAGCACTTAGTCTTGTTAGACCACATACAGTTGGTTTCAGCTCATCGATCCAGTCTATCCAGTTCATTTGAGTTCATCCAGAGCATTTATTCATCTGAATATTCATATAATTGGCCTTTTTAAAAGTGCAAAGATATATCCTATGTGCATGGGACAAGCTGTGACAGTGTCTAATCACTACTCTTTCCACATGAAGAAATAATTCCAATTTTCCTCTAAGATGAGCATCTCAGTCTTTTTCATCCACTCAGTGATCCAATACAGCATAATTTTCAACATTAAGGTAACTGTCTTTGGTTTTGTTTTGTTTAATTTATTTTCCAAAGACACTAAAGCCCAGTCAGACTTCCAGAAGCCATGCTATCAGTGCATTCAGTCTGTATGGACTACACAATCCCTTTGAAAACTAGTTATATGGAATCTGAGCAGACTCCAGATCTGACAAACATGATGGGAAAGCCCAGGTAATTAACTAAATATGTTTTTGTTATCATAAGTGACTATTAAACACCCCCAAAACAGAGTCCACGCTATAAAAGCTCTTTCATTGTCTGATTAATACTTCTGCTACAAATATAGCAGCATTATATATTTATTCCAAACTACACCATTCATTTAACAGGATAATATCTATTCTACCTTGGCTTGAACTCAATGTTTTCCTTCTCTTCTGCAATCTTATTTTAAACTCATTGCAATTTTAAAGTTCTTCATAAATTATCAGGCCAGTGGTGAACATTACCAGACATTAGTATCCATGTTAACATGCCAATCCCATACTAATGAGGGATCAAAATGATGGACAGAACATAAATTTCCAAATACTGAATAAAATGGTGAATGAGGTGCCCCCAGGTTCTCAGGAATAGGCTCTGGACCTTTTCATATGACCCAGAAAGCAAAACAAACAAACAAACAAACAAACAAACATTTTAAGAAAAAAAGTCAGATTTCTTAGTGTCTGATTGTTTTGATACTCTGAGGGAAAATAATAGATATATAACCCAGTGAATACTTTGTAGGACTCTGGAAGACTTGCTTGCTTGTACTAATGAGCTAAAGACACCATCTGATACAAATGGGCAGTATCCATTTCTGTCACCAGAGGACAAGAAAAAGCTCCTCTGCACACGTTTCCTTGAAATCTGTTTACAGTGTGTTCATTAAGCAAAGTTTGCTTAAAAACATAGAATGATTTCATACACAGCCTTTCTGCTCCTTTCTACTTGTCTTCATTACAGCGCTAACATCACCTCTCAGTAATTCAACCAGCCTTCTGGTTTCAGAAATCTAATAAGCTACTCTAATGTTTCTAAGATAAGAGGTAGTAATTGCAGCACTGATAAAGATATGCAACCGAAAACAACATAAGCAGCTGCTAATTTCTGAGTCTTCTGGCGAGCTGCATGCCATTATTTTCTCCATGGTGACACTTACTGCTGCTCCTGAAGGAGGTGCCACATGGAGTGGCCTAAGATACTATCAGAAAATGGCACCGCTCCACATGGATCTGACCAGACAACTGATTCTGTATTTTGCAATCAACAGACCATCTTTCTTGGAAAAAAACTGGATAGTGGCTACAGCAGGGAAACAAAACAATGCCAGACTCCTTCCTGGAAGGCGGAAAAACGTTTTCACAAACATAGGAATTAATATGGAAGTTTCGTAGAACTGGAACTTAGGCTGATTTGTTTTCCCAAACAGATTCATCCATCTTTAATCAGCAACGCCAGCTGTCCCTGCTGGGAAAGTCTGCATCTCTTTTTCTGCTTGTCCCCGGCTGTGCTGAACCGGCATTTCCAAAAGTAATTACCTCACCAAAGTGCAGTTGAACACATAGAAATACTACAAATTGCTAATTTGGTGCCAGCTACGTTGATTCACCAAGCTGAAAGTGCAGGTTCAGCTCAACAGAAGTCACAAAAGAACTTCAGTAAGAAGGACAGGTTGCTTCGCAGCTGGATGGGAAGGGATGACTGGCTGCTGATGGAATACAGATCCAAGGCATTGTCTCAAGCTGCACATTTGAGAAGTGTTACATAAAAGAGATCAAGCTTTGCATATGCATGTGTGTGTACACCAAGAGAATGATAGCTAGATAGCTGTGGCTAGCAGTGTCATGTGGCATAGCACTAAGCAGCTGAACAACAAATGCATTTCTTTACTTCAAATTACTTTTAGTGGCAATGCTCTAACATTTCATGTTCCTGAGATAAGAAACTGATCTGCTGTCAGCAGTCTCGATTTTTATGTTCTAAAGTTGTGATTATAGTAGAGTAAGAAAATAGTTCACAATGCTAAAATCAAATTGCAGTATAAACAAATGGTCTATAATCATGAAATTGAAATACTTTCCTCTTTTTGGCTACACCTTACCATTACTAGATGTCACCCTTTGCCATAAAGTTGCAAGTCTTCCATTGTAAGTGGTAAAAATATAAGCCCACTCACACTGACTTCACAGCTATTACTCTGTTATTCATCTTGAATATTAAAATAAACACAGTCCATAGGTGAAGTACTATTGAAGTCTAGTCTTTGCCTAACATTATGCACAGCGCTAAGATACACTGCCTTTCATCTTGAAGGATCTCACAGTGCAGTACTGTCTATTATGGAAATTGCTTATTCTCCGCTGAAACTCAACTGTCACTGAGAGAAAATAGCATTAGTTAATTCATTCTACCCATACCTCTGTGTGAGCCACATGAAGCTATTCTAATCTTGTCTTTTATCAGTGCTGTCTATACATCATTTTTTTTTTAAGATTGAGCTTTGTAAGCACTCATTCCTTATGCAAAATCTGATAACCTTTCTTATTACTAGCATCTTTCCAGCACTTAAATATGGTCAATAATTGCAGACTGTGGCTTGACAGTCTATCTAAAGCGATGAAAGGGCAGTACAATAGTAAAAGGAATCTCTGTCATTAACAGCATTTATACAGTTTTTGTTTTGCATTCATTTTGTCCATTAAATTAATATTGAAGTCTGTTTAGTTGAATACCTCCATAATAATATTCAAGAGTCTTCTGGGAGCAGTCCTGCAGTGAAAGTGCTCTGGGGGAGCCATTCCAGTTATACAATAGCTGAAAACTTGGCACACAGCCAGCTTATCCAGTGCTTTGCATCTGCATGGTGGGATTTAAAAATCTATAAAATGAGCATATTACTCTACAAAATCATTTTGTCTAGGTGAAACAACTAAATAAGCTGGAAAAAAAAAAAAAAAAAAAAAAAGTGTCCCAACTTATTGCAATGCATTAATATGCATTACTATGCATTAATGCATATAAAGGCAATTTTGCTTTCATCTGCCTTCAAAGAATATCATTAATCTCAATATCATTAATCTCAATGGGAAATTGGCAGTATTGCCAATGAGGTTTATAGAGCCACAGAAGGGATGTATGTTGAATCAAACTGTGTCTCAGAAACATGATACTACCATCTACACTTATTTCTATTGTGTAAGCACAATCTGTGTAGTTATTATCAGCTCACACAGTCTCATGTTCCACATTGTGAAATTTGCATGAAAACAACAGCTGTACAACAACAGTAATTGCAAGAAAGCACTGGGGTTAAATAGGCAACTATGAATTCTCTTCAGCAAAATTCGCAAATTCATCAGAATTAGCTTCTGCATGACCAGATGAGGTAGAATCATACTACGAGCATGTGGATCCTCCAAGTACTATAAAAGTTAACATTAATTAAAATGCTTATTTTCCATCTGTACTTTGGAATCCATTTCTATCCAGTTTGTTCTATGTGTGCACTCCTGCAGAAACTTTGCAATCCGGGCATTTCAGTTAAGATTTCCTTTTCAGTAGCAGAATGGCACAGTTGGGAATAGAGGAGAGAGAACCAAACCATAATTATGTTTGCCATTTTCACGCCTCCAAAGAAATGATCTGGAGAATCTGCTAACATATCTCAAGAACCACTGAACTCTTGGCAGTGGCCATTCAGATTGCTTTGTATGTATGATCTGCCACAAGGGAAACCATCCTTGGTGTTCCCAGAAGAGTAAGAACAGGGACAGAGCAAAAAGGTACATACAAACAGACCCTTGAAGCCATTCCCTATTGCTCTGCATTTGTGGTAATATCTTAAAGGAAAAGACAGATGTGGCCAGATAAGCCTGGATTTCTTTCGTCACACCCTTAGTACATAAATATCTGTTAAAATCTGTACAACTTACAATACTTACATGCTTATAATTTCTGAGTTTTCTAGTGGGTCAGGATTTAATCATAACATTAAAATATAATGCAGTGAGCAGGATGTTGGAAGATGAAGGATGAAGGTGGCAGCAGCTTAAAATGGCCATTTAATAACAACTACAAAAATTTGGACTGTTACATCTGCTAATCCTTTTGTACTACATTCTGCATCTGCTACTGTTTCATAATGCATATTGAATATTCTATCTCTTCCCCTCAATGCTTTTCTCATTACAACTTTATTTTATATTACATTACATATACTACATTTCCTATTTTCTAATACTGCAAAATCATTTCAATAATAATTTTCAAAGAGTTCTATGATCCAGACCACCCTGAGCACCAGCACTTGTAGTCCCTATTTGAGCCTAAATTCAAGTCATCACCTTTCCTTGTTGGAATAATTGGAGTATTCCGAGAAAAAATATATGTATCTTCCTGGTATGGCCATTGGAATGACAGGATAAGTGCATGTGACCGTAAGTGCCAGGCTACTCCTTCAGGCAGAGAAACACATCTGGAGGCTACTCATGATTGGAAGGTACTCATCCATACTTGTAGCAGTTCTTGTGACCTACAGAGGCTACAGGTATTGCTTGCAGCAGTCTACATATGACGTGAAGGCTATTCTGGATAAACTGCAAACAGTACTTTAGGTACAGTAGTGAAGTTGGATGCAATACAAGTGTTGCACAAAAACAATACATGAAAAAAGATTGTGCCTTCAGATGACTGAGGGAGCTAAGACTAAACTTGATATTACTTCTTTCAGCTAAATCTTAGTAGCTAAGTATGTGCATACTACTAGATGTAAGACAAATCAGGCCAGGTCTCTGTCATTGGAAGAGCAGTATCAACAGATGCTAAAATGAATCTTGCCCTTCTGGAATTGCTGAACTTTTTGACACATAAACAATATAACAGGATGTTGGTCTGATGGCTCTCACACAAGTATTGTCACATGAAGCAGTTTGCATCAAACAGCCAGACCTCCACCAAGCACATTTGATCATTTTTAAACTGGAAATAAGTAAATAAGTAAATAAATAACTAAATAAATGTATATTAATTCTCAAAACACTTTAAAAGACCCTACAATCAGTAGCACTTGTGTCTCCAACTGAAATTTAATAAACAAAATTTGTTTAAAACCCATCCCAACTAAAATCCTTTATTTCACAATTTTCTAATCCTTCCTGTTTTATATAGTCCTGATTTCTCTTACGTTTTCTCCTCTCTAGTACAATATTGCTCTATTGCTCCTCTCTAGTACAATAACAAATGTGATAGCTAAGGTCTCATGTCTGCCTGTGCTAACACAGCAGCCAGTCTGTAATTTCAGTGAGCCTTATGCATCTGTCTCCTAGAGCTCAAACTAATTTATCTTTCACTCAGCATCAATGGGAAAAACTCAGACCAAGTGAGCACAATCAAGAAAAGTCTTTATCATTATCATGATCTTTATCATTGCTTACTTCAGACAGCAAGCACTTGAACCACAGCTATGATCCTTGATGCCAAAGGCTGACACAGCTCTAGCAAGCACAAGATGCTCAGCATCTGTGCCAGCTATGCATGATACATGTACAAAGAGTAAGGTTTACTATGAGCAATGTTAAAGAAGGTTTTGATCATCTGATCAAAAAGTGTTGTAAATCAACTTACACTTTAATGTAGTGAATATGAAGTTTTGTTCCCTCACAAATGGAATTGACTTGCTATATGTAGGGCAAAGCTGTTTATAACATACACTGAACTGTTTGAACTGCCATTTTGCACTCAGTGCTGGGTTTTTTTACAACAGTGAAAAAAAAAAAAAAAAACATTTGAAAATGTTAACAAATTTTTAAAAATATTATTTGACGTAGGAGGGATCTATCTGTTGTAGATTCTTAGATAGCAATAAGAAGTATGTATTTCTTCAAGTAAATCATTAAGTTTTGTATTTAATAGGATATATTTTCTCACTGACCTTGAACTGAGTAACCAAAAGAGATTTTGAATTTTTTGCACACTGTGGCTTCTACAACTCTGGTAGAAATCCATTTAATCACCTCAAGATTCTAAGAAAAGTGTATCTTGCCTCCGCTGATAATCTAAGTCAAGGCAACTGTTGTTTTCTGTGGTAGACCTCAAAGATATTTTTGCAGGAATTTGATACTACAAATGCCTCTCCATGTTGACTGAAGCAGGAGGTTATAGTGACCAGCATAAAGAGAGCCGCCACAGAGTGCATGATCTTGGCTTTTAATATAGACAGGTATGATGAGTACCAAAGAATGAGGGATGGTACTCTCCTGGAGCTGATAGTGCTCTGCTCTGGATTGCCCTATGAGTAACTACCAAAGTCTTCTATTTCTTTAGTACAGCATTTAGCATGGGACAATTCACCTATGCACCTGAAGAGGAACTTAATACTGAAGAAGACCTACACATCCAAGATTTTAATATCAATTGTAATGCTCAGAGTTCTGTGTCTGCAAAGAGGTTGAGGGCTTGTCCAACCAGGAGAAGTCTCTGAGGAGACCTTGTTGTGATCCTTCAGTACTTCAAAGAAGCTTGTAAACAGGAAAGGAACAGACTTCTGACACAGTCTAGTAGAGGTAGGATGAGAGAGAATGGATTTAAACTAAAAGAGTGAAAATTTAGATTACATGTTAGGAGGAGAGTCTTTACTCAGAGAGGGATGAGGTGCTGGCATAGACTTCCCAGAGATACTGTGGATCCCAAGAGGAGCTCAAGACCAAGTTGGATGGGGCTCTGGGCAGCCTGATCTGATGCTCATGGAGGGGACTGGAACTTGCTGGTCTTTAAAGTCCCTTCCAACCCAAGCTGTTCTATGATTTTATGATAGCTATAATGAATAATAAGCTAAATAAAGTCTAAACGTGATGCCTAATGGTCACATGCGTCCTGCTTGTCTGATCTGATTTGAATCCTAATACACAAAACAAAACACAGCCATGGCCCATGACAGAAAACCATGTTTAGGATCTTTACACACACCAACTCTTTGCTCCATAGTAAGGCAGCTGTGTATGCAGTACAAGGTGCAAGGATTTATTTTACAGTGTTATGACTAAGATTCGTCTCAGCCTATGCATGAATTATCAAGAGCTATTGTATTTCAGCTGCCTTACTATCATTCTAGCAGTGTCAGTGCCTGTCAGAGCAATTGTTTGGAAAAGCATAGCATAAAAAGCATTTTTTGCTTTTAATACAGAAAAAAAAATAAAAAATCAAGTGAATAACAAAAACTTCATAAACAGAATAGAGAAGCAAAGTATCCAGCAGAAGGAACAGAAAACTGGTTTGGAAATTAAGAATGAAAATCAGTGAATCCCTTGACGGTACATGAGCCCTTTTTTCTTTTTTTTTTTTCAGCAGAGCTTTTTTTATATTAAACTATCTTCAGATCATGCACGTGAGAGTGAAATGAAACAGAAGAAAAGGTAACAAAAGATAAACTCATCTTAATATGTATTCTTGGAACAAGCTTTCACATTTTCATATTATTTCCATGTGTTACTTCTCCATATGTGACTTCTAAATACTCAGAAAAGTTGGGGCATTTTCAAAATCTCAGTAAATAAACAAACGCAAAGAAAAAAAAGACGACAAAGACAGGCAAAATGAATATTATACAGATTAATTTATGTTGCTGTAGAATAATTTTACAACTGTACCTTTTACAGTCTCCCTAGAATTTAGAACTTACGTTTTTTTGTTAGTTGGGTAGTGATTTGAGGTGTTCACAGAACACCTTTTACTGAAAAGAGGTCACATCACAGGAAGAGTCCATTCAGTTATGTGACTCTATCATATGCATTTGTATCTGCAGACTCGAGATCCCAACGTAAATCTTAATGTATCAGACCAAGGAAATGGAATCCATTTTGCTTAAAGTGTATAAAAGCAAGTTCTGAGTAACATACTGCAGAGTAAAACAAAAAATTTTGTACTTAGGAACAGAAACCGGTTCCTTTAATACTGACTCTGCCTTTAAACATCTGCTAATGTACATTCAACTGGAGTTTCTCGGAAACCAAAATTCTGAGATTGAGTCTGAAGGTCCAGTCACTTTATATAATGCACAAGTAAACTGAATGTTAATGGTGTATTATTGACTACATACTTAGCCTGGATTAGCTCCAGAGTTTCTTGACCTAATAATGCTGGCCAAAGTAAAGTGTGAACCCAAGCCCTTAACAATACTTCATTAAGGATCCATTCCACATGCTACTGAAGTCAGTGACTCACTCTTAAACTGGCTTTTAATAGTTGAGTCACATCTGAAACAACTGTGTGGGATAAATATAGTAAGGAAAAAAAAAACAAACAACAAAAACAGGATAAAAAATTGCATTCGTAGATCTTGCAAACATATTTGATAATTCATCATTATTCAGTGAAAATGTTTTCATTCAAAGTGTTGTGCTAACCCAAGGATAATGATAGTTGTACAGTTCACAGTCAGTTTCTCAAAAAACCCATGTTAAAAAGAATTTGGCTTTTTTGAAATAACAGAAGAAAAAAAAAGGTGTTTTTTTTTTTTTTTTTTTTTTTTTTAAGCAATTCTGTTTGTTTAGTTTCTCATTAGATTGAATTAATTTAAATGAATCTGGAGATCATTTTATTAACAGATTTCTTTAGATTTTTGGCTTATGAGCAAGACTTCAATGCATTTTAGCAAAAGTTATATTAGACATGTAATGACTATGTATTATGAATTTAATGCAAAGTATACAAAGTGTAAGTGATCCAGTGAATAACAGCCTCTAGTCCTGAAAAGACTGGCCCAAAATATTTTTCTATATATTAAATATAAATGTTTTTTCATCTGATTATTGGATGGGAGTTCATTAACAGATCTTTTTCTGTGTAGCTTATTTACTGTTCAGTATTGTCTATTTTGTAGACTCATATACATCATGTTGAGGTTTATGTATATGGGAAATGGATGTTGACAAGAAAACATACATCCACAGAACTTTGGTCTCAAAGGATGTACAAATTGAATGCCATAAACATAAAGTAATTAACAACAAAGGAAAACAGTGGGCTCTTTTTTTCTCATCCTTCTATCAGATGCTGATAAGAGGTAGGCAATGAATTCAGAGAACAAAGGCTCATTTAGAAAATGTCTTGGTACACATCATCTTGAGATTACAACTGGGACAAATCAATGCAGAGATACAAAAGAACAACTACAAGTTGGTCAAATGGCCAATTTTTCTGTAAGTAGAGAAAATTAGCTAATATTGGGAGTTTGAAAATGGCCTTGTGGCATTCAATACACAGAACACCTTCTCCCTTTTCAGGAAAGTTGTTTTTCCTAGTCTTTTGGAAGAAAATTGCATAAAATGCCTTCTATTTCATCCATGTCTGAAATATAAAATGTGTCAAAGACGAACGCTTGATGATGACTTCCCCAACCTTTCTGCATTATGGCAAAAAGTAAACAGTGAATCTCTGTTTGCTGGGAAGCATGAAAGAAAAATATCTGTAGCATCATATGCCCTGGGCTGGGCAGTACTGACAACTGACTGGGAGATGTGTACTCTGTGCATAATATGATAAATCATCTCCAATTTCTGTCTACTAAAATGTGGATACTGAGAGGATTTTTCCCTCTAAGTTTAAGTATCATTTGATGTTATTCCTGGGATAAAGCAGCTTAACCTCTCATTTTTCTCTAGGTGACTAAAGGCATGGGCTAGCCTTCTGTAGACACTGCTCAATGTTTTGTGATCTAGGAGCCTGAAAGTGCACACCACAAATGGAACTCAGCTCCAGAATCAGTGGCAGTACAGTTATATCAGAGGAATGCTGCAGTTAAGGTATCAAGTATAAATCAAAGGCCAAAGTGTAGTTGTATATACGGCAACATGCTAACATGACTGTTTCATGTCTGGTCCAAAGGATAGCTGTCTAGCAACACACAGACTAATATTGTTTTTGTTGATTCATGAGAAAACAAGCCATTCACTTCAGACCTGTACATTTCAATTTATGTCTAGAAACACTTAAAGTACATTATAAAAACAATTAACATGTGAAGCTTCTAGGAAGATAAACATGAATACCATGGAACCAATACTATATCGTTTCTGATTAACAACTACCTGAAACATAACTTTAAAACAATTACTGAGCACACAAACTAATATATGCAGAGCACAACATTATATACTACAGCTGAGCTGAAAGTAATGGCTTCCATTTTATTATGTTGGCCCACAGCATCAGAGGTCAATGTTGCTGATACGACAGTAGAGGTTGGATCTACTGTCTCATTTTGTTCCCATGCAACAGGTGGCAGCAGAGGGGCAGTCTGACAAAGTGGCATCTGACATGGAAGTGCATATGAAACAAATTTGCAGAATTCCTGCATGCAGAAAAAATTGTACCCATTGATAGTTGAACATTTATGGAGGCCAAACAGGGGATGTGAGTACAGTGAGGCAGTGGGTGGTGTGTTTCAGGAGTGTTGACAGCAGTGTGAAAGACAAGCCACATTCCAGATGTCACAGCTGTCACACTACAAAATCGGTGGATTATGAACAGAGAACTGCGAACGGAGTTGAATATTGGCTCCAAAGTATTGGAAATCATGGTGGCAATGTTGGAATACTGAAAAGTTTGTGCAAGATGCATCCCATGAATACTCAGACTGGAAACGAAAGAAAACCGTATGCAAGTTTGCCAGGACCTATTAAATCAATACAAGGCTGAAAGAGACAGCTTCCTGGATTGTAAACTTACAGGTGATGAGACACCGTGTCACCACCATGGAGTCAGAATTGCAGTCCTGTAGTGACATGTAAGCTTCCCACTGGAGAAAAAGTTCAAGACACAGTAGTGTCTCAGCAGGTTAAGTGATCTGCATTATCTTTTGGGATTTCCTGGAACCTAGACAAAGCATGAACTCTGACCACTACATCATGGCACCAATTAAGCTGAATGCTTGAACTTCCCAGATCAGGCCAAAGAAAAAAACCTTTATCCTGCAACATGATAACACCAGGCTCCATACCAGTTTCAAGACCATGGAGCATGGAGTAATCAGTCTTGGTTGGATTGTCTCACCACACTCACCATATAGTCCAAATTTGATGCCGTCTGACTTCCACCTGATTGGGCCAATGAAAGATGGAGTACTGTAGGAACGCTTTTCTAGAAACAGCATCATTACAGCACCTGTGAAACAGTGGGTCACCTCCATTGGAACGGATTTTAAGCACGTGTCATACAGGGTCATTGCTGGAGAAAATGCATAATGTGGTGTTTATGTTGAGTTTTCTAGCTTAAAATTTGCTAGAAATATTGTTGTTCTCTTTGCATCTGTGGCATTTTGCATAGAAATAAATAGGACTATTCACTTTCAGAGTAGCCTAAGTATATTACAATATATAGATAGTATACAGATATATATGCACTATTCATAATTTTAATGTGTTTATATCACATTGGGAGTTTTTTGGGAAAAAGTGCCAAGTTATACCAGTCAATCTAGGAATTTCCTAACTTTCAGTACACACAGCTTTGTGTCATTTTAGTTGGCTCTAGCTAGTTTCCCTTACATATATATTTAATTAGTTACATATTTAAAGCAGAAAAAGAATGTAGACGTGCAGGTACGTAAGCAGCAATTTGCACTACAGCTTGAACACAGAAACAAATGCAGTGTTTCCCATATTTCATAGTCCAGATCATTTCACGTGATCGGAAGAGTCAGTTACATGAGAGAAGTGCAGGTGATATTTTCTGCATCCATATCTGTTAGATCCACTAGCTGTTTCCTCATGTGAATGAAGTTATGGACATAGCTGTATCTGTTGCCCCTCTGTAGCCCCTGAGTATGTATTCATGAAATGTTCTCCATTGCACAGACTGGCTGCTGAGATTGTTCTCTGAGGGCAGGATTTAAACCCAGCTGAACTTTTCAAGCAGTGTGCAACTTATAAAAAAAGAATTGGTTTTCAAAATAAATTACAGCTTTATGTTAGAAAAACAGAAATACGGCTGGCTCCTATGTGGCTTGTTTATATATTAATATGGCCTCTCTGGTTATTTCTTTTGGATTAATTGGCCCTATGTGTGTAAAATGCTGGGATAGATATTATAAGTCAGAGGTATATTATATCTAGTATGAGACAGGAAATCTTATTATGGTGGTGGCAGAATTATATATAAGGGTAGCCAAGAAAGCACTGCATACAAAAGATATATGCATAGCCTTATTCCCAGTATGGGAAGTTTGACACTTGCCATTAGAAATATAATTTTTCTCCTCAAAAATGATGAAAAATTTTTAAACATTTTTTTTTTCCCCAACAATTAATGTATAAAAGTAAAGGGTGTGTTTACTCTGTTTCATTGATTAGAACAAGAACTCTTAACTACAGGATTTATGAAATATGCCAGCCTCATTCCTAGTACAAGTATTTATCCCTGGATTTATTCTGACACTTTCTTGGAGCACTGAAATATCCTGGGAGTGCTGCTGCAGTCTGTATGCTCATAAGAAACCCATGGCCATGCATTTTGTGCTCTGAGTAGAAGGGTGGACAAGAAGACCAATCTGCACCAGTCTATGAGCTCACACTGCTAATAAGTGTAGCAAGATCACCTTAAGATTCTTGATTGTGTAAAGAAACTCCACACAATGAAGGAAGTCATATTAATGTAGACTTTTTTTAAAAATTTCTTTCCCCAGATCACTTTTGGAAATGTTACTTGTTACATCCTAATCCATTAATAATATTTTAACATTGATTTTGAATGGTCTAATGGGGATCCCTGTGCCAGAGACAAAGCAAACAAATAAGTGGCAGGGCTGATCAGGAGTACAAGACCTGAGTTAGCATCTTGACTCTGTATTTAGTAAGAATAGAGTAACTTTTTAACTTAGCTAAAAAAAAAAAAAAAAAAAAAAAAAGAGAGAGAAAAAAGAAAAAAGAAAAAATATAAATATAAATAATTGTTCTCAGTGTAATATCCTTGGTGAAATGTACACTTTATGACATCAAAAGATACAAGATAGTTTAATAGCTCCTCTGCAGTGTAATATTGTGAAGCTATTAAAGGAAAATGTAATATACAGAATGTGCAAAGTAGTTAAAATTATGTTAATATATTACTTTGTTCTCATATGACTTGGAATACACTATACTGCCAGTTTTTTGATGACCACAACATTCAGTTACATCAAAGTCACTGTTAGTATAATTTTTCTTCCTCTTCCTATTTTCATTTATTCACTCTTAAATTACTATTATTATTTTGTTTAAAGTACAGTAATATTTCTTCTATCACAGTTTGGCAGAGGATGGCACCTTTTTCTAAAAGGAAGAAGAGGTGAGGCGTAAGGGAAATTGCTGTTGAAAGATCTGATCTAAACAGTGTGAGAAAGACAGAAACTTTCAAGATATTTTTATCTATTTTCTGTGACAAAGTAGGAAGGAAATGCTATCTATGTGCAGGATAAGAAAGAAGATTTCTTGATTCTGAGAATAAACAGTGCTGTACTTAATTCATGATTCTACAGCATGAATTAAGAAATGGAGGTCTGAAAAAATCATATTGAATATTCATAATTGAACATTTTGAACACCCTTGTTCCCAAAGGAAAGGTTTTGTTGCCTGAGTCTGCTAGAGAGCTTTTTGAGATAATGAGCCACTTTAATACTTCAGTTTCTCTGCAGATTTCAGGTACTATCATATTACTTTTGTGCTTAAAAAAATAAAAATGATAAGAACCCAAACTTCAGTATAGTTATAGGAATTAATACATCATGAAATAGATCAATACAGATCAATCACAATATCAGTCTTCTAATCCGCTTCTCTAGAGCAACTCTGATACAACACATTTTCTGTAAGGTGCTCCAAGACAGTCCTTCTAAAGAGTCAGATTTTAGTCAACAACCCATGAACAGAAAAAGTAAATAATCTTTCATAATGACGTATGCAGGATTTGTAAATCTTTCTGAACCAATTTAGAGAAGGGTAGATGACTTTTTTAGAGGGTTAACAGATACGCTCCTAATCCAATAAAACGAGTCGCAGTTTGGTCAGGTGAATGGGAAATGGGGGAAAAAAAATGCTGAGGTGTTGTGATAGAAGTATATTCATAGGTGTTCTAAAACATCATTTACCAGCTTGTTGGAGCACTGAAATAGGATGCCCACAGAGGTGGTGGAGTTTCCTATGGAGATATTTAAACCTATCTGGATGCCAACCTATGAGATCTATTTTAGGATACCTGCTTTAGCAAGAGGGTGGAACTCAATGATACTCTGACGTCCCTTCAAACCCCTGAAATTCTGTGGTTTTGTGATTCTGTTACTTCATTTTTGAAATTAATTAGAATTTATTATAAATCTGAAAAATCAGGTACTATTTGAAGATACTGGTCTTACCTTTAGTTGGCAACTTTATATTGAAATGACATATATTTGGCAAGTATATTTTACTCACCTGGTTTATGCTTATTCTTTTGGTAATTCCTTAACTGCTATGTGGAATTGCACTGGTTGTATGAGATTTTTTTCATGTCTTAACTCTCACACCATCTTCACCAAAATACCAATAATCTTGACACCTCCACTGTCACATGCAAAGCCCGATTTTTTTCTTTATCATACAGAAGTTAGACAGGGCTTAGAGTTGAAGAGTGATTGAGTGGAATAGAAGTACTCATATTGGTCATAACTAATGGAATGAAGTAGGGATTTGTTTAGTTCTATTTATTAAAGCACACAAACAAAACCTTTATTTTATGATTTTGTCTTTTGCATATGTCTTATGTAATAATAACTGCTTCTTTTGGGGTCAGGAAAGATCCTATCCTTCATCAAAGTAGGAAAAATATTAAACATTTTTGTTGCACAGCACTTTGGAACTGCTGATCTCCTTGACATTATGAATTCCCCAATTATCTTGGATACTTTAGAGAAAGAACATGCTACTGTAGTCAAAAAGAATACAATTAATCTTATCAGGATTTACCTAAAAAACTGCTGTATTTTGTACTATTTTGGTGTTCTCTGACTAGGAAACACTTTTCTGAAGGAGGTAGGTCAGAAGGTATTTATAATTGTAGAATAATAGAATAATTAATTTTGGAAAGGAGATCTGGACATCAATTAACATAACTCCTATTCAAATCTCTGATCACTGTCATGATAAAATAAAAAGACAAATATGTTCATATATTTAGGTATATTCTTCAACAGCTGTATAATCAAAATTGTATTCTGCATTTGAGATGAAAACTAGTCTAGTACAATTACACTTCTGCAGTCTATCTGAAAAATGACTTGTTTGTCCTAGCAACACATTTGACTATTTCACTGTGCAGTCATATCAAAACTTAGACTTTCCCTGATTAACCTCTATGGCCAAGGCTCTCTCATCTAGCTTTTCCTAATTAATGAACTCCTGGATGGTAATAGACAGGATTGAAACTTGTCTTCTGAACGTACTTTATACTATCCTCTTGCACTTTATGAATTTCATACCATTCCTATCATTTCTGCTCCCAAGGTCTCTTAATTCTTTTGCTATGACATAGCTGTACTTTTTCATCCTCCAAATGATGCTTCCCAATTGTTGCTTCTACACCAAGACCATAAATGAAAACATTAAACACGACTGTTCTTAAAATTGATTTTTGAGAAATTCCAGCAGCAATCCCTTGTAGGCTAATGAATCATTTTTAGTAGATCTTGTTGCAAACTCCCCATCCTTATAGTTTCTCTACTAAACACAATCATCTTGATCTTAAATATTTCAGAATGGATTTCCATGACGTATTCTTTTCTGTATTTAGCAGTGTATTTCTTTTGCTTATTAATCAGTGTTCAGCAAAAGCTGTCATGATCTACACCAAATAAGATCATATTTCATTACATCTCACTTTTTTCTATGTAATGTCAATCATTTTTCCTTCAAAATGATTGAATTAATGGCTTTATAATTCCACAGATGGAGCAGCTGTAAAGAAACAAAAGTTCGTGGAGTTGATATGCAGATATTTATCAGAAGTGGAACTATTGATTCAATAGAAATTTCTAGAATAGACTAGAGAAACGGCAATGAAAAAGTTAAAGATGCTGAGAGCATGGTTAAGCTTTCTTATGCAAACCAAAACAAGAAAAGGGTTTTTGAGGCATCTTGAAAACTTTATTTGCAATATAGAATGTGTTGGTATTAGGGTGTATTTTGAAGGAAAAATAGGGTAAGGGAAATTTCCAAAAGAAGTAGCTTTCACTGCTTCCCAATCATTTTACATTTCAGATTCAGAGTATATCTGCACTACCTCCACAAGTCTGCAAAATAAACATGCCAAAATACAGTCACAGAAATATTTGAACAAAGATAAAATGCCTTCGTTCTGTGTTCTATTTCAGAAAACAAATTAATGTCAGATGAACAGTCTTTAAGTTAGAAAAATGAGCAAAACGATCAGATTTCTTTTGCATTCTCAAGACCATTCATTTGTATGCTTGACATTTTAACACTTTGCTTCAGTATTTTCTACATGCCATTAACATTCCCTGGTGAATATTTAAGATGAAGAGCTACAAATATAAAAGGAAAGAAGGCACTTTAACTTGCCATATCGAAGCTCCTATTTCCCCTGTTTTGTGTATTCAAATGCAGCAAGTGAATAAGCAACAGAAAGACAATCATTTAAATAATTTTGCTAATAACTGTGAAATTTTCATCATCGTTTTTAGTTTATGGAAAGAATCTTTAGTCTTGGAAGCATGGGTACTTAATTTTAAGCTGCCCGAAAGTTACCACAGAACTTATCGCAATAATTCACATCAAGCAAATGTGTGTTTTTTACTGAGTTCCAATACAGAAAGTTGCTAAAATGCCTTTCACATAGAATTTCTGTTCAAATTTCAAGAACCTATCTCACGCTGTTTGCTGTAGCTATGTTACCCCAAATGACCTACATACATAACCGAGGTACCTTGAGATGTAGTTCACATATTTTCTTTCAGAAGACTCCAATTTCTGATTAATATTGTAGTTTGCTAAGTAGTC
The DNA here is from genome assembly GCF_019232065.1 of Centrocercus urophasianus. Classification (NCBI taxonomy): domain Eukaryota; kingdom Metazoa; phylum Chordata; class Aves; order Galliformes; family Phasianidae; genus Centrocercus; species Centrocercus urophasianus. Next base: position 3,020,850 of record NW_024885355.1, read on the forward strand.
ACTGTCTGAACCTCACTGTGGTTCAGAACAATGAATAACTGCAAAGAGCAAATCATATTAGATGAGAAAGTGAATCTAGAGCCCAAGAACAAAAGTATACCAACTATCACACTGTTTTAAAGTGTAGGTTACACTTGAGTAGTTGAGTATACAAATATCATATTCATTTTCCCACTATTAAGCTCACAAGGAGAAAAGTCCTGGAAAGTGAACCTAGATGGCTTTTGAATTTGAAGAGCTTTTCCTACCTATATAACCCCCCATACAAACTTTCCTCTACATCACCTACTTTGCATGCAGTCCTAATTATTCTTTTTCCTTGACCACAGGGAGGGCAGTAGGTGCCTCTCATCCCTTTCTGTTAAAGCAGTGTGTTTTGCTTCACTTATCATGAAAAAAAAGAGGGAGAGAGAGAGAGACAATTTCAATGAGATAATGTGTTTGACCTCTCTGTTAATATTCAAAATGCTGGTCAGGAAGGTCAGGAGCAAACATCAGCTTCCTTTCACACCTCTTAGCTCATTCCACAAATTAATAACATCATACTGGGAGCAGCCGAGACCATGAGTAATGAATGTTAGCTGTAGTTCCTGCTGGCTGCTTCCGAGAATGCATTTATTTTTCTCATTATCTTACACACAATCTCCCAGCTATTGTCTGCTACCCTTGCTCACTCAGGAAACCTCAGAAAGTGCTAAAGATGTCAAGAAGCAATAAGCCTCATTTATTTTTATGGCCTTCATCAGCACTTTCTTTTTTGCTTAAAGGCCTATAATAGAATCCACTGATTAGAATCAGTACCATATCAGAATATAGATATGATAGCCCTTTTCTGAAGGTGAATGGGCTACTGAAGGACACTTTCTCCATCTGATACTTCTAGAGGATACTGAAGCAAAACGAAGTTGTTTTTATTATTATTTATCTTTATTTCCCCATCATGCTACTTTCCTAGATATTGGAAAACTGATAAATAAAAACTTAAGAAAGATGGTCGTAAAAAGACCAACTAATTGAAAGGAAATTGTTCAACTGGCACATTATCATAAGGTAAGGAGTAATATTTAACAGCTATTAATAAAATATATAAATAATCAAAGACACTTCTATTTGTTAAGGGCCATATTTACTTTAAAACAAGAAGCAAGTAATGAACTCCTATTACTTAGATAAGTTGAATTCTATACACACTATATAGTAACAAGTAAATAATGTAGTATAATAACTGTTCTCTTCTCTGCACAATTTTGACCCGAAAAATGCCCCTTTTTCAGACCTCAGGTATATAAATCCAACATAAACATTTGAAAAAGTAAGAGTTAGTTTCTCCTTAATCTACATCTATTCTGCATAGACAGTCACAACAGGTGAAGGCTATAGCAGACTTCTAGACCAGTTCTAGCCAACAGTTTCAGATTAATACAGATTTACCAGTAAATTTTACATTGAAATTACGAGCACTGTCTACATAATAATGTACTAAAATTATTATTTCTCACTGAAATGAAAAAATCTTGCATTTTGTTTAGGTATGCCACAACACTGTACATTATATTTTTGTAGTAACAAAATGTCATTTTGTCTGGGTGATCATGATAATGGAAAGAGTTGCTGTAGAAGAATAATAACACACCCGACTACTCTGATGTGAACTGATTTATTATGCTTTTTCAGACATAGCTTCACATTAAGACTTAGATTCTAAAATTATACAGAACTTATATTCACAGAAGCAAAAACTCACGTGCAAATATTCTATATTCATCACACTGTAAAAGAGAGAAGAAAAATATGTTACTGTACTCAGATTAATTGGTGGAAGTTTTCACTCAGAGTTGGCAATCATTAAAACAAAAAGAAAAAACAATTGTCATGAGGGTTTGCTGTCCTAAAATTAAGCTTTAGCTGTAATAGGCCTTCATAATTTTTCCCTTTTTTATATAGGTAGCCAGATTTTCCCTTTTATGTCTCACGGGCAATGCATGCCTAATTACATGCTTGGACTAATATGTAAAAAATAAGAAGTATATACAAAGTTACTACTGTTCTTAGTTGAAACAATAAAGATAAAGATGAATCCATTTAATGCAATCACTCATCCTCAAAGATGTAATAAAGATCATAGATGATCAAGATGTACCCAGCATAGTAGCACATGTGTAGTAATTGCTCTCAAAACCTTGTTTATACTCTATGAAAGCTTTCACAAGGGGACATAGAATATTCAATCCCAGCTAATGGAAGTGATCAAATGCCCACGATTTCCTGTTTCCAAGGAAGCAGCCCATGGTGATCTCTACTCACAAAAGGTAAGAAGATCAGAGGAATGTCGCAGACATCAGATGTGCAAGAACAAATGGAAACATACATGAATGCATGTGCATGCACAGAGACCATGTGCATGCGCTTAGGGAAGGATGAAGTACAGTCCATCACTGTAGGAGGATAGATTTGCAAGAGTTATAATCTCTGATCAATCTGAGACTAAACAAGGGATAAAATGTCCCTCTGATTGACACTGGTGAGGCCATATCTCAAATACTGTGTTCAGTTTTGGGCCCCTCAACTATTAGAAAGACATTGAAGGCCTGGAGAGTGTCCAGAGAAGAGCAATGTATCTCTGAAAGGTCTGGTGCAGATAGATGCCTTATAAGGAGTGGATGAAGGAACTGGGATTGTTCAATCTGCAGAAGAGGGCACTCAGGGGAGACCTTATTCTCTCTACAACTGCCTGAAAGGAGGTTGTGGAAAGGTGAGGGTTGGTCTCTTCTCCCAGATAGCAGCAATAGGACAATGGCCGTAAGTTGTGCCAGGGGAGATTCAAGTTGAACATTATAGAAAAATTCTTCTCAGAAAGTGTTGTAATGCATTGGAACAAGCTGCCCAGGGAGATAATGGAATCACTGCCCCTGGAGGTGTTCAAGAAACATGGTGATGTGGCACTGAGAGGCATGATAGTGATGGGTTGGTTCACGGTTGGGCTAGATGATCTTAGTGTTGTTGTTTTTCCCAATTTCTATCATTCTATGATTCTATGAATATTTCCATGATGCCACACTACCGCACTTTGCTTCTGAAAATAGTTCCTATTTTCTTCCCTTGAGAGCTGTGTCCCTCAGGACATTTGTGCACTTTTTCCTCATCTGACTGCTTCTTTGGGCCCTTTATTCTGCCTTTTGGTATTGACTGGGTACAGCATACCATTATAGATGCTCTCCCACGTGACACTTCTGAGAGGCTGATGTTCATTTCTAAAGACTAGTTATTCCTCTGATTGCTCTTTTCTTCCCCTCCTTACAGATGTAGTGCTGACGGCTTAGAAACTACAGATCATGTTCTTTCCATGTTCATTAGTAGAGCTAAGACTGTCTTGAGAGCAGCCACAAAGCATTTCTCCAAAGACTGACTGCACAGTGTATCCTACTGGAACGATTTCAACCTTATGCACATCTAGTGGGTTTGGAGGAATTTTATGACAGAAACAAGTCCTTGCCATTGCTCCCTGCTCTAGTAGGTACATGGTCATGCTAATAAGTGCTCTGTCATTGTAGTCAGTCTGCCTCAGTTAACAGCAAAATCTGAACGCAGACTTTGAGTGCAAGAACCACTCACCTCTCCTCAATCAGCTACAGAACATTAGCTGGCAGCACTGAGAGACTTAGAAACAACATACACAGATGAGCTGCATAACAGAAACAAAAAGCTGGACTGTCAATATGATATATTATCTTACTAGGAAAACAAAAACAAAAACAAAAAACCCCACAAGCATTGTAGTGGGATGCACTGTGATAGTGCTAAAGAGAAAACACCTTTAACATTTTTGTTCAGAAATTTTCTCATTTGAAGAAGGGGCTTTTTTTTCTATAATTTTTACAGAATTTGCAGAGCTTAACCATCTTCTGTGGTTCAGGGATATAAAAATGTATCAACCTTTTACTTCCTAGTCAGGAGAACTAGAAACAATTGAAATTTTTTACTCTCACGATATTGATTTGAATGACTAAAAATGGAAAAAAAGCCATCTTGACTCCTACCTAGAAGATATTTTCCTAGACAAGAAGACAGATAGACAGATAATGTTACAAGATAGCTTTCTTAATTCATTGAAATTAGTAACAAATTAAAATGAAATATGATTGATTCCAACATCATTTATTTCATAAATGAAAAGCTAGATATTCCCAATCTGTGGTGACATTTTTTGAAGGAAAAATTAATAATAAAGGTATGAGATTCAGAAGCAGTGACTTTTCAAAAAACTGTCCAGAAGATTCCACATGAATCACCTAAAAACAAAGAGCATTACAACTGATGTCAGCCACCTCTTTCGTATTCAGAATCATTTATCTCACAATCATGGCAAATCTTTATAATAGAAAGGAATAAATTCAATATAAGAAGTTTTAAAGTAATGAATAACTCTTGTCTATGAAGTGCTTTGATGACTCTCCTTGCCAGAATTCAGATTTTAGTATTAACTCTACAGGATGGCAGCAGCCTGAAGAGATACAGTTAGAAATCAATTTTCCTGTTTCCTCATAACAAGTCACTAATTGACCTCAATTTCTGATGAAGTCACACATTTCCTCCCATACTTTACTTTAATGATGCAAATATTAGAGGATTTAGCGACCAGTTATAAAGGAATTTATTTTAATTCTGTGATGCTTTACATAGTCTTCTATTTGAAGGAATGTAAATCATTTTTAAAGCAGTAATTTTAACAGGCTGTATTTTTTTATGTCCTTTAATAGATGATTGTCATTTTGTTAATATACGTGTTTGATTTATCTACTTTAAAATAGGACAGAATTACAGTGAAGTAAGAAATTCAGATTCTCCATAGAATGCTAATGATTACAGACTCTAAAAGATTTTATTCCCGGGGCCTTAAAATATAGTATTAAAATGTTTTAACAAAGCAGTGTTTAGTAAAGCCTGTGTAATGTCAAACTACACCTTTAAGAGAAGTTGTGGGTGCCCCATCCCTGGAGATGCTCAAGGTTGGATGACTCCCTGGGCAGTCTGATCTGGTGCAGTTGAATTGTGTTATGTGACTAGAGATGCAATATGTTTGCAAGTAGTTGCTTATGCACTTACTATGCATTGTACCTTATAATGAAAACTAGAAAAGCAGAAGTGCTCTGAGTACTGGCATTTAAGCCTAACTTCCCCACACAGAGTAATCCAGTGATGAACTTTTACAGCTGATCATTTATTACTTCTACAATAGGAAAGATCATCTTCATAGATGATAGCAATTCTCAACACTATGTTCCATAATGCTATGCATATCATAACAATCACAGATTCATAGACTCGTTAAGGAAAAGACCACTTAAATCACCTAGTCCAACTGTCAAACCATCACTACTAAGCCCACTAAAGCAAGATGTATGTCTTATCTGTCAAATTTAAGCAGTTACTTTTGTAACTCAGTTGCTACTATGCAAGTGCAATGAGGAATACTTGATTGCTACAAGGAAAGAAGAAATATTACAGCCCATGAAACAGCTCCAAAACCAAACGCAGATATTAAAAAAAAAAAAAAAAAAAAGAAAAAAGAAAAAATCTTTAGAAAACAATATTAACTCCTTCTCATACTGACAATAAAGCATTTCCAAGTAAACAGCACAATGTTGATTCACACAAAAATTCAGAGAATGGTCCTTTGGTTATTCCTACTTGCCATAGTCTTTACAGTCTGCTTTTTCTGTATTTGCCCACTATGTTTTAACTCCCTTCAGTGGCAGCTGTATATGGTGGGAAAGCAAGTAAATCAGATTCCTTTCTTCATTTAAGTAAATAATATTGCTGTGATTATAGAATCACAGAATCATAGAATCACCATCATTGGGAAGGACATTTAAAGACCATCTAGTCCAACTCTCCTGCAGTAAACAGGGACACCTACAGATCAATCAGGTTGTTGGTACAAAGCTGGTGCACATCTTTTTCTAATGAATAAGTAAAATAAACCGTAAAACCAACAAAAAAAACAAACAAAAAACCCCACAAAAACAACCAACCATCAAACAAAGAAAAATAATATATTAAAAAAAAAAAAAAAAAAAAAAAAAACAAGCAAAAATGCATGAAAAACTTCTCACAGTCTAGGAAATAATTCTGGCTTCAACATCCTACAGATAGCTTGAGAACAGAGTACCCTAATAGAAAAAAAAAAAAAAAAAAAAAAAAAGGAAAAATTTAATATAAAAAAAAAAAAAAGGAAAATAAAAGATAAAGAATAAAAAAAAGACATTTAAAACACTTGATATTTGTGCAAGTACTTCAGGTCCTAAATTAATACATGCTGCTATGAAATAATGCAACAGCTGCAGCAGAGGAAGATGGGGAAAAGCTGAGGTGCACTGGAGAGAAAGAAGAAAGAAATATGAAAGCTTTCTGATTTTAAAGAAACCACTGCAAGTAAAAACCCCACTCACTAAAAATTATTGGACCATTTTCAAATAAATGCTTCTATTTTTTACAGGAGGAAGGTTGGAAAAAACAGGTTTTTTCTCAAGTAGTAAACCTCTTTCACTTTTTTTTTTTATGATTCTGTGTCAAAGCATATACCACATAGTGATGGGAAAGCAGCAAAAATACATATATTCATGGCTCTCAGGGACACTGATGTTTAGCAAAATGAAGGAATGGTCATTATTTACCCCCAGTACAAGCAATGTAATGTCAAGAGCTTGCTTGTACTTAGTCTTCTAATCACTCTTTGGGTAAAATATCATCAGGCAGCACTTCTATGCTGTGTGGATGTTGGAGCACTGAACAGGGACCCAGAGAGGGTTCAGGATCTCCTCTTTTGAGGTGTCCAAAAGACCCTGGACATAGTGCTGGGCACTCTGCTCTGACTACCCTGCTGGGGCAGGGTTGGACTGGAGGGACTAAGAGGTACCTCCAGTCTCTGATATTCTGTGATTATGTGAAAATATTAAAATAGAGTGCTTGCACCTACTTGCATTAAACTCCGGCTTAGATTAATTACATACTGCACAACACCTGCCATTAAAAATATTGAAGGGTAAAAAGATCCCAAGTTGCTCCCATTCTGAAGCAACATTTATGTTCTGTCTTCACTGGAATTTAAAACTTTTGACATGCTGCAACTCTGCTGAAAGCTGTAGAGTAATCAAACTCTAATTGTGAAAAAGAGAAGGACCATAGTGTGCCATTTCACAGATTTAAGTGTCTTCTAAAGATGCTTCAAGGGCCTATAATTAACCTAACGTGCAGTCAGTAAGATTAATAGGGAATAATTACATTAACTATATGTTGATACTCATACATCCACGAATCTACATCCCTGCATGCTCTTCAGCATGGTTTTTATTTTGTAGAGGTAATGAGACTTTTTCCCTTTTTTCCCTAAGATTCTCATGTGGAGAATAAGGCAAAATAAAGTTTTTGAACCACAGTGCTTCAAACACTCAGTGGTCCTGGTGGTGATTAATGAATGGTCAGACCAGACGATCTTGTTGCTCAGTTCCAACTATAATAATTCAATTATTCTGTAATTCTATAACTCTATACTTGTTTAAATGTGTTTTTGTACGTGTATTCAAAATCAAGCAGGGCAAATCTGTGCCATTTTTGCGTACTGGATCTTTAACAGGAATATTTTACTGCATCATGCAAAAAAGGCATAATTTGCATTTTATCCACTCCCCATTTTTGCCCCCACTTTCTCATATTAAAAATATATTAAAATGTTTAAATTGCGAAATCAAATCACAGCAATGTAGTGCAGTAAACTTCAGCTCAGCTTCCGTAAGTATTTGCATTTTCATGATCTCAAGTTGCACATTTAGAGATTTTTTTTCCCCTAGGACTCTGCCTCATTTAATCAGCAGTTAGTTTTCCCCAGTTTGTCAATGTATCTTATTTTGTATATGTGCCAGACATTATTTAACAGGAACAATTTATATCTTGCACCAGTTCAGCATCATTAGTTTCTTAGTGGCTTCAGGGGTGGATGGAAGGCAGCAGGAGAAAGCAGAGGTATAGGCAGAGTAACACTGGCAAAGCAGTAGAGATATATAAGTGTATGATGGGAGCATGAGGGCTACATGAGGAGCAGATTCTGGCTGAAGCAGAGAGTAACACCTGATGAAAAATAGTCTGGTGGGGTGAGTTGTTGTTGGCTCTATGTTCAAAGATGGCTGGAGAATGTGGTAGGAAGGATGAATTGTGGAAGGAAGGGATGCCATTCAGAGGGAACTCAACAGACTTGAAAGGTAGGCCTGGGTGAACCTGATGAGGTTCAATATGGCAAAGTGCAGAGTTTTGCATTTGGAATGGAGGAATCCCAGGCATCCGTACAGACTGGAAGAAGCGGTCCTTAGGAGCAGCCCTGTGGAGAAGGACCTGGGGATCCTGATGGATGAAAAGCTTAACATGAGCCAGCAGTGAGCTCTTGCATCTTGGAAACAAATGGTAGCCTGGGTTCCATCAGAAGAGGGATGGCCAGCAGCGACAGGGAGGTGATTGTTCCTTTTTAATCTGTCCTTGTGAGACCCTATCTGGAGTACTGTGTCCAGGTCTGGAGCCCCCAGTACAAGAAAGACAGAGAGCTGTTGGAGAGGTCCAGAGGAGAGTCACGAAGAGGATCAGAGGGCTGGACCACCTCCCCTATGAAGACAGACTGTTCAGCCTGGAGAAAAGAAGGCTGCAGGGTGACCTCATTGCAGCCTTTCAGTACCTAAAGGGAGCCTACAAAGAAGAGGGGAGTCAACTCTTTGAAAGGGTAAATAACAGCAGGACAAGGGAAATGGTTTTAAGTTGAGGGAGGTTGGATGTCAGGGGGAAGTTCTTTACAGAGAGAGTGGTGAGGTGCTGGAACAGCTGCCCAGAAAGGCTGTGGATGCCCCATCCCTAGAGGTGTTCAAGACCAGAATGGATGGGGCCCTGCGCAGCCTGGTCTGGTATTAAATGTGGAGGTTGGTGGCCCTGTGTATGGCAGGGGGGTTGGAGCTTCATGATCCTTGAGGTCTCTTCCAACCCAGGCCATTCTGTAATTCTGTGATTCTGTGGTGACCTTGAAAGTTCATACCCAATTTGATGAAGATGGTTTCCCTTTGAGTAACTTGGATATGCCTGCTCCTCCATACAAATGAGTATTCACACAAAGATGCAAAGTATATTCTCTGTATTTATTTTAGAGCATGAATTCAGAACTTGTGGCTTTTATATATTTGACTCATAATTTTTGAGTACACTGACGCTACTTGCTGTGAGGTGCTGTGAGGTTTTCTCTTCAGATCAGATCAGATGACAGATTGACTTCAGCAGTTCCTGTAATATGGGAATAACCTAGAACTAGATGTCCTAGCAGAAAAATCATACAGTCACTTAAGTACAACTGTTTTCAGATATTTAAGGCACATTAATACCATCCAAGAAAAGTTCTGTCAAGAACAAATGGACATATTTAAATTAAATGTGTATTTATACTTATAAATTATAATCTCAAATAAAATACTTTCTAGAATGGTTTTAATATTTCATTAATTATACAATGAATGAAATTATCTTTCTCTGTTCCCCCTAGCACTGTATTTCAAAATGTTTGTGAGTATTTAGAGATCTTAGTTAACAGGTTTGATATATATTTATTTTTAATTTGGCTAATCCTCAGAGGTAGTAATTCTGCAGGACTTTTTTTCCAGTGCCTATATATGGTACATTCATTCATATACATCATGTCTGTAGCATCTCCACAGTGCTTCACAACTTTGATATTTTAAAGAAAGAAACAAACAGACAAACAAAACCAACACCCTTTCCCCCCCACCCAAAATCACAAGAAAATGTAAAGTAAGAAGGAAATATAAAATGTATACACAGCCTTGTAAACAAATTTCTGTTGATTTGGAGATGATGATGAGTCTGCCCAAATCTGCCAAACACAATGGTTGGGAATTATCACAGTTTTAAATATCTATGACTTTTCTTGTAGCCTTCCTTCACAAACGGGGCACTGATAAACTGGCATTTACAAGACATGTTTCATCTGCCTCCTGCAGATGGATACACTTGGATGAGCTGAAGCATGTCTTGTGAAAACAATTTCTCTCCACAGCTGAAGATGAGTTTTCTGGGAGACCAGATGTGATGTAGACATCTGCATTATGGCTAGATAACACGAATTCCACTGAGCATCCCAGGAATATTTTTGGATCTTTAAGATTTCTTGTCTGTAAGCAAAACGTAACAAAATGCCTACTCTCAAAAACACAAAATAAAAATTATAATACTGTTTCCTAGCTACAGGAAGATGGAAAAATCTACAGTGTAACTTTTGCAGGAGCAACTTGTGCAAGGAATTCTCAATGAATGAATCATCTGCCAGTATGTACAGGAGAAATTTAGATCAGAAAGATCAGATTATTAACAGTCAATATTTAAAAGGCAGTACTGAGGGTTTAGATCCAGAATAAGCTAGATTAATCATTAAACCTTACTGCAAAGCCTCTGGCTGTAGCATTGACAACAGCTGTGAACCGTGGGCTAGTGTGCCATTCAGATCAGTCATGCAGTAGCCCCATGCAAATTTGGAATCAAATATATAATTTTTGAATTATGGAGCTGATTATTTGCATCAGCTAACAAGGGTATTTCTCAGTTGTGATTCTCTGGAGGAAGCACTGCTTGATGCTGCCAGAGGTGAAATCATCCTAAGGAGATAGAAGTGTTGCTCCATGAAGGTTCTCCTCTGAAGGCATTTCATATTATTTGTAAGTCACATCACCAAAGATCACCCTCAGCATTTTTACTTAAAATGACTCTCATTTGTCTTTCTAAAACAATGAAGTTATGGGATAAAATATGAAGTGAAGATGAGAGAAAGTTTCTTCCCTTTCACATGCTGTATACATCATACATTACTAATATTGACATCTCTTGAAAACATCCCTGGACAAAAGTAATGTATGAAGGCAATACCTCCTCCTACATTTACTTCTTCGATAATATGTTTTGCATAAACAGACTTTTTTAATGGAGGGGTAGTCCTGCCTAGCTGAAGAAACTGAAGAAAAAGGAGAAGGGGGAAAGGGGGAATGCAGAATGAGAAGGGAAGGGAAGGGAAGGGAAGGGAAGGGAAGGGAAGGGAAGGGAAGGGAAGGGAAGGGAAGGGAAGGGAAGGGAAGGGAAGGGAAATTGGCCATGCATGTCATAAAAAATTCCTATTTTAGTCAAAGCCAGGTTGCAATAGATGGATTATCTCATGTGAATCAATAGTAGTGAAGTTGATTTTATTTCACCTACAAAGAAACCCACAGACACATTTCATATCTACCTGGTTATGACAGTCTGGAAACAAGCCTGGTACTGAGGATAGCTAACACAGGAAGCCAGATTTTCCTAACCTTGTAAAATTTCAGCCCTAAGAGACTGTACACAAAGTGCCTCCTGGGGAAGGTCTCTGGAATGATCCTACTTCCAAACTGAGCTCAGTTTGTGAGAGTGTGAACTGACAGGACCAATAAGCTGTGAGCAACTGCTCAAGCAATTTCCAGCCCACACAGTCACATTTCAGTGTCTGGCAATGTTTTCTAGAGCTATTTAATTTACTGCCATAGATATAGCCAGATCATCTTTCATCCTAAATGGTGAATCAATCTTCCCTCTTTGAGGTGTTCCTGTCACAGAGAGAGAGGAGGTTAGAGAATATATTCTCCATGAAATATAATAGACTCAAAAAGGAAGAGACCTTGCCAGGATTTTCTGCAATAGAAGCTTTGCTAAAGGGGATAATCAACATTGTCATAGTGTTTCCTGTTTAGTCTGATTAGGAAAAAAACAAGGTGATATCTTACAGACACCTATATTACACAACACAATGCCAGTCTGTGGCATGCCTTCATAAGCATAGATCTACATCACTCAAAGAGAACAGATTTTAATGGCAACTCCAATAATAATCCATTCTATAAGTAACAGAATATTAAAGGCCTACAAGGTCATACAGATATAACAATCATTGCCATCTTATGTAAGCCCATCACCATCATGTTTGTCATAGAGAAGAAAAGAAAAACAATTTCTGTAGAACTGTCAGAGGGTTAAAACAGTGACAGTTTATAAACTAAAGAAGCGTGACAATGTTTCCAGGAAGACCTCTCTATAGCCTTCCAGTCCTTAAAAGGATCTTATAAATAGAAGGGTGATTGAAGTTTTTACATGGTTTGGTAGTGATTGGGTGAGAGGAAGTGGCTTTAAACTGAAAGAGGGGAGATTTAGATTAGATATCACTCAGAGTTGGTGAGGCCCTGGCACAGCTGCCAAGTGAAGCTGCGGATGCTGAACTCCCGGAGGTACTCAGGGCCAGGTTGGATGGGCCCTGGGCAGCCTGAGCTGATGGGAGGTAACCAGCCCATGCCTCGGGGGATTGGGATGATCTCTAAGGTCTCTTCCAATGCAAGCCACACTATGATTCCATGAAAATCAAAAAAGTGCAGCGTTGCTCATTCCCATGTATAGAAGGATTTCAGCACAATTCTCTAAGCTGATCATACTTCCAGTAATGACATCATCCATTGTTGTTTTTGTTTGTTTGTTTGTTAGCTTACTTAGGGAAAAAACAAACAAACAAACAAAAAACTGTGTAAATTTGTTTGATCTGCATAAAGTACTGCTAAACTTATTTGATTCAATAGTTTTTGAAAAAGTTGTGTTCTCTCCAATCCTCATATGAGCTTGACCAGTTTTCATCCATCACATTTATCTGTTTAAATTTTGTTTGGTAATACTTTTTTGTGTGTGTGCGAATGGAGAAAAAAAAAAAAAAAAAAAGATTTTAGGTAATTCTCATTGGTTTTTTACTGTTTGTATGAAAACAGACTGTAAAAGAATGAGATCTGATTTCTATCCTTTTAGACAATAGCCATCCTAAATAAATAAATAAATAAATAAATAAATAATTGCTGCATTATCTCTTCAAGAAACTGAAATTTTAGAACATAATTAATGTTTGAAACAAAACAAAAGCAAAACACACAGATGATACATTGCACTGCGTCATCTGTTCCATCTCCATGTCTGAAAACAATGGTTTTAATTCTACGCAGATCCAATTCTGGAAAACTAATCTCTACCCTCTCCCCTTCCTTTCTTCCTTTTAAAATGTTGTTATGGAATTAAATGTTGAAAATATAAAAAGAAATATAGGAAGTGAACAAAAGCAGCTGGTTGATCGATATTTGAAGATCTCAACCAAATTAGTCTTGAGTAAGTTATCTGATTATATCCAGGTGTGTTTTATTCTTGCCAAGCAACGCTGGCTTATTTCAATGCGGATAATAAAATATCAGACTGTTTTTGTATAAAAGGACTAAACCTGTCACGAAAGAAATCCTAAGTCTATTTATTCTGCTGAGACAGAAAACTTCAAAGCACAGAAGGAAAGTAACAATGCAAAGGTCTTGTTCTGAGCTGTGGTGCTTGGAAGTGTTCCTCATATACTAGGCTGGCTATATAGCTGGTCGCTTCCAACTGGTGTGCTGATCCTGAGGGATCCTCTTCCAGTTTTCCTTCTTCCCACCAACTTACCGTGAGAATGCAGTTTGGGCACATGAGACTTGCAGTAGTGGAAAGCACATCAAGGAAGTTCCTTAGTTGAGTGGCTGAGGCCAACACAAAAGACATCTCCCCCATGCTGCCATATATGTTGGTATGTGCCATATATGACTGTCTTTCTTCCTGATCTGCGAATAACCACTGCAATTATTTTACTCTGATAACTTTATTCTCTGACACTCCTCATTGATAAACACTTACATGAGAGCCCAGTAATGGACTGAAATATCTCATCTCCTCCATTGTAAGACAACCTGGTACTTTAACAGGTAAATGTTTGACAATTTGTTTGGACCTCTAGAACAAATTATTAAATATTTTGGTAAATGTTATTTTTCTTCTATTTAACATGCTATGTTAATTACTTTCCTAAATCTATAAAAGCAGCGACTGTCTTTGCAGTCTTTTTGGACATTAAAATGTTAAAGTAGAGTTTCAGATTATCAAGGATTCAAAAATATTTTTTTATTCATATACAAAACAAGTTTACCCATCAATGTAAAAGGAGAAAGGCTGCTTCCTAACTGAACTATTCTTAGCACAGATGCGCTACATTGCTAATAAAAGTCAAGCTTCCGAAGAAGACCGAGAGACATTAGGTCAAACTAAATGAAGAGACACCCTGTGGTTTTATATGCTATGGCTCCAGAAGCCTCAATACTAAAGCTTTAAGTACTTTTTTGTTTTGTTTTCAAATTTGTGACCGAGAACAAAGACTTTTGGTACATAATGGAACATAAGAGACAAGAAAAGGTTAAATAAGGACTATTACTTTATTTGTGTAATAGTTAAGAGTGACTGCTAAGAATGACTACCTTTATGAAATTTAGCAATATAAGCTTTGCATTAATCTCTGTAATTCTTTATTGTTTTGTCTTTTTGAGTACTAACAAAGGAGGAAATATTCCAATATTCCAAAATATTGAATAGCTACATTTTTGTAGGTGTCTCTTCAGAGTGTATTACTACAATATGTTGGCCACTGGCAGGTCTCATTATCCAGGAGTGCAAGAAATGATTTAAATAGAAACTTCTATGTCTGAAACGTCTTACTGTTTGAATTTCAGGCGTACAGGAAAGTATGAGACTCTGCAGTCTTCTTATGACTTTGCAAAGTTTCAGCCCTCATTGCATGGGTGAGCATTAGCCAGATCTGAAAATGAGGTATTTGTCAGACCTGTGTGGAAATCTGAGCTGCTTTGCAGAGACTCCCTGCTGTTCTATGGATAATTTGCAGTGCTTTCAGTTGGCATCCTCGTTTGTATTCCTCACAGATGTTCCTGAAAAGTCACGTATCCTGGGACCTTTTCCGTGACACAGGATGTGAAACAAACGTTCTATAATTTTAAATTAAACATGTGTAGATTTTATGCATTATCTAGATCTCAAGAAATCCTTATTCAATTTACAAGTTAATTCAGTTTATTACATTCAAATTCTTTGAGATCATTAAAGATCTTCATATCTTACAAGAACATAAAATACTACAATTCAAGTGGAACACACAAGTTATCTGTTACTATACTGAAAAATATCTGAAATAGAATGAGAGAAATGAGAATAAACTAGTGAAAGCAGTGAAAACATCCTTGTAGTTTCCATTTTACCACACAGGTTTGTTACCCTTGTTCTTTTGTTGTTCTCACTGGAAATTCTAATGTTTAAATTTCTTAGCCTCTCTTAATTTGCAATAATGCAGATTCTGTATTATTATATGAGAAACATTCAAAAATTCCTCTTTACTGTATAATTTCATGTCATTAAAGTCAATATATTCATGTCAATATCTCTGGAGAAAGAACTCATTACAGTCCATATATTGTAACTTAAATTTCTGTAGCATTTAAAGATGAATCCTCAGGAATTTCCACATTTTCCATACAGATTCCCTGCTCATATTTATGTATTCAGACTATATCAAGAGATTTATTTTTTAATAGTTCAATAAGTTTCCAATATTCAGAAATATGTTGAAATGGGGCTTAAAAATTGTATTATTCATAGTATTTGTAGTTATGCACAATATCTTGCAAACTCAAGGCACATTTTGTTATGCTAAAAAAAAAATCCCTGGTGACTGTCCTAATTTGACTATAGGTGTAAGAACCACTCATTAAAATCTAATGTCAGACTCAAAGCTAGCACAAAGTTTCATTATGCAAACATGAAATCGACTGGAAGGGCTAATGAGGGTAGAAAAATACCCTAGATATCGATAGAAAACAATCTACTTCTCGCAAAGACTTTCTTCTGGGAATTTCCCCCAGCTACAATAAAGATTTTGTTTACTAATTTCCCAGTACTTGTTAGGTGGGAGAATTATGAAAGTACAGTGAAAAGAATATGGTGAATCTCAGAAATAACTTATTTCTTAATTTAATGATATACTTGACTCAAATGTTATTGTCCTTGTTCTTCTTAAACTGAACACACAAATTTAACAGTATTTTATTGTATAGTAAAAACAGAGTAAGCAAAATTAATGGATTTGATGCTCTGATGCTCCTTTCATACAACTGATTTGCATTCTACAGATTTCAGATGCCTGCTTTCTTTAAAATTAAATTCAGGTGCACAGTTTAAATAGGCAGCAAGGAAAAAAAATAAAATAAAATAAAAAGAAGTAAGGAAGCTTATGGTTGTTCCAAGCTCTGTTTGTAGGCTGCTGATGACTTGAAGATAATTGTATCATCCTACAATTATTATTATGTATATTTTTAAAATCAGTAAAATGAGAATATAACCAATAATTTAGAAAGAATGTGTGGAAATCACGTTGTTCATCTTTTCATTTTAAGAATATTTTTATTATGCTTAAACAGTTTCCAAGAGATGTTTACCTAAACTGTTCTTTATCTTCCAGAGTTAAAAGCTTCCAAAAACTACTTTGATATTCCGGTGACGATGGAAGTTATTGTCTATTTACAAAAACTGATTTAAAAGTTACTACTGAAAAGAGCTATGTAATCTTAGGTGCCACTATAGAATTTAAGTTATAAATTATATATTATAAAGTAATATAAAATAATGAGAACAGATGGACTGGAGAAAAACATAGGACTTCGAAAGTGAATCCTAAAATAATTCTTATCAGTTGCAGACTATTATTTTGTTTTTATTTTTCCTCAATTAGCAGGGAAAAAAAAAAAGGGGGGGGGGGGGAAAACAAAGTAAGGAACACGAGAAATTTCAGGGTAACATCAGTTTATTCTGCTACACTTTGTGATCTTGGCAATAAGGCATCACTAATTCACATCTGTTCAGGCTAACAGTCTAATGATGATGGAAATGCTTTGCTCACGTCCCTCTCTGATATTTGCCTTGGGAGTGTGAGAATACATCTGCATATGGTAAGAGGATCATAAACTGAACAAAGAATATTTTTCCAATAAGAAGAGTTGTAAAATAAAGCTGAATACTGGGAAGTTCTTTCTTATCCATGACATCAATTGAGCATGATTTTAAGGAAAAGGCATACAGCAAGTGCTCAAGTTATCATACTCTCATATTTAAGAAATTTTATTACGTATCTAGTGTAAATTAGCTTGTTAATGAGATATGGAGCTGTTGGAGTTGGTCCTGGAGCTGCTGTAGGGCCACAAAGCTGTTCAGAGCTGGAGCACCTTTCTTATGGAAAAAAAAAAAAAAAAAAAAAGGGGGAATTGGGCTTGTTTGGCTTGTAGAAGAGAAGGCTCTGCAGATACCTAATTGCAACCTTCCAGAAAGGAGATTACAAGCAGAAGGGAGACCAATTTTTGCAAGGTCTGATAGTTATAGGACAAGTCTAGTGTTTTTAAACTAAAGGGGGAAAGTTAGGCTAAAGTTAGGCTAGATACAAGGATGAAATTTTTTACCAAGTGGGTGATGAAGCCCTGGCACAGGCTGTCCAGGGAAGCTGTGGATGCTCCATCCCTGAAAGTGTCCAAGATCAGGTTGGACGGGACCATGAGCAGACTGATCAACATGGGCAACCCTGCCTATGGAAGGGAGTTGAAACCTATTGATCTTTAAGGTCCCTTCCAACTCAAGCAATTCTATAATTCTATGTTATGGCATAAACATCATCTACTGAGAGATCAAGTTGAACTACTGAATGGTCACATACTTTCCAATTACTGCTATAAGAGGCTGTAATTCAAGAATCAATATGCTTAGTCAAAGCGATCATGAAAAATTAATCTGAGCTTTTAAAGAAGATTTAAGACAATAGAGTATACCACAAATTTAAAATATATTAATATTGCTGGTTTTAGAATACTTGGCAATCATTATTATACTCACTTTATTTAAAAAAGTAAATGTCATTTTCAAAAAAGAGTGACAATTTTCAGTGACTATTATTTTTACAAACATCTGAATAATATGAAAAATAAATAGCCTGTGACATAAAAGTGAAAATATATTACTACTATTTCGTAAAACAGGGCCAAAAATACTGTCCAGATTACTGTGCAAAGTAATGCAGTCTGCAGTTTCTCATCACTTATATTAAATATAGCCCCTAAGCTATGACAGATTTGATCAATTTCTCTGTAAGGACACAGGGAACGCAAACAGACTGAGTATCTAGTTAAAGCAGATTTCTTGCTCTATTATCCTAACCTTTATAGCTGTCTAGACTCTCAAAATCCCAATGAGATAGGAAATAGTGTTATTGTATTAGCAATACATGTTTATTTAACATTTACAGAAGACAACTAAGTTACTTAAGAATACAAACTAAAAAACTGGCACCACAAATTCAACTGAGTAAATATCTGCCTCTGCTCATGTTAAAATTATTTTGGATTTCATGGTGGAAAAACAGCACTCTCCATCACAGTGTGTTGCACCCTAAGATCAGTCACAAGTATTGACCAACAAAAGACTTATTTCTTACACCTGAAAACAAAACAAACTTAAGGCTATCAGCTGAAAAATGTTGTGGAAATCCAAATGTAGTCACAACAAAGCATCTGACTGCAGCAAGTAGTTAAAAGACGCAATCTCACAGGATTTACAAGTAGTTACAAGTGTCTGAAAAGCACACAAGAGTTTTATCTGCATTAGTAATAGCCTTATATATTCAATTATAAGAATGCATAACATCACACAAGAGTTTTGGAGCGGAAGAGCAGAATGAGTACTAAGTTGCAAACTAATAAATACCATCACATTTACCACAACATACACCCAAGACTTAACCAAGAGCAAAATACATTTTCAATCTCTACAGCCCAATTTCAACTGCACTAGGTTGAATATACATATTTTTTTTTTTTTTTCTGTTTATCTTTAGATATTAGCTAAAAACAGGAAAAGAATATTAGCAGGTTAGCAGGTGCAGGTAGGAACGGTTTGAATCAAACAAGGCATTGCATTCTTTTTTCTACATAATTCAACAATTCATCAAGTCTTCTATGGTCATCTATTGAGGTGTTCCTGTATACATTGACCTTTGAGACACAAGCTGAAAGAAATTTCTGTGCAGAGGGAGAGGATGCAATGTTGTTTTTAAACTATGTTTTCCAACCAGCACTGAAAATTGCTACTTCATGGGACCCCAACAAATCAGAAGGCAATATAATCTGTTGATAGACACACTGTGTTGTTAATTCACAAACACTGCGAGACAAGCTCATACATCAAATTAGTGATATCATACTCTTTTCTATGAAAATACTGGTCTTTTACTTACAGAAATTCCATTTTGAGTGGAGTACCTGCTATCAAAGTTAATGAGTTTGAATCTACTTATTAAACACATAGGTACAGTCAGAGGAGATGGTATTGCAGTGTGTAGTTTGTATTTTAAGTAGATTATATATATAATATATAACATTCGTTGTAATAACAATATATAATATTACATATTATATTTATATATATATTATATTTATATAAAATAAATGCAATAAATAATAATAATGAATATATAAAAATATATAAATTTATAATATATAAATATATATTACAATATATATTATATAATATATAATATATAAACATATATAAATATAAAATAAATATAAATATATATTATATTTATATATTAATATATAATATTACATATTATATATTAACATATTGCATTATATATTATACATTATATACTATATATTATATACTAAATATAAATGTATATTTTTAATAGTTAATATGCACACCAAGTAAAATGTGAGAAGAAGCTATGAAAGATCTTAATTTGCTTTGTTATCTTTACTAGTCATATTAATACAATATCTTAAGACCTTAAATAAAACCTTCTGGAAGGAGGTCTGACTGTCTTAGTTCTCAAACATGTATGCACATAAGGTAGGAAGTTACAATGCAAACAATCCTAAATGAGTTCGGAATCCATATGGAATATGACACAGAGCATCCATTTGTTTTCTGTCAGAGCATTCTGTCATCATTTGGAAACAAAAACAAAAACAAAAACAAAAACAAGACTCCATTAACTGCAGAAAATTCTCCTACTCTGAGGAACCAGAGGAAGAAAGCAATGAACTTCAGAAAGTTGTGAACTCACAGAAATACTTACTGGAGTCCACTTAGTACAACATCATTGCTTAAAGCAGGCTTTTTTCTGCCAGTATAAGATCAAGCCACAGTGGCTTTGCTTAACAGAATTAAAATTCTCCATGGACTGGGATTCCACAGTATATAAGTGTAACCTGTTCCAGTACTGTATGGCCCAGATATTGATAATGTTTTTTCAAATGTCCATGTTGTTCAACCACCAAGTAATAACATATATATTCACTGGCTGATCTGAATTCTTCTAGCACTATCTAGAAAAAAAATGGCTTCATAGACTTGGAAAATTCCTGTTGTAGCTTCCTTTTGACCAAAAAAAAACTATCTCAGTTCCTCCAGTGTCCCCTCCTAGTCCATATCCTCTCAGCCCCTTGTCCATTCTGGTATCTCTGTTTTGGACCCTGTTCACCATTTCCAATATTTGAATGGGTCCTACAGGAAACTGGGAAGGGACTTTTTATAAGGGCAGTTAGTGACAAGATGAGGGGAACAGTATTAAACTGGAAGAGGGTAGTTTTAGACTAGATATTAGGAGGAAATTCTTTACTGTGAGGGTGGGGAGACACTGGAACAGTTTGCACCAAGAGGTTGTGGACGCCTGCTCCCTGGAAGCACTCAAGGCCAGGCTGGATGCAGCTTTGAGCAACCCTGTCTAGAGGGAGGTGTCCCTGCCTATAGCAGGGAGTTGGAAGTAGATGATCTTAAAGGTCCTTACCAATACCAGCCATTTCATGGTTCTATGATTCTATGTTTCTATGATTCTATGATTCTATTTATATTTAACTGGATAAATACACAATGGTCACAGTATTTCAGACTAAGTATTTTACAGAAAGATGAATTTCCCTGATATACTGACTGTACTCCTAACATAGAGCAGTGCATAATAAGGTTTGCTATCTTTGTGTGAGAGCACCTTGCTTACTCACATTCAGCTTGCAATCCACCATTAACATTGCTCATTTTCTGACAGAGCTACTACACAGCCTGTCATTTCCCCGCCTGTGCTGAGAAATTGTGTTGTTCTGCCTTAATTGCAGCAAACTTTCAGTACTGACTATCAAAGTTTTTGTTGAATGAGTCCAGATTTATCGAGGTTCTTCTTCATTGAGCCTCTGTCACTTGTCTGTCAGCTGTTCCTCACCAGTGTCATACCATCTCTGTGGCTGTTTCTGAGCCATTTTCTTGTCTGAATACATTTTTTCTCTTCTTTGATTCTCACCATGCTGTTGCCTTTTATCTTATTCTTTCCCTTCAACTGGAAGAGGAAGAGTGGAAAGATCACTGCAGTGTGTATTCTAAGGAAAAGTATTATCTATGTGAAAGCATATAGCTGCAATAAAATCATTATATCCCTTTTCCATTGTCAGTGTTTCAGTTACAGCATAGAGAAAAACTTGCCAACAGGTAATGAGGTGACCTTCAAGGTCTTCATTTTCATTACAACACATACACACAGATATAAAGCTTTGCATTTTCTTAAAGATGTACACATTGAGTAATGGAAGAGTTTTGTATAGTTTTGTTTTCCAACAGGCATTCCTTTTCATCATCATTTACTTTATAGACATTCTCCAGAGTGACTGAACAAACAGCAGAAATGGAACAATAACAGTATCAGGAGAAAAAGTTTGCCAATGAATTAGTTTCTGCTCCTTAGTCACTCCAAAGGGAAGAAATAATGGTCTCTATTCTGCTGCAAAGTTCGTTACAGCAATCACCAGGGCTGCTTGGTACCAAACAGGAGACACTCCAGTTAAAGGGTTAATGGAAATATGGGAGCAGAAGGCAAGGAAAGAAATCATGCACCTTTTTTCTCATGCAGACTGTAACATAACCCAGTGCAAAAAGAAAAAAAAAAAAAAAAAAAGAAAAGCAAAGAAAAAAAAGCAGACCTAAACACAACAATTTGATCCTTAGGTAGAGGAATTGAATGAGGCCTGTACTGCAGTGTCACTGCATAAATAATTCAAGTGTGAAATGCTTTTAAATACAATTTAATTAACCATGCTACAGCTTAAGGTTGCTTGGTACATAATAAAGTCAGAATTTCCTAGTCCCAAGCTATCACCTTCACCATGCCTGAAAACATCCACTTGTCATACAAAATCACACACCACAGCAGATGCTAAATAGGTATTCAGGAGAATTATTACTTCAGATAGTGTGAGGGAAAAAAAAAGAGTTAAAAATGGAACTTGCTCCAGGGAATTACATTTGCTGTTTTTGCAGAACGTCTGGTACTATTCAGGCAGCTTAGCATTTTGACTACTGCTTTTTATGTGTATTATCTTGTGATAATCCTAAATTAGTTTTGCTATTTAGCCTTTTATGCTCTCTTACAAATACGTAAAACAAAACAAAACATGTATTTTTGAAAATAAATAAGGTGACGTGTAACTTTTCAAAAACTGACATTTCTGCTCTGATTTGTAACTTTGCATATATGTATACACACGTACAATCATTTTTTTTCTCTTATATCTGGAGATATTTTTAAAGTATTTTCTATGTCAATACAAAGTTATTTTTAATAGTTTAAAATTGTCTTGGTGGGTATTCCAGTGCATTTTTTTCCCCTTATAGCAAAGTACCATAAGTTATTTTTTTATTGACAGAAAAATATCTCTTGACGTACACTGCTAATAGAAAAGACAATGTGTTATCTTATGAATTAAAAAATAATTTAAAAAGTTCTTGAAAAAAACTCTGACTATGTAACCACAGTTTGGCCTCATTATATAATAATAGTAATAAAAGTCTCCTTTATTTTAACTTTGCTACTTTTATTAATTTCCATTTTCCTGGTGGCACTACGCTGTCATCTACTGGTAAGTAATGATTCCTTTTAAATATAGGCACTTGGAACAAACAAGAAGCAGTAGGATTTGCTTTGGAAGACATCTAGCTGAACAGCTAAAAATCAATATGAGTTTATTTAAAGTCAGTAGAATTTGTCTTGTTTGCAGTAGTGAGTGGCTAATGCTGGCCACAAGAGTGAACCTTTGGTTTATTCTACTGCTAAAGCCCTTGCAGTGCATCTCATAAAAAAATCATGGGATATATGTTTTCATATTTAAATGGCACAGATTTTCCCTGCAGTGAATCACTATTATTTTGATGTTCAAAATAAAACTTACCTTGGGACTGTTTACAGGAGTGCAGGCTGTATTCATTAACAGCACAGCTGAAGTCCAGAGCCATTGCTCTCCTCTTTCACAGTTACTCCCCTGTTTTGGCAATCCCTTTGCTCTTATTTTCTTTTTATTTGTGCGTCCCCAACAACACAGGGTCATCTTAACTGGCCACCAACTAGCAGTTCCAACCCTGGCATTCAACCACATGCAGTCCTTTGCTGTTTCAACTCACGGGACAATTGCATGCTTGTGTCATATATTTCTGACTACAGGACAGCCATGTTTCATGTTCAGTTTGGTTCCACGCTGATAGCCTGGACTCTGGCCATCAGCCCATATAAATTCCAGCTGCTGCAGTGTTTATACATACATGGGAGTCCTTGAGCAAAGCAAGAGGAAGGGACTCCCCCAAAGCTACGGGCTGTGGTTACAGGAAAGAAAAGTCCATAGTGAGATGGTGAATACTTTTGGAGTTTGCAGCTACTATGAGAAGCTGTACTGTATACTTGCTGCAAATAGATAATCCTGTTCAGCTTTTGTTTATTGTGAGCCACACCTCTGGCAATCTGCAGCTGCCAAAGGAAGCCTAGAAAGGGGTACTCCTGGTGTTGCCTTATGGAACCGCAAGTGTCTGTACTCACATCTTCTGGGTTTTTGCCCAATGCGTTATTAATCCAATCTCTGTCTCCTCTTCCCACTACTTTTGGCTCAAAAGGACATTTGCACTGGAGTATAGAAAAAAAAAAAAAAAAAAAAAATCTTTTTCCTGTTCAATTCATTTCAGGAAAAAAAACCATCTCTGAAAGAGTGATGAGGCATTAGAAAGGGCTGCCCAGGGGGGTGGTGGAATCACGGTCGCTGGAACTGTTCAATAAACATGGACATGTGGCACTGAGGAACATGGTTTAGTGGGCATAGTGAAGATGGGTCAACAATTGGACTAGATCATCTTAGTGATCTTTTAAAATGTAATGATTCTGTGGTTTTATAAATGTTCAAGAAGGTTTTTATCCCACCATACATTTTCTGACTTGTGTTTCTATATTCTTGCTTCCTGGCCATTTATCCAGTGACCTGCCTTCCAGTTGCCCAATATAGCTGGCAATAGCACTTAATAAAAGTGATGCAAGAGGAAAGAACTGAATTTTCAACATAGCAGAAAGGTAAAAAAGATGTGGTATTAGAATATTTTATCCCGTTATCAGGGATCAGACTTGAGCCAATGTAAGATACTAAGTACACTTGATGAGTCACATATTCTTCCAAAAGATAATTTTTTAAGGAGCTTAAAATAGTTCATCCACCTCTGAGTTACTAAAACGTTCTGTTTATTTTTCAGAGTACTTTATGTTACTTCTATGGTGGGAACAAAGAATATTTAAATGAAAAATAGAGCTATAACTTGCAAAGAAATTTCATAGCAGTGAATCTCATTCATCAGCAAAACACATGCAATTCCCTACCTTTTCTTTGCCATATGCTATATGTTTTCCTCACTTACAAATTTAATAGAATCTATCTTTACCTTTAGGGACAAGCATTAAGATACTACTTCCTTAAAACAATAAAAGAAATGTATTCACAATTACTAACACTGTTTTTTCCAGATAACATTAATACTCAAATGTTGGTTTCAGGTCTGATCACTGAAGGTAAAAAAGGCTACAATTTATGGTTTAATGTATTACATTTTTCCCATCTTTCAAGTATATGCCACAAATGAATGGCTGTATGGAAAGAAGGAGGAGGAAAAATCTCGGTGAGTCAGATTACTTGCATCATTTTGGCATGATGACCATAGTCTAACTTGTGTATGTGATGTATTACCATGTCATTTTATGTTCTGACTCATATCTTTCATTGACATTTGTTCAAGTTTCATTCTTGACTTTATGCATCGGATTCATCTCACTTAAATTCCGAGGACTATGAGATAAATGTTCATCTGTAAGGTTGTCACACTTGGCTTCTTTTTTAGTTAATAGAGTTAAATAACTACTTCAAGAACATGATTTATCCAGTATGTTTTTGATATTTACTTCAAAATAAGATGGATTGCCTCTAATATCCAACTACAGACAGCAGAAAGAGCCCAAGTTGACTAGCTCAAATGAGTGCAACAATTAGTGTTGTTATAACAATCCCTCACTGCAACAGAATAAAAAGGACAAAAGTAGATAATGGAACATGACTTAAACTCTTTCAAACTGCACCAAATTGACTTTTCCACAGATAATCAACAATGCAGGAATCCACAAGATTACATAATTTACCCTTAAGACTTTTTTTTTCCCCTCAAATTTTTTATAAAATGCACTCTCCAACTCTTCCATCTGTCTTTCTACTCTGAGTTTCAGCAGTAACAAGAAACTAGTCTACAATGAAGAGGAAGGCTTCTGCCTATCTAAGGGAGCTATAGGAAAGAGATACATGTAAGACTAACATACTTGATCAAGTCAAGATTTCTAGGGAGAGGTAATCTCTTCCATAATACCAGTGCATGAAGTTCTCTTAACCAGTGAGCATACCTTTTTTCATAGTTTTATTCTCACATCTTTTCTCAGACTTATCTACAATACAACAGATATAGCAATCCATAGAAATGACAAAATGTCAGAATTCTCAATATAAAAGGATAAAGTTTTTAGGTGTTTTCAGTTCTCCTTAGCAGAAGACCTCTACATATCAGCATTTTTCATGAGTCAGCTAATCCCAAAGTCAGCTAAGAAACTTTAGTCTTAATTTTTATGTAAAAATTTTTGTTTCAGTTCAGCTGTGAATCTACAACTGAACATCTCATCCAAAGAACACTGTCATTATTTTCAACTTCATTCAACGTCTGGTGTCTGCACAATAACAAGAAAATTACATCAATCTATCAAATATTTTACAACAGGAAGGGTACAGAGTAATTATTTTGCTCAGAACACAATACGTGTAATAACCACAAATGAAATGACAATGAAAACAATTGAATTGAACACGGTCAATTCATACCCACAAATTACCTTAATCAAATGATAACTATAGATATTAGTATTTGCGATAGGGAGACCCTGGCCTCCTCTATCAGAGGAAAAAACTTAGTGTAAGGACTACCAGTACTGACAGGATTGTGAACTCAAAAAAAAAACCCAAAAACTCAAAAAACGGAAAAACAAAACAAAACAAAACAAAACAAAAAAAAAAAGAAAGAAAACTCACATCCCATTGAATTTTGTGCAAACGTTTCATAAATGTGAGGGGACTTACATGAAACTAGATGGGAACTTTTTACAAGGGCATCTAGTGTTAGAAAAACGGGTCATGGTTTTAAGATGAAAGTGGTGAACGAGGGTATGTTTAGATAATACATGAGGATACATAAGGAAGAAATTCTTCTCTATTAACAGTGAGACACCAGAAATGTTGCCCAGAAAAACTGTGGATGACTCATCTCTGTAAGTATTCAAAGCAGACTGGATGGACTTCGAGAAGTCTAATATGTTGGAAGACATCTCTGTCAGTGGCAGGATGTTTGGAAATAATGATCTTTATGAAGGGCCTTTCCAGTGAAAGTCTTGCTATGATTCCTTGACTCTGAGATTCAAGACAAGCTCCACAACTTGGAAAGACTTAGACAATTTATTTCAACACAAGTTATAATTTTGAAATGCTTACTGACATTTCTTTAAATGTAGTACCAATTTATAAATACTGTGACATTTTTCAGTGTTGGGTATCTTTAAGTCTGTTAAACAGTTTCTAATAGGGTTACTAAAAGCAAAATTCGAGACATAGCAAAGCAGTCAGTAAATGTGAAACTTCTACAGTAGTTCTTCTAGTTCTAGAGACTTGATTTCAGAGAAAAATCTCAGATTATCAGTCAGTCAAATTCCCTTAACTATGCACTAAAGTAGCTAAACTGCACATAACAGAGCTCAGACTCCATAAAATATTCAAGATACTCAAAATACTGGCCTAACACCAAATTCCTCAGTAGGGAAAATTTAGTAGGGAAAAGAGAAAACATGAGAAAGTCCTAAATCTTAGTTTTCCGAAGTTATAATTTGACAGAGCTTTTAAATTTCATATAAGGGGTGGTGGATGAGGTACTACAGTCTGTTTTATTGAGGAATTCAAAACTAGATCACCTTAATGGATATTTCTGGCTTTTATAGTCCATAAATCTGCTACATGGAAACAAAAATGTTTTAGCACACATCACCTGATAAAATACAGGAGTCCTTCTATTACCTCAGAGACTTTAGAGTAGGAGTTTTCGTGAGAGAAATGAAAGATTGATGAATTTTCACTTAGGTAATAACCAGGTTTAAAACTAGGTAAATGTTTATATTTGAGACTGGTGATGTGGAAAAAGCTCCAAGTGAATAAGGAATAGAAAATTGCTACACTTTCCTTTTAAAATCATGAGGTATGAAGCTTTTGGGGAAAGAAAAGAGGAAAACAAAGCATATTGTTCCTTAGTATGTAGATTATTTAAGAATTTGGAATGCAAACATGCATCTTTCTTTGAGCAAGAAAACTGAAGAAATTTGCTACTGAAAAGCAAAAGCTATTGCGAAATTATCATAATGGGTTTGAAAGGCCTTTGTCTAGAGATTGATATATCTGTAAAGAGGATGTTCTTTCATGTTTGTCAAATGGGACTGAAAAATCTGAATATCTTCAACACTGTATTTGCAGCTAAGTATAAAGCTCAGAAATGTTGATTTACTGACTGGAAGCAAGACGCTAAGAGAAATGGCGGATGTTTTTCTTGGATTGATGTGAAAAAATCTTCTGATTCACTAAAAATATAGAGATTTGAAATTTGGAGATGCTTTATTTACATGAGCTAGAAAACAAGACTTCATATAACAAGAAAAAGGCAAGAAAGCCATGGGAGGGACTATATTGAGCAGCAGAACACTGAGATGTAACTTCTGATGCAGAGTAGGACTTGACCCTGGAAACATTCAAAATCTCATGTGAAATCTCTAATTTGGGGTATATTTTGCTGGTTCATCTGTCTGTGTTTCTTTTCTTCCACTGGGCAGACAACCCACCCTTGATCTCAGAATGGTAGACGTTATCCAAACAAATACATGCTCATAAAGCACACAGTCCCATAAAATGTGTATGAGGGTAATATTTGAAAGTTTCTGATTGGGTGTTTGCCCCAAAACAGATGACACTGCAAGAAAGTTAATATGACAAAGCCTGTATAAATCAACCACAGACTATATTGAGCCAGATTACTAAGAGACTTTCAATCAGAATTCTTCCTGATAAGTGCATCAAAGAAACATGAAAGCTTGTGACTGTGAGAAGAGACACTGCAGTGTGAATGGAGCTGCAGTCAAACCTATTAATCCCACTTCCAGAAGTCATCACAACCTCCACCGAAGACCTGGTGAAGCAGTATACCCATCAGATACTGTGAAGTTCCTCCACCCATCTGATGTGTCAACAGTGCACGACTGATACCATGTACAGAAGTCAGCACCCCTTAAGGCACTTCCTCATCAAAGATAGAATGCTGTCCAAGCAGCATCAACACTTTCTAAGCATCTGGAAAGGTGGTTTATCTGATTTATTGCCGATATTGATCCTGATTATTTAAATGACTTGCTAATATAATGATATGCCATGGTCCTGATGTAGTTTAAGCCACAAGTTGAACAGTTCTGGTAGTATGACTGGTCTCCAAAGTCTACAGTGCAGTCAAGTCCTGTAACAGCACTAAAACAATGTGAATTTTAGTCCCTTCCACGAAATTAAATATGCTCACTTTATCATAAATGTCTGCTGATTTACTTACCCACCCAGAATAAGAAACTTTGCAAAATTCAGACCACGATACGATTGGTGCATGGTTTGATATAACCTTGGAGTAAGAAGTAGAGTACTTCAACAGGGAATAAAAAATATATTTTTCATCTGAAAATCATTCTTCACAGAGTTTCCAAAATCTTCTCTTTCACAGTCTAGAACAGGTTCCCATTCCAGCAGTGCTGATACCCGTCAAGAGTAAACTCACTCCTTTGGAGATGTGTTGAGTAACTGTGTCTGTTTCAAAGGATCTGTGGGAATTCAATACTAGAAGAACAGATATTAATTTGATCTGACCAAGTTACTAAGAGTATTGGATTAAATTTTCTATGTGCAACCAACAAATCAAAGCAGTAGCTACTGGAGTGCATGTGTCTAATCCTGTTGACTCAGGTCTAATTATTATTCTGGCACCACATCATATTTGTGTTATCAAAATATAAAGAAAATGTTCATCTGTGCACAAAAAAAGATGACTTTCTGACAGCAGCTCTAAGTCCCTGCAATTGCTGAGCTCAGCAATTCTTATAGAAAAGAGCAGATGGTCAAAGATTTGATGCACAGAGTACTTTATTTGTTAATGCCTTTGCATTAATAAAACCTTAATATCCCACAATGAAAAAATACTCTGATCACAAAATTATTACTAGTGTTCTTTTTTTTTTTGTTGTTTATTTCTTTCATTGAACATCATCATTGATCTATTATCAAATGTATGAGTTAATAACACCTTAGTTTGCCAGGACTATGATCAAAATATGAACTGAAAATATATACATATATATTATTTATGACTCCCTAAGACTGGAGTGTACTGTTGCTATCCTCTGAAAATATGTCTTTTGTTTTTTGGCTTTAGACAATATACTTGAAGCAACCAAAACTTTGTAATCTGAAGTCAGCCTTGTACTGAAACTGTGGTGTATCTAGACTTGAACAGAATGAGATTATGTCCATCTCCTTGCTAAAATGAAAACATAAGGCACTACAGAATGCATTTTGAGAGATTTTTATTGTACACAGTTTCTAAATATTTTAAATATACCTGGTAGATAGCAAGCTGTGCTGATACTTCTTATCATGGTACTTTCAAGTACTTTCACACTGATAGAAAACTAAGTTCCAAAAAACTGCTCTCTCACTTCCCATTCTCTGAGAAACACTGGGAGAAAATACAATGAATAAAGAGTCATGGGTTGAGATGTAGACATCATGGTCAAAATAGGACATTAATGTATTTTATTGCCAGGTACTAACAGATCATTGCAGTGAGAACTGAAAGCAAACTACAAACACCTCCACCCCTGACTCTCCCACTTCCTTCCTCAAGAAGTACAAATGAGCGAGGAATGTGGTCAATCCATAGTACTTCACTTCTGCTGCTCCTCCATTGCCACTTTCTGCATTTGCTCAGATTAAGAAAATGTATAAAAATAAAAATAGAGGAAGAGACATCCCAATACAGATATAAAAGCCCTGTCAATGGATATCTTGTTTGCTGACAATCTTGTTCACTTTTGTCTCCATTATCCTTGGGTCTCTGGGACACAGTAAATGTATGTATAACGCTAGAGAAAAAGCATGGTTACTAGGCAAGTTTTCCTTCATAACACTCTTTGTTGTATTATTGAAGCTTTTCTGTATTAATTTGGGTTGTGAACTGTAGCATTGCTACGGCTGAACTAACAGTAACTTTTTACTGCATTTTAATTAAGGGAAATTTTTCCCGTAGAGAAAAGCTTTTTACAGTGAGAGTAGTGAGAAGCTGGAGCAGGTTGCCCTAAGAGGTGGTGGGTGCCCCATCCCTGAAGATATTCAAGATCAGGCTGGACGGGTCTCTGTATACAGACCGAGCTATAGGTGTGTGTCCCTGTTCATTGCAGGGGAATTGGAGTAGATGACCTTTGAGGGTTTCTTCTGACTCAAATGATTGCATGATTCTATAAATTACACTGATAAATTAATGATAAGCTCTCAACTCTACATATGTATGTGGTTCTCTTTTTTTCTTTCGTTTTTTTGACACAATAATAATTTTGAGTATATCAACTGATGGTGGGGAGGGAGACACAAGGAACTTAAATCTAGAGAATAGAGAACATCCTCTGAGTAACAGCTTTGGAGGTCATTAAGGCTGGAGAGAATCTCTGTCCTTCCCTATGTGTGCCCCAAACACGAGTCCCACAACCTCAGCCGTAGCAGCAGTTCAGTCAGAACCACTATGAGATAGTCACAGAATAGACCAGAATTCTAAAATGAAAACTTGGATTGAATCATCTTTCTCATCTTCTTCAAGCCATATTTCCTTCTGCAAAATGTGGTGTAGAAGCTGTCGCTTATTGGATAGCAATTCTTCTAAGAAATTCAGTGAAAGGACAACATGAACTAGAAACAGAAGGAGCTGCACCAGACATCTTCTAAGTGTCCTGAGTTCATTATCAAATGGTGCAAGTATCACCTGAAGAGAGTGTGGTGGGAAGAAAGGATGAAAAGCAGTAAAGTGGATTACGCTTAGTCAGAAATAAAATATGGACCTTTATTTTGGCATATCTGCACAGTAGTTTCTGTACTTAAAACTCACACTTACTGTGATATGTCATGAGTAACTTTTTTTCTCTTTTTGTGTAAGAAGATTAGAAAGCTGCTTAGCAACAGGGTGTACAGCTCTTATCTGTGTACCTTAAGAAAAGGCAGTGATCTCAACTGCAACAAACCTGTGAATCTGACCTCAGCAGCACGCAAGACAGCAGAATGCTCTGTGAAGAGATTATTACAGACAGGGTAATGAATGAGTACTAGGCTTGCCAAAAGTGAATTGCACAGAATTAATCAATCTCATGGATAAATACCATATTTTAGAAATATATTTTGTATAATATACTGGCAAAGGAGATGTAGTGAATCTAGACTCTGAAAACAGTTAACACATCTCAAAGACAATTAAAACAGGATAAAAATGAATTGTCAGTCAAAATAAAGAACTGATATGAAGAATTCTCCCATTCCCAAACACTTTCAAGGTGAGCAGGATCAAGCCCTTGGGCTACCTGATCTAGCTGTGGTGTCCCTGTTCATTACAGGAGAGTTGGACCAGTTGACCTTCAGAGGTTCCTTCCAACTCTAAGGATTCTATGATTCTAAGAATTTAAGACTAAAAGTGCTGAAGTGTTAACTTTGGTAAAAGGGAGGTTACCAGAAAAGCTTTTCAAGTTTTTGAACTTTCAGTGATGTAGATACAAATTACCAGGGTTTCAAATAAATTTGAAGATGATGCCTATCTTCTTATCAGTATTTCTCTGTAATTGAAAAACTAGCAAATTCTAGGGAAAGTATTGATGTTTAAGGATTACTTCTGTATGAAAACTCATTTAAATAAATTTAAGCTGAAATGAAAAGGAGCTTTATATCCACTGGAACATGAAACTGAAACAGATCATTTCTTTCTATGGCGTACAGAACTGGTCAAGGACATCACGCCTTGGAGAAAAGGGAACAAAGTAAAATTTGTATTGCTCAAGTTTTCAAAACTTCATTCCCTACACTAACAGATATTAACATAATATCAAACTCTGTAAGGAGGTGATTAAATCATTTCAGTCATTAATAAGCTGCAGAAAGTCAGAGTTTTTTCTGCTTATCCCTATTGAGTTGTGAGTAGGAAACACCTATTCAAGTTTTCAATTCTTCATACTATATTCTTAATGAGGATGAATATTGTTCTGTGTACAGTTTCATACATTTTCCCCGTTGCCTTTGCTTTGCCTGTCTTTTTTCTAACTTGTCTTCTCTTCTGGCTCTTTTCTAGTTACCAGTTTCAATTTTTACTTCTTTTCCACTTCCCTTTAATTTATAACTTATGTCCAAATATCTAATAATGCATTTCCAACTTCGAGAATTTCTGCTTTCATTTGACAGCCAGACATAGCCATCTAGGACAACATCTCCACCCAGGTCTGATTCCCTCATCCAAACAAGACCTCTAGGACATTAACGAAGGTTTATACTCGCTGAACTTGGAGAGAAAAAATGTCAGCGAATCTAAAAATCTGTCATGCTATGAAACAAGTTTATTGACAACAGTTGAAATATTGAGGTTTGAAATGTGTTCAGTTGGGATTAAACAAACCTACATACAAAACTTATCTTTTTTTTTTTTTTTTCTTTACAGTAACAGAGGAAGATAAATAAATAAATACTGGACATTCATATGTTCACCACTCTAGCAACTTCAGGTCCTCAGAAAAAAATAGCACATATAATCTCTTTAGTTACTGAATTGCACTGTTCTCTGTATTTCTTGTACTGCTCCTCTCAATTTCTGTTTGCTGATCTAAATGAAAGGCAAAAAATAAGGATCATTTATAGACATTTCCTCCCTTTATTATACCAGAATACCTGATTTCTCATGATCTTTACACTACTTCATGTTGCTAAGTCATGTAAAGATACATGAACACCAAATGAGGAGTAAAGGAGTAAACAAAAAGACCTCCTCACACCTCTGTAGTATGTGAGTCTGCAGTCCTTAAAATCAGGCTACAACTGACCTAGAACAAGAATTAACTGAAGGCTTACATCTGAAGACCAAATTTTGAATTAACATTTAAAATATGCTTATACAAATACATCTAGTCCCTGGAATCTATAATCCTTAACCTAACAATCTTGTAAGAAATGGATCAGTGAAAATGTGTTGTGTTTCTGATTTAGTTACAGCTGGAAGCTGAACAAAAGCGGTACCTACTACCAAGTTGTTTTCATTTGTTGTTCCACTCAGATACAGAAATAAAAATAAATAAATAAAAAAATACTCTTCATTTCAATATAGGCTTAAAAGTTTTCTTAGAGACAATTCTTATGCTGTACAAAATTCTGATGTCCATTTGTTTTCTCA
Source organism: Centrocercus urophasianus (assembly GCF_019232065.1). NCBI lineage: Eukaryota > Metazoa > Chordata > Aves > Galliformes > Phasianidae > Centrocercus > Centrocercus urophasianus. The sequence goes on from NW_024885355.1 coordinate 3,054,810, forward strand.
TGTTTCACTTTTTGAAGTTAGGCTGCCTTTAATGCACAATAAATTTGGTTTAATTGCTATCATTTGAAGTAAGTGAGGTCTTGACAAGCCTGTTTATGTCTGAATTTACTACTGCCATTTATCTGAAAAATGTTCAAAGCCAAGGGAGTTGAATGGATTACTGTTATTGGCATATGGCAATATTTATTTATTCAGTGGGTACCTTAGACTCCATAGGAAAAAATCTATAAAAATTAACAGTTCTTACCCTCTGAATGATCCTTCTCAGAATAGAGAGGACAAGATTACAAGGTTTATGTTATAATCTGTGACATTAGGCACAGATATACAATATGCTTGGCTTTCAACATATTTTCCAGGGGAAAAAAAATTACAGCTTAACGTAGACCATAGAATCAATTTTTAGCACTATGGGAATGAGAAAACTTTCCAGGGTTAGCAAATACAGGGAAACTGTAATCAGGAATCTAGACTTTATATTTCTCTAACCCAGTGCATAAGTTACTACATGACAGGTCAAGTAAGAAGGGAAATAGAACAGAGGTAAGCAGAGGTGTAGAAGCTATGTCATCATAAGCAAGTGTCTGGGGCATGAATTCAGGACAAATTACCTTTCAGTAGCCCCTTCTGCACTTTAGTCTCACTCCAGAACTCTGACTTTGATTAAAAGTTAATGTTCTTAGAACAACTTCCCCATGCAAACTCTATTAGAAGATGCAGCAGGACAGAAACTGCACATACAAAACGTAAAATATACATTTGAGACTCCAGACCATGCTGCAGCCTGTTAGTTTGGAGGAAAATTGTGACCTCATCTCCAACTAAAGTTTGTATTACATTTATTTACTCAAAATAAGGACAAAATTTTCTTTCAAGATACGAAGATATATATATATATATATATGTAGATTTAGAATCAGAAATCTAATCAGATTATTAGACAGTTTTGTTTTACAAAAACTTTTCTTCTAAAGTAGCCATGTATGTATATAAAATTATATTTTGGATAAGTATATTTAAAATTCAGAATAAACTTTGTTTTTAGCATGAGCATCAGTAACTCAGAGGTTCATTGGGTAATAGAATTTTAAGATATATTAAGTGTGGGACATATCTGTGGTCTCACACACTTGAAAGTTTCTTAAAAAAATATAAACCCAACAATTTTATGAACTGTTTCTACACTATGACCATCCAGTCAAATTAACAGTAGTGAGGTCAGTTTCTAAATCCCTTAAACACTTAGAAAACTCAATGAAAAGTTTTATTTTGATAGCAACGGAGATCTCCCAGATATGAGAGGTGCACATATAGGATAGAGGAATTAAAGATCTGTTTTCTATTTAAATACTGTAGTAATGTGCAAAAATCTGAGCATTCTGCTTCTTTCATTTAAAAAATAATAGTTCAAGATAAAAATTTATGTTCCTAGTAACTGAGCTCAGGTTACTGTAGTAAGATTTTGTCTGTTATGCTACCTGAAATATATGTGAAAAAATTGTATGTAAAAAAAAAAATTACCTCCCCCTAATCCATTTGCAATTCAAATGTTAAACTTCCAAAAAAACCTGTGGTGCATCAATCCAGAACAAACAACTCATCAAACCCCATAAGTGTGGTATGATCCCAGTAATGAAAAATGAGTTTTGCTACAGTCCATAATTAGCATGGCAATGACAGCCACATTTTAAACCTTCCTGAACATATGGGTAATTATTGAACAGCTATGACAGTAATGCATCAACAAGTCTATTTGTCTTACCGAGGTTCTCCATTGTGGCTGCCTCTCCATGAATCTTAACATGCCATTCAATAATTTATGAAAATCTCATCACTCAAGAGAAATGAAAAGAATCCAACTACTGTAAGGTGGAAAATGGAATCACTTAAAAGGAGTGTTGAGATTCTAGATAAGCATCCTAAAATATCTTTCATTTCCAACCTACTATTTCTCCAATGCTATCATTAGCTAACAGGAATTTTCATATTTCTGCAATCATGGATATTTTCCTACAATTTTGTAATTAGGAAGGACTGAAGGGGAAGAAAGCAAAGTAATAAAAAACAAGTCAAAATTAGATGACTGTGGAGTTCATCAAGAGCCTTAAATTTCTATCACATTACCCTAAAAACATTCAGATTCCAAAAATAGAAATCATTGTTACTACTTTCTACTGTGTAGGGTCTTCAGTTCTTCCCACGTGGGAACAAGAAAACTCATTTCCTAGGAAGATAAACAAATAAAGCCAGTAGTTGCAAGTCTGAATAAACCAAACAAATACCAGCCACAAAAAAAAGCATAACAACTTTCACTATCACTATTTAGAAAAGGAAGACTAGTGTAGGAGGAAGAACAGTCAATTATCTCAAATTTCTGTTTGTACTTCAAATCTAAGTTGTGAATTTGCAATTGTATTGGAAGACACAGATGAAACAAGACAGTAGACGCAGAATGACTAAGTCTAATTAACCCAACTTTTCACCCTGTGGATCTTTCCACAATCAGTAAAATTTGAAAATATTTTGCAGTTCAATTTTCATTTTAGTTATACAGAACTGGAGGTGGCTATGGAGAGGGAGTTAAGAGGAGAAAGACTGGATATATTCACATTTACACTGAATCACTTCTCCTAGACTAAGTCATACAGCAGAAGAAAAGACAAGTGAGCTGACATCAATCATCCTTATGGATCTTTGCTTTTTATTCATTGTTCTATTGATCTCTTTCAGCATTATTTCACAGGTAGATTGCAATAAAAGTCATTTCTTATTATGTCTCCATTTTAAATCATAAAACGTGATACAATAGTTTTTGAAAGAAGGATGGGTTCCCTAAGGAAAGAACAAAATTCTGGATAAAAGCACAGATTTATTGATCTCTTCTTCAATAATAAAGATTGAAATCTAACCAAGCACTATTGCCTTAATAAATTATTCAGCTCTCTTTCTCCCTTCCACATTCCAACTGGATGCACTCCAAAAAGAAAAAAAAGAAAAGAAAAAAAAAGAAAAAGAGAAGTTCAATCATAAATGTTGAAAACACTATCTTCTTCAAGCAGTGACTCATGATAATGTTAAAAACACACTAAATAACAGCATCTTACAAACAAGAAATAATTTGGCCCAAAGCCCAGCTGACTACCAACTGGGGAAAGAAAACACATATGTACTGGAAAGGAGAGAAAGAGATATAGTCAGCTCCTTCCATTTTCCAGGAAAATTTAAGGGCACAGTTTTCCCTAGTGCTGTGGAGCAACTGTGCCCATATCTGTTTCCCTATAACTCTCTCTCCTGTAGAAGATTACTACCCCTGTGATTTTTGCTGGAGGCTGAAATTCATCTATCAAAGCACCTTCACTTCACCCCAAATCTTTCATTGTCTAAGCATTTACTAGATAGGATTGCTCCTGGGATATCCAGGCCTGAAACAGAGATTTCCAGTACAAAACACACTGTTCATAGAAATAAAGTTCGTAAAAAAAGGATGCAGTTCATTGGTTAGCTTACAATCTTGCCTTTCCATTTTAGTGTATTGAAAGATTTATGTTGAGGTTTCATTCAAATTTCCTGAAAAGATTAATTGTATACCAAAAAAGAATAAAATATATAACTCAAAAAGCAGTCCTTCATGTTCAGTACACTTATACTTGCACCAATTCTTTTTCAATGAAGACTAGACAAAATAGCATACAGACCACCATAACATTTTTAGACAATGATAACATATTGAAAAATAAATGTTTTATATAACCTCTCTAATTAACCTTTATGCCACAACTGCAGTGCATAATTATGTATCTGAATTGCTAGAGGGACACTTGACTATCAATATGACACTGACTGTGGATAGAAGTGGATACAGACATCAGTCACTTAAAATGAGTATAGCTATTCAGACTTTAAAGATTTAGTATTAACTCAAAGACAAAAGGAATGATACAATTATTTTTGTCATTACCATTCATCTAGTTTTCAGTAAAGAAAAATTTTTTAAAAGTATGCATGCCTACACTGATATAACCAGATTATGATATTTTTCAGCCAAGAACAGTTTTGTTTAAAAAAAGTTACCTTTATTGAAAAAAAAAAGCAAACAAGGTTTTATGGTATATTAAGCAAAATAAATGGTATCTGTGCAAACTGCTGTAAGAAAAGTTTGTTATTGGTGGTTTTGGGAAGTTGTCAAATGTGTGCTTAGTTCCACACTTCAAGCACCAAACAAATCAACAAGTAAAATTTATTTTTTTATTCACTAAGACACTCAGAAGCCACTCTTAAGGCTGTGACCTAAAATCAGAGCAAATTCGTCTTAAAGCCAGAGCAAGTGCATTATAAAGTTCCTCCTTTAGAAACAGTCTCAATGTATTTTTGATGTTAAAGTCAACATGCCATCGATAATAGTTATAGATATATGAAATACACTTAGTAATGAAGAATTTAACTTTCATATACACTGTGCTTCACAATGTGAATATGTGCTCCTAGTTCAGCTGACCTTTAGGTCTGTTATAATTGATCTCAGCCTATTACAGACACATCTAAAAAATCCCAATTGGTCACACAACACAGGACAAGCTCTAATTCTGTATAGTATATTCATCTCCTAGCTGAAGGCAAATATTAGATGAACAATACAATCAACCTACCCACGTATTATCCATTTTCCCAAATATCTTCCAATTTTCCCTGTATAAATGCCACCTTACTTTGAAAGAGAATGTGCTGAAGTTGATCCTGTGGTGCTCTCCATCTTCATTTCACTTCCTGGTAAGGACTGACGAGGAGAAAAAGTGACTTTCCACATTTACAGTGACAAAAAAATGGAAGAAAAAAGCCACCTAAATATAGTTGCTCCTTTCTGCACATGCAAAAACTTTGAATTTGCAGATGTTTGCCCATGTTCAGATCAGGATTGAATGTCTTTGAAATGCTGTTTTTTTCTGGCTTTTTTCGTGACAGTCTCTCAGAGTAGGAGGGAGAAAATGTCTGATTGTCAGACACTATAGAAATCTAATTAATCAGGGGGTGGATTATACATACACCATATATTTTAAGACTTATGAAATTTTTGCTTCTCCTAGGGAGAGCAACAGCTTTAATATATGATTAAAATAAAAAGAAGGCTTAACCATAAAAGCAATGAGGCTCAATTTTTACGGTAATTAATCTGCTTCTTATAACATGAAATGAGGTTCATTTCTTCCCTAAAAATCAGTGCTCTTTTATTGGCACTATATAGCCCTATATTGTTTACTCAGAGTGACATCTGATATTTTATTTAGAAAAGGATGCCAACATATTCATAATCAGTTAGAAACAATCCAGTCTTCTATAGTGAGGATGTTAATAATGCAGAGTTGACAACTTACAGACCTACATTTATGCTCCACTATTCAATATCACTTCATACCCCAGGATATTCTTTCAAAGCCAGTTCTAAAATGAATAAAACCACATTTTAGATATTCTGAGCACTGAAATACAAAAATATAGCCATGCAGAGATGCTGGCTGGGAGATCCTCAGGGACAGTGTGTGATCATCCAGAGTGAAAAGCAGAATAGGAAAATATTGACAAAACAGGACTTACTGAATTGAAGAGTAACTGGGAAGGCACTGATATTAACTATCAATAATGTTTTCACTCAGGGCAAGATATAATCTGTGATAAAACCAATCTTAATATATAGGTATATGATTTAATGGTTTACCCAACCTTTAAACCTCAAAGAAAAACAAATGAACATTTTAAGCCTGTCTGAGTAAGCATACATTCAAGTTTGAAGTCACTATATGTTACACTTTATTTCTCTGTCTATGTACATATTTCTCTTTCTCAAAGATACGCTTTCTTAGTTTATATGTCTTTCTGATTAGCAGTTAGACCATGGAATCACAAATGAGTTCTACATAGCATACTGTGACTCACTTAGAATAAATATAAATAAATAAATACGTTTATTAACAAATATATACATAATAAACAAAGAAATATGATTGTTTCTAAGATAAAATGTTTAATAAACCAATATTTTAAAATGGGAATATCTGAGAAGTTTTAGCTGATTTTACCGGTAAAATTAAAAAGTTCTTAGTATGGCACATGTTTTCTCTCCATTTTGAGAGGGAGGAATTTAGTGTTCAAATGTTAAGTAAAGGCACACGTAGTCCAAGAAAGAACACCTAAGAAGGCATTTTTTACAAGTGCCATCTTTCTGTTACACAGCAGCTATTCCAAAAGTAACGCCTTTTATTTTGTTATGTTGGTCCACAAGGCAGATGTCAAAGGTGGATGCTGGCGATATGGCAGTAGAGACTGAATCTTCCTGTCAAACTTTCATTAAGTTTTGCCACCGTGTGACAGACGGCAACCAGAGGACGCATGAAAGAAAGATGTGCCACTGAATTAATTCATGCACTCACTGACATCCATACATGTTTGCTGAACATTTATGGAGACCAAACAGTGTTTGTGAGTACAGTCAGGAGGTGGGAGGTGTGTTTCAGCAGTGGCAATGGCAATGTGAAAGGTGAAACATATTCTGGACTGCCATGTACAGCTGTCACATCACAACATGAAGAGAATCTTAGTTCAGCCATTCGAATCAGTGGATAACAAACATGGAATTGTGTATGAAGCTGAATCTCGGCTTCAATGCTTTTTAAACAATGTTGGCAACATTGAAATATCAGAAAGTTTGTGTGGGTGGGTCTCATGAATGCTCACACAGGAGTAGAAAGAACACCGTATGCAAGTTTGTCAGGACCTATTAACCAATATGAGGATGAAGGTGACAGTTTCCTGGATCAGACCGTTACAGGTGATGAGATGTGGTTTCACCAGTATGGAGTCAAAATGGCAGTTCATGTAGCAGTGAATTCCCCATTGAAGAAAAAGTTCAAGGCACAGTAGTGTTTCAGCAGGTTAAGTGAGCTGCACTGGTTTTGGGAATAAGAAATGTGATCTTTCTGGATATCCTGGAACTGGACAAGCCGTGAACTCTGACCATCATGGTTCCAACTACACTGAAGGCTTAAACTTCCAGAACCAGGACAGAGTAGACAAGTCTTCCTCTCGCAACATGGTAACACAATGCCCCATACCAGATTGAGGACCATGAAGCCTGCTGCCATTCTTAGCCAAACTGCCCTACTATAACCACCATACAGATTTGAAGTCTTCTGACTTCCCGCTGCTTGGGATGGTGAAAAATGGGCCATTTGGGTAACATCTTCCTAGCAACAATGCCATTGCAGTAACTGTAAAAAAGTGGGTGGTGCAGGTTTTTCTAAGCACTGCGTGCAAGCTCTTGTTAGTTGCCAGCAAAATGCACAGCTAATTGTGGTGACTATGTTGAAAAATAGTGTTTTCTAACTGAGAATTTTCTCTATCAGATAGTGATATTGTGCTCTGTATCTGCTGTAGTTTCCATGAAAACAAATAGGAGGCATTATATTTGGAATGACTGTGTCTATGAGTTCTGAAGCAAACAGCAGAAGACATCTGTGAAGCAGAATTTTAGCTTCAGTGAATTTTGTCCTTGGATACACCATCTATCTGTTCACACCATAGGGAATTTAAGTAACCATGGAAACAAGTGTCTTACTAGCATGGAACAAGACCTCAGTGCCTAGGTCTCCTCATAAATCTGAGTTAAAACAATTGTTTCAGTATTACATATAAAAGTTAAGGAAAGGCAAAGCCTTGAATTACTTGCTGAAGAATATCCAGACTAAAATAACAAATATTAACAGAATTGTGGTTTATGATGTGTACCATCAGATTGTTGAATCAATTCTTTCTTTTTTATACAGATTATTTCAAGAAATAGGCAATAGTCAATAAAGTTCCAAAGTCATTGATTTTGATGAACAAAGCCAAAACATAAAATCTGAATTTTATTGGAATTTATTTTATTGGAATTTGGAAAGGGGAACTGAAAGGTTCTTGGGTATTGTTAAATTAATCAGGATTAGTTATGAAGATCTATGTTAGTTCTGACAGAGAACAAAGCTGTGACGTGAAAATTCAGACTTGGAATCCTTGTAGACTGTCTATTCAAAAACTTTTTTTTTTTTTTTCACAAAAGTATATAATATTCCTATGAAGTCTCACCTGAACAAATGCTGAATTTCAAGCAGAGAAAAAAATAAAATGAGAACAATACAAACAACAACAAAAAAAAAAAAAAAAAAAAAAATTATGGCAATCATTTTTTTAAATTTAGAAAGCATGATGAAAAAATGCCTTGTAGTGACGTAGAAGTTTTCCAGAACAGCAAAATATCTTTGTTCTGTGCTTCTTTTTTATTTCATTTAACTGAATCAGAACTTTATAAAATTGAACTGAATAGAATTATGGAGAAAATAATAATACGCACAGAGCATCCAAACACTTGTCCTCTTAGCCAGAGCAGTCTAAAGGATGTGACCAAAGCAATTCAAGGTCAAAGTATAATCTTTACTCTGTTAAAACTGAAATATATATATTTATGCATATGCAGCGTCTGATGAACAGACTCAGATTTGAACGATCCAAACCATTTATTACAAGATCTCACATCACTTATATGCCTTCACAAGTTTTCTTTTTCTAGCTTTCCCATACACCCCTACAACTTTCCCATCCATTTTTGCATGTCAACAGAGCATTCTACAAAGCACTCTTCAACAGTTCACACTGGCGCTTATCTAATCAGAGCCGTGAGACATTCCTTCTTCTTCTAGAGGTGTCCTTGGTTCTCATGCTGTTTATCTTGCTCCACAGCTTCTTCTCTGAACAGTTATTCTCGTATTCCCACGTGTATATATATATATATATATGTATATGAGATCTAATCAAAGTATTTATGATAACTAGAGAAGGGTTCAAATGGATTTTTTTATCCGCTCTTTGCAATCCAGTAAACAAGGTAATTTGGTGCAATAATACAGTGTAGTGCTTAATTTACAGCAAATAAGTGAAAATATTTATTGATATTTATTGATACTGAGAATTTGTTCACCTTGGGCCTTTGCCATTTAGACTGGTTAGAGGCAGATACCGCATATGGATTGAAAATGTGGATAACTGAGGTGTGAACAAAATGTTTATGTTTTATACATTCACTATATGAAACTTAGGCACAGATGGACTCTTAAGGGATTCAGGAAGAACGTGTTCTTTCATGAATACTCCTACTCTTTTCTTGTGCTGCATCCTCTTGAATAAGTCTTCAGGATAAATAAGAGCCAAACACAGATACCAAAACTGATGTCCCAAATGTAGTAATCTACAGTAATATGATTTGGGTCTTGTTAGATGCACTACTGAATGCCTGAATTAAAAGCATTTCATTTGAATATTTTTAAAACATACACCTCTGTTGCAGAGCTTCCAGATGTAGCAGAGTAGCATCTCTCCACCTCTTCTACAATCAAAAATCATAGAATCAGATCGCAGATTGTCTTCGATTGGAAGGAACCTTTAAAGATCTTTCAGATCTAACCTCTACGTTGTAAGCAGGGTTGCCATCCACCAGCTCAGGCAGCCCAGAGCCCCACACAACCTGGCCTTATGTACCTCCAGAGAAGGTTGGCCTTGAGCTTTGGCATCCACAGCTCCTCTGGTCAGCCTGTGACAGTGTCACACCGCTCTAACTCTACAAACATTTGGGATGCCTGGGCATAGAGGGGGTTTCACTGTAGCTATGAAGCAGCTTTAGTAGAAAGTATACTTAGATTCTAAAATGGAGCAAACTTTTTTTTACCAAAAAGCTCTGTATTCAGTAATTGGTTAATTTCATCTATGAAGATGTTTAAGAATACCGATAACTCTCTTTAACAGTTCAGTTGTCCCAGGAATCATGTTTACACTAAAAGCACTACTTTTACACTTAATGTAAGCCCTATTTTTTGGAATATACATGCAACATTATTTTTATACTGTATATTGATCCAGAGAAGTGACCACATAAATATACTGCTTTCCTTTTAAGCACATAATCTCACTTTATGTAACTGCTAAATAAATACTAACAGAACTTTTGTATTAGAGAGTCAACAGCATCATGTAAATAAATTTAAATCTTGCAAACTAATAGTGTGTTTAATACAAATAATTGATCTTTTTTAATAATAGCTACGACTTGCAATTAGTTTTTCAGAACTGTAATTTGTTCTTGTTTTGTATGATTCTTCTTTACTGGCTAGAAACATTTGCTATAATTATTTATTTTTACAAGGAAAACAGAAAGTATATTCAGTAAATTAAAAAGGAACTGTGTATATACAAGCACAACAATCAGAGTCAGGAAGAATAAGGCCTGTGACATATCTAAAAGGCTAATTTATCTTTTCCTCTCCAAATGTAACTTTCCAAATGAATTCTATTCATAATACTCTCCTACATAGAGCTTACTTGACTGATAATTAAAATAGTGGCAAAGCCAGTTCATTTACAATTCAGTATCTTAAGTTTAAGCCCACATCAGTTGGTTGGTCCGTGATTTGTGTAATGCAAGTAAAATGACTTTTCCATCTAAGCAGAGGCAGGAAGATTCGGAAATGTTTGCTTATGTTCACATCAGGGTGATGGAGTGTTCGTTTGCTGGCTTTTCATATTTGTATTTGAGCTATGGTTCTTCAAACAGAACTTTGGCAATGATATTTGGCTACACCCAATACTCTGAAGTGAGGAGGATGGAGGGTGGTTAATAGAGTCATTTCTGCATGCAAAGCCTTGAAATTTTTTCCTGAATGAATAATGCCAATCATTTTTTTCTTTCTTATTTCTTTTTCCTTTTTTCTTCTTTTTTTCAGCTTAGATTAAGATAAGTAACACAAAGTGAAATCAGGAAATCAGAAGTTCAGCTTCTGCTAGTCATTGAGCTGGAAACAGCTTTCCTATCATAAACATTGCAGGATATATTTAACAATTAGTTATCGGATAATATGCAAATAATTTGTGTTATTTCTGTCACATCATGATCCCTCCCTCCAAAAAAAGCCCATACCTCACTATCAGCTCTGGTTCCTTCATTCTTAAAAATCAATGCCCAGTTTCATTTTTAATGTACAACATTAAAAAATATGAGATCTATTGAAGACATTTGTTTTTTCGAATGTATTGGTAAATGGACAGGGTTTCAGGCAATTTTCTTGATCAGGGGTTGGACCAGATGGCCTTCAGAGGTCCCTTCCAACCTCAACCGTTCTGTGATTCTGTCATTCTGTGCATGACCATTTTCACTCTTTCTCCAGTATGCTCTACTCAGAAGATACATATCATTTTCCTGGCTTTTCTTGGCTGGCTTAATTCTCTCCTTACCCGCTGCCTTAGCAGTTGCTGTGCTCCAAGATCTAAATATACATTTAGCACGTCAGTGAGATGCTCTCACCCTTCTCATTTTACAGACGTACATAAAACTTCAGAAATTTTAATGAAAAATAATTAAGTATATCAAACTTCTTTAGTTTCCACCCTATGTTTACATATTTATTTTTCAGCAAACGTAGAACACTTGCAGTGTGACTTCTGATCAGGTAACTATTCTGTAAACCTTTAGATGCAGCTGGGACTTAGAATACCAGACTGATTACGTGGAAGAAGACTCTTATTGTTCTAGCTAACTTAAAAACTGTCCAGTAACCCATATAAAATTTACTTCAGTTAGGTACAGAATCTAGTTCCTTAGATTGAAATCTCTCCTTCTGCTTTTTCTTCCTTCCTTCACAACATGTCTTTTCACCCCTGAATAAATAAAGTTAGAATTTTTTGAAGAATACCTTAGCCTGCTCAACCAAATTCATTTTCAAAGTTGTTATCTATAAACCAAACAGTTCTAGGGCTGGGCAATAGGAGAATAAAATTTTACCTCATTCTGCAACCATACAATGAGTCCGAAAAGAGAATTCAGTTACACATCCAAACAAAAACAAGTTAACAAAACCTCATGTTTGAACTCTTTGCATGTGAAATCTTCTTGATACATAACAATGGCAGTTTCTTCATGGATTGTAACTTGTTGGGTGAAGATGGCTTTGTTTGTCTAGTAGAGGCAGGGCAATCGTTTTCAGCAGGCTGGCCAACATAGTGAGACAACATCTAAACTGAAGCACTTGGGGGTGGAACCACAAATGTCCAAGCTCATGCTACTGTAATTGACTGGGGAATGAGCCAGGTAAACGAGAACAATGACAAATGTTCTCCAGCTGCCTCTCAAGACACAAGCCAAAAGGCCATAGGCAGGAGTCAAGCAGATAGGGCAAGGCTCTTTTCAACAGTGCTCAGTGACAGAGCAAGGAGCAGTGGTACAGTCTGGAACACAGGAGGTTCCATAAAAACATGAAGAAACACATCTTTACTTTTAGAGTGGCAGAGCACTGGAACAGGCTGCCCAGAGAGGCTGGAAATTCTCCTTCTCTGGACACTTTCCTGTGCAACCTACTGCTGGCAACCTGCTTTAGCAGGTTCCCCAGAGGTCCCTTCCAACCCCTACAATTCTGTGATTCTGTGATTTTGTGTATCATGTCTGCCCTCAAAATTTTGCACTGCAAGCTGGACCAAAGTGAATTGCAGAATCACAGAATTTCTTCATATTTGTCCAAGGGTAATGCCATAAGCACAGACTATGACTGATTTGAACAAGCATCTAAGTGCGTTGCACAAGAAATACTGAGTATAATACATCTTCACATCCGAGAGATTGATAAAAAACATTTACACACACTTATTCATTTCATTACTTCTAATCAAATGGCAACACTTACCAGAGGCAAAGCAAATTGAATGTGATTTCAGAGCTCATCTATTTTTATTCCACTCCGACCAAATCAGCCCAGTGAGAATAGCAGTGATAGTATGGATAATTACCATTGTGATATTTGTTATATGTTATATTTGTTTCTTTGCGAGACTTTAATGTTATTAGTTTTGTCCCCTCTATTTTTTCCCCTGTTGAAATTTTAATATGAATTGTTTAGTCAAAAATACTTCCATGAATCTATGAGAGTAAATGAATTGTAAACTATCTACCCACATTGTCCTTCTGTCTGATTTATTAGCTAAGACTGCATTCGTTAATACGGATTATCACTCTCTGAAGGATAAATACTGATGTTGCAGCAGCATCTATAGGCACTGGAAAACACCTAGTGCCATACAGAAGATGAATCCAACCCCAGAAGAACTATTAGAGCAAATTATGAAGACAATACATATCAGTTAATTGTGTATGTCACAAGACTCCCAGCAGCAACAAATATTTGTTGTGGGCTTTTTTTCATGTCATGTGGCATATGACATTTTTTTCACGTTCACCCTATATTTTAAAAAGTCAGCCATGAACTTCTGGCTGTATAAAGAATACCAATAGTTCTGTATTGCAACAACTACAGTAACAAAGCTGAATGATTTTAGTCGGAAGATCAGACACTCCTTTCCAGGCTGTGGAAAAAAAAAAAAAGCAAAACTAGAACTGACCATACCCATAAATGATAAAATTTCCCACTCTCCACTAAAAAATAAAAACCAATAAAGCAAATGGTAACACTGTTCTTTCCCAAAGGCAAAGAAAGATATGGAGGCTGATTGAAAAATTCCTTAATAAAAGTCTAGAAAACAAATGTAAATGTAAAGCAAGTCTCCTAATTCAAACTAAGTTTGTACCTAAAAGAGAGAAACAAGAATCTTGCAACTTTGCAGTTGATCTCCTTAGGGGAGTATTTACTCTAGTCTGAGTAAGTGACATAACACCCTACCTGAGATGATGTACACTCAGCCATGCCTAGCCCTATGCATGGATCACTCTCACTTCACAGAGATCTAAAAATTCCCTATTGCATTGCACTGCATAGTTGGATTTTCAAACTTCTTTGAGAAATTCTATTTCTAATAAATTCACAGCAAACTTCAAGATATTTAATCATGATTATCAATTTTTCTTGAGGGAAGAACAAAAGGCTACAAGAACTAAAAGATAAACTTTCTTGGATCTGTGTTGTCTTGTGGATATTACCATTCACCTGAATCAGGAAGTAAGAGAAATCTAACTTTACCTTTCATTAACATTTTCTGTTCACTTGAAAAAGAAGCCAAGTATCACTTTATAAAAAAAATATAATCCACTATCCTTAATTGTCACTACTTTGGTGCTGAGCTTATTATATCATAGATTCCTTAATAATTTGAATTAAAGGAGGGACAGCATTAAGTATGCTTCTAATTCTAATGACAAATAATTATGTGCTTCCTCTTAGCTCAATTACTATGAGTAAGCATTTAAAAGATTAGTAAATTCTCCTTTTGAAATTGTTACCCTGATTAACATACCATTAATTCACACACTATTTGAATAATAAAGACATATAAATTAGTGGTCAAAAGAAAAGCCGACATGTTTGCATAAAAAGAAGGATATAATTGACAGCTGCAGGAGTTTTCTAAATTCTAAATGAATTTCTAAATTCTAAATGAATGTTCTAAATTCATAAATTATAAAACTCACAGATCTTAGCTCCCTTTTTTCCAATAACCCTGTAGTTATTGGAAATAACCCTATTGTGCAAAATTTTTCACTGATAAAATCTTTATGCACATAAGATACTGCATATCACAGGCATGATGACTAGAGATCTGTTTGAGTGAAAGATCTTGGAGGCAGCACTAATGCATTTGTTACATGAGGTGGACAATGCTTATTGTAATGGGACACTGTTGCAAGTTGCAAGTACTGTTAGAACTGAGATCAAGGATATTTTTTTGTGTGTTAAAACAAATTTCAGTAGTAGAATGCGTGCTAGAAAAGAATACAAATTGAATGACTGTGAAGATAATAAAAATAAAATGTTTTCCATGTGGTGAAAAAATGTAGACCATTTGATTCCCCTTCTTGACAAAAATGAAAATCCCCTCTGTGAATCACTTATTATATTTTCCAGAACTGAATATCTTTTTTTCAATATTGTGTGATTTGTCACGCATTTAAGCAGAAAAACTGTGTAAACTACCAGAGATTTGTTGAAGGTCAGCTGGACTGAGCATGTTTATTAAATAATGTTTAGAATAGGAGCTTCAGTTTATTTCTCTGTGATGCACATTATGCTCCAGGTAGAATTTGAAGCCCATTTTTCTACTTCTGCCTAGTTATTATTTTCTGATTTTGTCAACAAGCAACCTTAATAACAGGCTTAGCTGTTTGATAAACTAAATACGTATTTTAACAATGCTTCATAAATGGTTCTCAAGTTGAAACATGTGAATCATAAGGATCTTAGGGTAGTTTTATGACAAAATAAGTAGGTAAGAAAGAGAACCTGAAATTTGACACGAAAACAGAACAGACCACTCTTTTATGTCAGAAAATAAACACCATGAGCTCAGTACACAGACAGGGTTAGACTCATGTTTTCTCTTAACAAAAGCAAAGGCGGAAATGAAAAGAGAAACAACCAAATATGTCCTTTTCATTAGTTTCCCTGAATTATGAGCACAATCATGTATTAACATGTTTTAACTATTTTCAGGATTTTTGGTTTCACTTAATGCCATTTATTTCATAAAACCATGTAGGATGGAAAGGACTCCCAAAGGTCAACTACCCCAAACTCATGCCTGAAATCCAGTCAGAACTTGCTCAGGACTTTACTGAGTCACTCTGGGTATTTCCAAGCAACGATACATCAGCCATTAAGCCAATATTCTGAATATGAAGAGTGGAATTCACTTAATTCCATATTATGAAACATAGCTATACACATACATTAGCTACTGAAAAAGTACAGCTTTAAGAAAATTCACTTTGTTCAAATTACCATGAATTATTAAATCTAGAGGAAAGATTTTTCACTAATTCACTACTAAAAGAGACACAGTTATTCCTAGGGTTACATCAGTTTTTCTAATGAACATAAAGCTAGCAATGGTATTGTGTTGTCTCCAGGGCAACGATCAATTCTGATACTGAATTAAGCACAGAAATTCCTATAAAATAGTCATTAAGAAAAACTAGTCACATTTGACAGCCTAGTTGCTACAGGTTTCACCTTCATTATCCATTTCTCAGTGCCCTGATTGTTGCAGTATCCCCCAACAGTTTCCTGGAATTCCATTACATTCCTTAAGACACATAATTATGGTACACAGAATACACCCCCAGTGATTCAGGTGGAGACAGAGAGCTTCTCCTCCGTCTGGGCTGTCACAAGGCCATGCCCAACAGGTAGTGGTTAATGGAGCTAAGTCCAGATGACGACCCACGACAAGTGGTGTCCCCAAGGGGTCAGTACTGGGGCCCATATTTTTTAATATCTTTATTAAAGACCTAGATGAGGGAATTGAGTGTATCTTCAGTAAGTTTGCAGATGACACCAAGCTGGGAGGTAGTGTCCATCTGCCTTAGGGTGGGGAGGCCTTTCAGAAGCTGCACCTTGAGTACTGTGTTCAGTTTTGGGCCCCTCACTACAAGAAAGACATTGAGGCTCTGGAACGTATCCAGAGAAAGGCAACAAAGTTGGTGAGGTGTCTGGAGCACAGTTCCTATTAGGAGCGGCTGACAGAGCTGGGATTGTTTAGTCTGGAGAAGAGGAGGCTCAGGGGAGACCTCATTGCACTCTACTACTTCCTGAAGGGAGGTTGTGATGAGGACAGGTTTGGCCTCTTCTCTCAGGCAACAGGACCCAAGGAAAAGGTCACAAGTTGAGCCAGAGGAAATTTAGGTTAGACATAAGGAAGAACTTTTTCTCTCAGAGAGTGGTCAGGTACAGGAAGGGCCATGCAGGGAGGTGGTGGAGTCGCCATCCCTGGCAGTGTTCAAGAGGCATCTGGATGAGGAGCTACAAGATGTGGTTTAGTGCTTGTGGTAGCAGTGATAATGGGAGGGCGGTTGGAGGAGACAATCTTGTTGGTCCTTTCCAATCTTGTGATTCTATGATTTTATAATTAGGAAGACTGTTTTAAACAAAGTGCTTTCTTTTCTTTCAGCTACATCACTCATACAAATATATATATATATATATATATATATATATTTCCTTTTTCTTGTAAGTTTAGAATGTAAAAATAATATGTGGTAAGATAATGATAGAGATAGTAGTAAATATCCTTCTCCTAAAGGCTGATACATCTTCCTTCATAGTTAACTACAAAACTCCCATTGACCTCCGTCTTCAAAATTAAATGTTTGTCATGAATTAGCCTTTTAATTATTCCTCATTTTTCAGTCATTTCAACTCTTTAATCTTGAGCTGCTTTCAACCCTCTCCATGAAAAGCTGCTAACTTGATTAAGTTTTTGTCTTTTTTTCTCCTTGTTATTGACAGGAACAGTTCATACGCAGCATTTCAGCTGCAACATATTACCCAGAGAAATTATGCCCCAACATGATCAAGGACATGACACCTCTGCATATACAATTCTTAATCATGTTTTCTGTAGTGTCACACTATAAGTCATTGCTCAGTCTATTTTAATATGAATACCTTTTATATCCCTTGACAGTTTTGCAGCATCTAGATTCCTTTTCTAATCTTATGTAACCAAAGTTTTTGGTTTGGTTGTTTGATTTTCCATTATCTACATAGGTCTCTCTGAAAGTAATACCCCCATCTTTCCACTGAAACTACAACAGATACAAAGAGGACAATAAAAGTATTTAATAAAGCAAATTCTCAGCTACAAAACACTCTTTTAACATAGCCACCACCACTAGGCAATTCGCAAAGCTGAGTAATCAAGACTCATTTTGTAGTGTGGCAGCTGTGCTTGCCTTTCACATCGCTGTTGCCACTGCTGAAATGCACCACCCACTGCTTCACTGTGCTCAAATTCACTGTTTGGTCTCCATAAACATTCCAGAAGTGTTGATGAATATCAGTGGAAGCAAATTTTTCCCGTATGGAGGAATTCAACAATTCAATGACACACTTCTTCTTAAGACATCTCCATGTCAGACATCATTTTGTCAGGCTGCCCTTCTTTTCTCATCAGGCACACAGCAACAAAATGCAATAGAATACTAGCAGCAAGATTCAGCCTCTGCTGCCATACTACAAACATCTGCCTCTAAAGTCATGGGCCAATATAATAAAATAAGAGGCATTACTTTTGAAGCAGATATCATAGTTTTCCAAACTAAAAACATTTTAAGACACAACTAAGGAATTGCATGCACCAGTACCACTTTCACCTCTCACTATGAATTTCAAGAAAATGCTACCGCACTTCACACATGTACTGACTGAAGCCTAACAAAGTTAATTACGATTCAGCCCATTTCTTTTTTTCTCATATTTAAGGCCAAGTTAAATTGTTTTTAGTGTTCTGTCATGTGTTTGCCAGGGTGAGATTATTGTCTTCTATTCATTTATTTTTTGCTGTATTGTCTTAACAGAGTTTGGATGATTTAAGATAGAAATACAATCCAGATTGCTTCTAGTTGTTTAGGAGTCTGTTTTAAGTCATTTTTTCCTCACTGGCATACATTCTGTTTTTCATGATTGGACAATATTTTTAACTCCTTTTATGCTTAACCTTGTTAGCTTGCTGGAAAATAAGTCAGTCCTAATTTACTATTATTTTCTCCTTCTCATTTTTCCTCAGCTAGCCCTCTATTCTTCTGATCCTATTCTATAAAATGTCAATAATCATGCACTCAGCATTAAGAAGAGAACTCATCTCACGTTAAGAACTTTCAGCCTAAAACTGAATATTCACGTCTCCCTGAAATTGTGGCATTTTATCCATAAACACTGGATTTACACTACAGGTTTGTTCAATAGGCTAGGAATATAATTTTTAGTTGGAACCCCAAGGGAAGTTTAGATCAGTAAAATGTAATTATGAGAACACCTGGGTTATCTCCTGCTTTTACTGAAGCTGGCATGGGATCATTAGTGACCACATGTCATTTGAACCTCATTTTCTATCTCATATGGAAAACATCACCTCCAGCAATACAGTAGTCATCACACATGCTGGGCACAAACTGAGAGACAGCCTATTAATGGAAATGTTGACAGTACCTCTCATAGCACCTTGCTGTTTGCTGGTTCCTCTTCCAGCTTGATCCTGGTTATGTGGTTGTATATTCCATATTGGATTTTTGTATATTATAGGACATGCCTATAGTGGCTTCTGACTATTCCCTTAAAATAGCATCTCTTCCCTAAATCCAACTGCTCTGTGAATTTTCTGTCCTATACTGAAGGAAAATATTACCAAGAACCTTAAATGAAGTTCTGTCCTGAAGTATTTTATTAATTATTCTTAAATTCTAAAAATGTGAACCAAATGCAAAAGGCCTGCTAGAACATAATGGGTCTTTTCAAAGCTGTCTGTAATCAGTCAATAACACATGTTCCTACTCTTCTAGTGCTCACTATCAATGAAGTGATCAGCAATAAAAAATAAACAAGTTTTTTTTAGTTACTGTAAATTGTGAGTTCTTGGTTTCAAGCCATAATTGTACCAACTATCCAGCTACTTGACAAGTCACATATTCCACAATGTAGTGTTTAATTAGGACTATTCAAACCACTAGTTATTTGCACTGGTAGACAAAGAAATAAAAAAAAAAAAAAGCCCATGCAATCCCCAAGGCAGATTGAAAAGCTTAAATGAAGCACAGATTTCTTCCTTACACACTCCTGTGCTCTTGCAAATTTGATGTAGTTGTCAAACAATGCCACTTTGACACATGGTAGCACCAGATAATAAGATTACAATAAAAAATAGTAAAACGGAAATTGACCTCAGTCATTCTTGACCCACGCTCATTGACTGTGGGGATTTTTCAAAGGTATCTGACAGTGCAGTCAGATGGCAATGTCCTTGAATAACTCAGCAGGTACATCAAATAAAAATCAGCTTTGCTCTCCTTTCATTGCAGTGCTTTCTATGTAAATCTCCTTTCTGCTGTGCAGTTCCTTTCTTTTCTAATTTATATATATATATATATATATATATATTAGACTTGAAGAAAAGGGAAACAACATATGTAAGTACACAAAAACATTCTCATCACTGGAAGAGTTTCGTTTGTTGTAATAGCTGGGAATCAGGTTAATGGTAATTGGGAAAAATTCAGTATGTTTGCCAGCTCTTGTCTGTGGATGAGTCTTTCTCTTAACAGTTCAAAGAACAGCTATTTCTTCAGATATGAAACAAGGTGGAGTACTGTATTTGTTGGTTGTTCAGTGTTTGCCTGTTTGTTTTGTTATCAATCTAAATCTCATTTGCAAACCTGACATTTTTAAGGGGTTTTTCTTGGACCCCCACATCTCCTACTTGTAACATGTCTGAAAATCAACATCCAGCTATCCACACAAAAATCTTATTCTGCTCCTACATTCAACTGTTCATGTGAAAGTCTTATTTCTGAGAATTTTACACTGTGAAGCACTCAACTCTTCATCCAAAACAGCATGCCAAAATAGCTGCTACTGCTCATGCCCAGAGAGCCAGCATTTATCCAAGCTGCACTGAGGCAAAGTCTCCAGGGTAGTGCTCTTACTTGACAGCAATTCTTTCTGTCCTGGGGTGGAATGTCTCAGAACAGCCTTCTTTCTCAGCTTTGAACTATTCAAATCAACAGCTCTCTCCCTCATCATATTATACTACAGTAATGAAAAAGGTATTTTTTTCTTATTTTCCTTGACACAAATCCTTCTTTACTCTGTCACCTTAATCTTCAATGCAGTTCTTTTTGTCAGTTCAACATTCTTACTTCTTAGTAACCTGTAAGACATGCCAGGTGTCCCACTGCTTCTGTTGTTTCTAAAGATTTTTGAATCCATTTGTACACCATGCTTACACTTGATTTCATAGTCCATGGTGTCTTTTTTTTCTGCAACAAGTGCATTGGTAAGACATATATGTCCCCACAGCAGTACCTAATTCTGAGCTATGTCATCAAAAAGCGTATAAAATATACATCTAAATCTCTTTGTCTTGTTAATCAAATGGCAGAATAAAGAGAATTTGAATGCTTGTTGCATTAGAGGTTTAACTCACAGGTTTACAGATGAGTTTGTCTAATTTTTGTAGATTTTGAAGATGACTGGTAGTTTTCAAAGAAAAATATTGCTTTGAAGATGGTTATTTTTCCCTCTTCAGTACATTAGTAAGAGATTTTAAGAGGAAGTTTTTCACACAGGGGGTGGTGACACACTGGAACAGGCTGCCCAAAGAGGCTGTGGATGCCCCATTCCTGCAGGCATTCGAGGCCAGGCTGGATGTGGCTCTGGGCAGCCTGGTCTGCTGGTTGGTGACCCTGCAGTAGCCGCGGGGTTGAAATTAGGTGATCCTTGTGGTCCTTTTCAACCCTTTGCATTTGAAGGTAAGTCTCATTCTGAAAACACATCTTTAGAAAGAGACAGATTGTAGCCAATACCAGATTCGCTCAAATGCATAATTTTTCTTGTAATTTGATTATAAAAGTTCATACTGAACAGGAGAGGGACTAGTTTCATACATCTAACTAAAGATTTCCCATTGACATGTACTCACTGGACATATGATACAACCATTCTGTTGTAAGGGTTGGTTGTTCTCATGAAATTTTCTCCATGTAAGATCCAGCTACCAAATAAAATATCTTTTTACACTTGTGTTTCTTTAATTATTTTCTACTGCCCGCCCACTCTAGAAAGGTAAAATTATCATCTTCCCTTCCCCTGTTACTTGCATTTGAATTACTGTAACACAGAGAAAGCTTGAATGTAATCCATCTTTTATTCCTCTTCATCTACAGGTAAAATAATCCTCTTCAATAATCTTTTAAGTGTTATTTTCATTTTATCCTTTGCCATATGAACATCAGTCTTAGTACTTGCACACCTGAAAAAAAATCTAGTGCTTTATGATGATTGTTATACTGATAGAGGGAATTAATTTCAAGTTTTGTGGTGCTTTAACATCTCATCTTCTTTCTCTCATATACTAAGTTAGGAAAATTCAAAATAAGTGATGGCATAAACCCATTCACACACATTAAAAAAAATTCTGACAAATGAAATGAATCATACGTGGATGGATTATATGGTTGACCTAATAGATTCTAGTATTTCCTGGCAAGTTGTTATGCTTTATTACTACAGGAACATGAATTGTTGACCAAATATATTTTTTGGAATCTTCTATTAAGTTGATGAGCACTTAGTGACTCTTCACCATGCACATGATTGGCACTGCTGACAGTAAGAGCTTCATGTCGAGGAATCTTTCTTCTCACAACTGCATTAGTTATCGTTTTAATTTATTCATAAATGTATAATATTTTTATTTTATGATTTTTTATTATTATTTTCAACAAAGGCCTGGGTTGAAAAGGACCTCAAATATAATCTATTAATCTAATAATAATCCATTTCATTTGTTTCTTGTGAACTATCAAAAGAGGAAAGTCTTGATATTCCACTAAAAAAAAAAAAAAAAAAAAAAAAAAAACCACTCAGACTTAATGTCAACTCACTTTTTGTGCAGCAAAATCAAGGTGAAATTTCAAATTATGTATTCCAAAGGGCCTGGTGGTGATTAGATAAGTGTTATACTTCAGCATCAAAAATTCTCTGAGTATACATTCAAAGTATTTATCATGCCAAGTCAGAAGTGTCAAAACTATTTCTTCTCATACAGCATCCTGAAGTATTTTTGTTCATTTTCTCCTTGATGCAAACAGTACCAAGTATTTTGTTAAGAAGTGGACCTTGCCATCAGACTATAGTTGTGCTCTCTATTATTCCTGAGAGAAGAAACTTACTTCTCTTTGTAAAGACAACAGATGACACTCAGTTGTAGGAAGATCTCTGAAAGGTAGAGGCAGAGAAAATATTGTAAAGAGGAGGGTGACAGCATGACCAGAGATTGAGAGTTCCTGAGGGTACTAGGCTTTAGAGAGGTAATAAAGAAAAAAGGTTCTTTAAGTTCCTAGAGGAAATTGTTAAGGTTTTACTCTTTGAGCAACAGAAAACTGATGATTGAAAACAAGCTTGAAAAATAGAACCTACTTTCCATCACTTGTGAATGGGCACAAATTGAAACATGAGAAGTTGTTTATACATTTTTACTGTAATGATGATAGGTCATTGGAATAGATTGTCCAGTGAAGTTGTGGAGCCTCTTTTCTGACTGTACATTGCCCAGGCAACTTATAGTAGTTGAAAATGCTTTAAGTATGAGTTTGGACTGGAAGATTTCCAGATGTACCTGCCAGTCTCAGATATTCTATGACTCCATGACCTGTAGGAAAATGTTTTTATCCAAATATTACACTCTCCCTCTCCTATTTTCTCTGGTCAAGGATCTGTGGCTAGTTTGTGTTCTAATAAGACTTAGTTTTAGAGATTTACTTTGGAACTGCTATGATAATTTATGTATAGATTTTTGGTTTTAAATTCTGTATCAAGGTAATACAGGTATGGTTTTAAAGATCATCTTTCTCTTTTAAAATATTTTTTATACACTGCAGATATATATTCTAGAAAATTTGAGATTGTAATAGAAAACAGCAATAGGTACCTAAATGCATCAACATTAACTGACACCCATAAATAGCTCTCACAGGGAACTAGCAGTATTTCCATTACTCTAATGAATAAACATTTTCCTACCTGGGCCCACAGTGTCCATTTGCTAATGCCAGTACTGCTAATCTGTGATGGTCACCCTGGTGTTCTTATAATAAGACTCTCCACTGAAGCCTACTGTGATTGTTGACACACATTACAATGCCTGCTTAATGACCAAACTACTAAAATGTATGTGCTCCTATACAATCACACTTCTGAAGTTTACTTCCTTTCCCCTCCATTTCCAGATATACCAATTGGCAAACGAGATAGGATACTATGTTCATAGTATTATCATCACTATGCTAGAAATGCAAAACAAAGAACATATTAAAGGTAATGACAAAGTAATGACACATGCCCAGATGCTCAACTTCAGTTCAGATAAGCAAGATGAAAAATGCTTACTGTTTTGCAGCACACATTTTGCCAGCAGTATCATGTCATTACTGTGCTATGGAAAGATGCAGAATATCTGATTGTTCCATAGAGGATGGGTACATTGACTTTTGTCTCAGCCATGATACATTACTGGTATTTCTTTCCCACAAAAATGCAATCCTAAACATTTAATGTATAGATTTATAGGTTTTGGGCTGAAAGTATGTAGGCATTTACAAGTAAAGAGAGGGAAAATTTATGATACTGGTCTGAAAACAGCTAAGAATTTAATCATATTATGTGAATGCAGATCTTCTGTAAAGGTGTTTTAAATGGACAGACTTCTTAATAAATAAACTAAAACAGTTAGCAGTGAAGCTAAGGAATACCATATTTTCTTCAGCAACAAACTACAATTTAAAGTATGAAACGGAAATACAAGAAATACAGTGTCTTGTATTTCAAGACACTGAAAAGAATTTTGAGTTCCTTATACCGTGGATTTGACAGATTTTCCTACATTTTCAACAATGAATTGTTTGATTTCAGTGTAAAAATATATTAAGATACTTGAGAGCGTCCAAAAGAAAACAGAAGTGAACCTAAAGCACATCCTGGGAGGGGAGACTTACGAAACCCAGGAAACTACTGACATATCAGCCTCATCACTGTACTGGGGACAAACATAAAGCAGATCCTCCTGGAATCTATACTACGATACATGGAAGAGTGGGAGGTGATTTGGGATAACCAGCGTGGTTTCACCAAGTGCAGATACTCCTGCTGGACCAATCTTATCACTTTTTATGATGATGTGACTGCCTTGTGACTGTTTGATAGATGAGAAACTGGCTTCAGGACTGAACCCAGAGAGTGGTGGTCAAGGCTCAGTGTCTGAATGGAGACCACTGATAAATGTTGTCCCTCAGGAGTCAGTACTGGGATCAGTGCTCTTTAACATCTTCATCTATGGCATCAACAGTGAGATCAAGGGCACCCTTAGCTGTTTGCTTATGACACCAAGCTGTGTGGTGCTGTTGACATGCCTAAGGCATGAGATGCCAATCAGAGAGATCCAAACAGAGTCAAACAGTGATCCCAGAAGAACCTCCTGAGGTTCAAATAATCCAAGCACAAAGTCTGCACCTGAGTCGTGGCAACCTCCACTGCCAGTACAAGCTGCGGGATGTAAAGATGGAGCACAGCTCTGCCAAAAAGGCCTTGGGAGTACTGGTGGATGGGAAACTGTACGTGAGCCAATACTGTGCCCTCAGAGCCCAGAAAGCCAACCATATACTGGGCTGAATCAAAATTAGAGTGACCAGCAGGGATAGGGAGGTGATCCTGCCCCTCTGCTCTGTGTTGGTGAGAACTCACATGGAGTACTGTGTCCCAGTGTGGGGTACAGAAGAGATGTGGATCTGTTGGAATACAACCACAGGCGGGCCACAAAAATGATTCTAGAGATGGAACAACTCCCCTGAGAGGACAGGTTGGGAAAGCTGAGTCTGTTCAGTCTGGAGAAGATACCAGGGCTCTGAGCATCCTGGTGGATCTGTAGGTATCCCTGCTTATTGTAGGGAGTTGTGCTAGATGACCTTCAAAGGTCCCTTCTCACTCAAAAAATTCTCTGATTCTATGAAACTCGAGTTGTCCAGTCTGGTGAAGAGGAAACTCAGAGGTGACCTCATTTCTCTCTGAAACAACCTAAAAAAGGTAAGTGCAGAGAGCAGTGTCAGGTTTTTATTGCTGGTCATCAAAGACAGGGGTACTGACACAATGCAAAGCTCTGCAAAAGACACTTCATAATAGATAAGAAGAAAAATTCTTGAGAATGGTCAAACACTAGGACAGGCTTCCTAGAGAGATGATTGATGCTCAATCTCTCAATAACATGCTTTAACTTTCAGTTAGTTCTGAAGTGGTCAGGGTCACAATCCCTTCTAACTGAACTATCCTCTCCTCTCCTCTCCTCTCCTCTCCTCTCCTCTCCTCTCCTCTC
>NW_024885355.1:3080745-3289134 GCF_019232065.1 Centrocercus urophasianus
CTCTCCTCTCCTCTCCTCTCCTCTCCTCTCCTCTCCTCTCCTCTCCTTTCCTCTCTTTTCCTCTCTTCCCATTATATTCTTCATTTGCGTGTCCAGGTAACCAGATGGAGAGTGTCACAGTCAGGCCTTGTTCAGCCTAGTTCAGAGACAAAGGGGACAAAGGGACCCACAGACCCACAGCACAGACAAGGGGGATCAAGAGGATGGGAAAAAGTACGGAAATGGACCTAGACAATGAAAACAGCAACAAGCTAAGGAAAAAACTTAATTTTCTAAATATAACAGCAGAATGTGAGATAATACAATGTAATGAATTTAAATTGAAGCTAACAAATCAAATAACCTACATATATTTGTAATTATATCTCCACTGTTAGAAAAAATTCTCTTCCTGTCAAACAAATTTTAAAATTTAAGCAAAATACTAAGTGTTGAATCACAAACTGTGTAGTCTAAACAGAATCATTTTTCGTAAAGTCACTGAACAGATTGTAATAGTAGACCAAACATAATTTTGGTCTTAAACCTTTATTATTACTTCTCTATTTTCTTCAGTGGAAAATCCCATGAATGACACTAACGCTGAAGAAACATTGCCTGTTATCCACCTTATCACATTCATTCATAGACAACTAAACCCAGAAGTTAAAAATATGTTTTAGATTGCTTTTTTCACCTCTGAATGCTCAAATGTTAAAAAGCATTAATCAAGTATGTTTTTAATAAGACATTAATAAATGCAAACTGTCAAAACATTTAAAAATGGCTGTAGTTATCCTTCTTGCAAATAATCTCCCCTGAGAAAGGAAACTGAACCTTAGGCAATCATTTAATTATAGGCTTTATGAAAACAAATACATATTTTTTAGTTTGAAGCTACCTAAGCCATGTGGTGCTACAATATATACCTTCAGAGAGTACCATCTGGTGTTAAAAAACCAATTCTGCAAAGACAGTCACCACTCTTTCATCTGATTAAATAGCTTTGAGATATGTGATTTCAAAATACAACAACTTTATTTCTTTGTCTAGTATATCACTGGTGACAGCCTCTTCATTTCTTTTGCAGTGAAAAAGATTTCATGGAGAAACTGACTTATGTGCGCACAGTGATGTTGTAAGAGCCAAGAAGAGTCTGACTTTTAGCAGAAAAAGGTATATCAACATGTTAAAAATTGGAGATCTTTTTTCAGATTATTTTTTTTTTTAATGACTCACAAGGAATAGGTTAAATTAAATTAAAACTGTTAACTTGAGGGATCACCTCCCTGTAAAATCACCTCCCTGTCCCTGCTGGCCACCCCTCTTCTGGTGGAGCCCAGGATACCATTTGCTTTCCAAGCTGAGAGAGCACACTGCTGGCTCATGTTAAGTTTCCCATCCACCAGGACCCCAACATACAGGATTTTACTGTACAGAAGTGCTACCAACTCCATTGATTATGAGCAGCCCAGGCCACCTTGGCAGAGACAAGTAATTATCATCATTTGTCTGTGGAAAGTGTAAACCCCACAAATCTACAAACTTAACTTGATGGCTGTTCTACTCTCACACTGGGAGTGATCCCAGCAAACAAAGAAATCAGTGAATGTCATTTTCAGAATGTAATTTGCAAAATTCTGCTTGCACAACTCCAAAAGGTGATATCTTTTGTTTCTAAAATGGGTTAGTATTATCAAGATTAGAAAGTCTGGGCAGAACTGCTTCTTACGCAATGTGTGCTCTGACAGTAATGCCCCTGAAAGGTGTTGATCTGTACCCTTCATTTAATTTTACTAAAGAAAAAAATGGAATATCAGTTCGTATTTGCGTAAATGTAATACACAGGACTCTGATCAACATTTGTCCATTTGTGGCATTTTTAGTTCAAGTGGAAGGGATTTTTGTTCACTGAAAATAACATCATCACATACTAAAACTTCTGGCTTGCTCTGTCCTGCCCATTTAGCTGTTTTATGACATGTTCTGTTGCTGCTCTGTATAATACACAGAGATTCCATTTATTTTTCTGTATGCAGGTTCTTTATCTACTTATTTTTATCTCTATCAGATAATTAGACATAGTTCATACAAGCAAATTATATTTTTTTCCGTTGAAAATTTAAGGCACTTAGGATTCTAAATCAGGTAGAGATGTCTGCAAAGGCAGCCTCTGCATTTAATAGCCAGGTTTTCACTAAATCATTAGGCACCACATTTTTTCTTCTGTTTATTTCCTTTCAAGTTGAGTATAACAGATGGCGTTATTTTTGGTCTGTGTTATGTTCTTATTCTATTCCTGTCAATAAGCACATTTATGAATGAATTTCATCATGTCAGCCTTGTGGAACACTGTGCTATGAACATGAATAATGCAAGTAGATACTGATACATGTTGGCTTCATTTGTTCATTAATCTCAAAACAATCATAGTTTGTGCAACTAACACGTACATATACAGTACATTAAGAGACTGCCACACATCAATCAATATTTTAATATACCATTCTCTCTCAGATCTCGCAGTCTACCACACCTCTGTTCCCTCACTTAAATTAACCCATGAAACAAACAGGTCAGAGAAATGCATTTAAAAGTGAGCTTAGTTTTTGAAACTACATATTTCTCTGAAGCCATTTTGCAACATGTTAAGGTATTTCTAATTCTTAGGACTTCTTCAACAAGAAATCCTTTTGCTGTACCGTAAGGACCTGTGTCTATTTGAGGGACAGCTATCTATTCAACTGTCTACTCAACAGTATAACTATGGTTTATTTATAAATACATTCCTGAATATTTCATTTATTTTGCACTTAGCTGAGAAAATAGTTAAAATTATACAGAGCATGCCTTCCCTAAAGATATGTGCTGAACAACCAAAGCCCTGTTGTTATTGAAGCAAAGTAGGTAGCATATTTGGATTTCTGACATTCTTTTAAACACAATTGTGTTGCTGTTCTACCTCCTACTTTCTCCCACTATTTCTTTCCCAGGAAGGAACTATGTTCCAAGAATTATTGATCATTCCCATTTTCTTTCTATTTGTTTCAGACATTCTTGCTCACAGGCTTTTTTTTTTCTTTTCGTCAAATGATAAGTTTATCTTTTCTATATTATTAGTGTTACATCTTGAAATCAAGAATCCTGCTATTTACCATCCCTAATACTTATATTTTCCAAAAGATTAAACATATACAATTCATTCTGGGAGTGAAGGATTTGAGTACACTTTGTGGTCCTGTAGGATGATTTCATTATTGAAGTTGTTTTGGTTCTGTTCCAAATAACTTTGAAAGGTTGTTTGACCATCTGGTGTGACGTCACGCCAAGACTCAGGAGGTATCTAATGCATTTTAGATAATCAGGTACAGATTTACAACTTTGAGTTATCATCTATTTGCAGACTACACAGAGAATGGGCAATTCTCTGGTAAAATATATGTAATATAAAATATATTTTATATATATATATGTTTACAGTGGAGATTTACAATTACATGCGAGGAGTCTAACTTAGAAATACTTGCAACTTTTAAAAACAAATCCTAACCCTACTATCTCTTTATACTTTTGTCTTTAGGAACTTGCTTTACTCCTGTACTTCCCCTTCAACCTCTTAAGCCTTTTACCTGAAGTTTGTAGCATAGTTTCTGCTCAATACGGGGTCTCTGTTCCTCTGAATTTTCAACTAATAACCCCCCCATAAACATCTTCAGCGACTTTATCTGGCCATGTCTTGTGGAACAGTGTATGTAAATATTTATAAACACTGGTTTATGTCAACAAAGGTCTTATGTTCCTATGGTTTTGCTCTTAGAGGGAACTTTGCCCTAGTGGTAGTTAAATATTGTGTATCAAAGCTTATTCCATAGTCAAGTTCTGTTGCACAGGGCAGGACAACTTGGGATGTCTTCTTTGATTATTTTTTTCCTGTGACATGAACAGAGGGCAGCTTCAGGCACATTTGATTCCCTAGGCCTTCCTCTAAGAAAAAATGACAAAATAATAGTCCAATATGGTCTTTTTCTTCTAATTTTCTTTTTCATCTCTCCTAAAATGTCATCCAAAACCATACGTTTCTTCCCCCCTTGCCTAACCCTCTTAATTTTTCCCTATTCTTTACCTTATGACTAAACAATTTATAACAATTTATTCCGGGTACACTGCGTTTACATATTGTTCTGTTTCATGCTGCCATCTGTCTCATTCTGCTGTGTGATGCACTTGGGAATAAGAATTTTATCAGCATCTACAATTCAGAGAAATGCTACATTGCACTGGTGTGATTTTCAAGATTTAAAATATAGTATTCTAAGCAGGTTATGTGCTTGCCAGGGGGATATAAGAGTATTCACTGATTATCAGAAAACAAAAGTTTGTATCAATGTGCCAATTACCCATGAGGGGCAGTAAGATGAAAGAACCCTAGCTCTTCGGACTGTTGGGTTTTTTTTTGTTTGTTTTGTTTTGTTTTGTTTTGTTTTGTTTTGTTTTTTTCATCCATTAATATATGTTTTAAAGTGTATTGTAAATGTGATTGACTAGATTGGAGAGTTTTATATAAGCAGCCATTCATTACTTAATACCCCTAAGCCTAACCATTAATACTTTTGTCAAGTTTTTCCAAGACTGGACACCTGATCTCCCTTAATTTTCAAATACTTCTGCACTTCCAAGTTAGATCATGACTGCATTGCTGACCCTTAAAAAGAACAGATTTAGAGTGCATCAGCAGCTAAGGTAAAGATGGACTGTCATTCAATCACATGCATTTCGTGTTCTTTAAGAAGCCACACATAATGAAATATGTGATGAGTTAACAGTATCAGTGGTACAGCTTAAAGAATTTTCTTCCTCTTTTACATGCCCCATCTCTTTACCCTTGTAAAACTGCAAAAAATGTAAAGCCTTTCGTGGGATATCATTTTATCACCACTCCAAGGAAAGGTGTTTGACTAAAAGCTAATTCCTGTACAGTCAGAAGCCAGCCTGCCTAGTCTGACCTTTTGAGAGACATTGTGAGTGATAACACACATGGAGCAAATGCTCTCCATGCTAATTTTGCAGAATATGGTTTAGTTTGGGAGAAACAGAGCAGGACTGAGTGTTGTAACACCCAAGTTCCATTTTTTGCCACTAGCAGATAGTGTAACCTCAGGGAAGAAACCTCAGTGCTCATCATTTTTGCTAGCACTCTCTTTAGGTTGTAAATCCATTTAAACAGGCAGTAGTCTTTTATAGCCTATGTGTCGCACTCATGCAAATGATATTCAAGGCAGCATGATAATTCAAATGATAGCTTCATGTGTATTTCATTTCTACTTTCTCTGTAAAATCTCAAAAACCTCAAGAGGTAGTTAACTATTGGTTTTTGTTTTTTTTGTTGTTTAGACTGATAACTTCTTCACTTTCATGTGTCATTACAGAAAAGCAGCACAGCAGTTAATTAATTAGCAGTGTGAACTTTTCCGAGGTTTTTCATCATTTAAAGCTATTTGTGTTTTTCAAGCGTCACATTCGGAGCCTGGAGGTATTTGTCTGAAATAAATGTTTGAGTATCTGGAGATAAATAAATAAATAAATAAATTTGAATGAAATATCTTGTAGCCACGTCAACATATTGAGACTTATTCATCGCTGCTCTTTGACTATAGCTGTAGACTGGAAGAAAGAAATCAAATCAGTGGGATGGGATGGAGTGTGCAGATAGGCTGGTACAACAGCAGACTGGATATGGTGAACCTGCCCAGAGAGCTCAAGTAGGATGGGCTGAACAACATGCTTCAAATAAACTGGACCACATCAGACAAAAGGAATGTCTCTGCCTTCCAAGAGAAAGAATCAAAATCTGTCCACCTCATAACCTGAGAGATTTTTGTGTAGTGAAAGGGTGTTGATATAAATAAGTACAGTGGGGCAGGGGGAGAAAAAGGCAGGTGCTGCTGTACAATATCAGATTCGAGAGAACTTGTCTAAAGCATAGAGACAACCTTTTAGAAACAAACAAACAATAACTGTGGCTGAGTTACCACAGCAGAGAAGAAAGTGCTGTCAGGGATTAGGAAATGTGTAAATCAGAGCAGAAATAGGCAGCTCAAGGGACCAGAGATAACTGTGGCTTAAAATGTGAGTAGATAAAGAGAAATATTTCAGTGAAACCATCTTTGCTGGGCTGTCACAGTCTGCCTGTACTGGTATATTAAAGGAGATCAGGACACAGACTGAAATGCTGACACATCATTGCATATATTCAGGTCTGTCTGTACTTAAGAGCAGAGAGGATTGCCAGGACGATCAATGGAATAACTAGTGTTTTTAGTGGTGACCTGGAAAATAACTAGAAAATCATTTTGATCAGAACTTACAAATATTGATGGCAGTAAGAAAGAATGGAAGAGTGGGGATTATTTCATAAATCAAGTAGTATTTTAATCTACATGAACTGCAGAAAGTTCAAGAGCTAAGAGGAAGTCATCTTTGCCAAAGATGTAATTAGGTTGTAGAAGGCAATGATTGTGGAAAGGGTAAATTTTGCTGGTACCTAAGAAATTAGTATGATTTCCTTTATGTCATTGTAACAATCAGGGCTAATGACTTAGGAATATGAACAGAATTTTCCACAAACACTTTTTACTGTAGGAAACAGGAACACTAAGGGAAAACTTGCCAACCAAGCTCTTCAAAGAATTACTCTAATTCAATAAAATAATTATTTTCCCCTTTGTACACTGAAGTCAAAATACGATATTGCATTGCTACGTGCTAAATAATCAGTTAGATCTGTTCCACACAATGGTTTCTTTGGAAAGCAGTGGGTTTATGAATACTAGTAGGACTGAGGAACAAAGGAATGTATACTCCTTTTTGTTTTACAAGTACAATGTACTCTGCTGTAACATACTCAATCTAAAGAAATCTGCAGCAAAAGGAGAGGCCAGATGTCATGCCTGTTACCTGCAAACAGAATATGACATCCTCTAGCTTGTTTTTTATACGTATTGTTGGGAGCTTATTATTACCTGATGGTTTGAGATCTCAAAAATCTGTTTGCACATTTAAAACCTATTGATCTTGAGAATACTCAGTCATTACAGTCTAGGGAAAACCTTTGAAAACCTTGTCTGTAACTCCTCAGCGCCCTGTTCATTCTCACTAGAACTTCACAGTCATCAGAAGAAAAAAAAACCAAAAAACTTTCTGAGCTTTATTTCCACTCCTGCACTAAGTCCAACAACACAACACACACTAGTGCTGAACATATAACACATTTACAGAATATTCCTCAACATGGATTTTGCTGGTTACCCCGAAGATCTCAGAGACATTCAGCAATTCAAGATGAATATAGAAAACAGTACAGAGTCCTGGTGCTCAGCTTTTCTGTGATCTCATTTATTGGATTAATGATGAAAAAATATTTTTAAACTTTACATTGGAATATTTTGCTGATTTTTTTTTGTGCTGAAAAAAATACAACTTCAGTGAGTGAGCTATAGAAGTCTTGTACAGTAATGTATCTGTGAGATGCCACTGATGATTTCACTGGCTATCCTCTTACAGGTGGTTGTGTGGCAGCTTTGCTAAGCAAATTGGAAAGCTGCAAATTCTTTTGTAAGGTGATGGCTTTTCTATGCGTTTCCTAGCATGTAGTAGCAAGACAAAAGCATTTAGTTTTTGTTATCTTCATAACAGACAATCTTTAATGCTCTGTTTCCATGCCAGCTAGTTAGAGAACACTATTGTTTAGACTATAGAACTAATATTGTCAAAGCACTGTTTTATTGAGAAGTAATAATCATATCTGTAATCCTCCTAACTGTAAGATGTAAGCTTACATAAAATCAGATTCTTTTCCTGCTACAGTTTCGTTTGTAATATCCTTCTGAATTTTTCTATTTTTTTTTTTTTTCTTCTTTTTCTAATTTTTCTGTTTTGGGTCTGATAATTTCCTTCCAACTATGAACATGCTTTCATTGAATTTCGTGGATTTCAATCAAATGCAGTCATTAGAGATGAATTTTGTTTTCATTTATCCCAGCTGTTCAGTATGGTTTTCATTGACTCCATCTTGTTTTATGTAGGCTTCTAGCATTACTATAGTTAAACATTTTCACCTTGCCCTCTTGAAAACTCTGCTGGTTTCTCAGAGCCTTAATTACCTGACTCCTGGTCTGTGATGCGTAAAGTACTTACTTCATGCTTATAATCTCTGTAAATGTTATGGTACTGATGGTGTGAGATCCAATAATTCTATATTTAAATGGATTTCAGTAGTCAGCTGCCCAAGAAATGCAGGGATTTACATTCATTCTGTAATATGGTCTATAAATGTTGAATTACCCATATACCTAACAGATGACAGAAAGCATTAGAGAACTATAAATTTAAACCTCTTAATTCATAAATTTAGACCGGAAATCTCTGGAAGAAAAGAGAAAGACCCGGGATGAGATTATACAATTCAAAAAGCTTTAAAATGAACTGGAATATATTAGAGATACCAAATCATACTTCTCTCTATTAAGGTTACTTCCATGAAGCAAAAAGGTCTTTCAAGAATGTCTTTCTATCAATTCCATCAGATTATTTAATACACACTTTTTTTTTACACAAGATTAAAACAAAGCGCAAAAACAAACTTTTTTTTTTTTTTGTTTCCCTCACAAGATTCAAAAATAGCCCATAAAACAAACTGTTTTGTTTTTTGTTTTTTGTTTTTTGTTTTACTTTTCTGAGGTTTTCTTCAAGAATATATGGAAGTAATTTTTTCTTTAGTTGCTCTTTGGACATTAGCAGCAAAGTGATTTTTTTAAAAAACTTTTTATAAGAATCTCTGTTGGAGACATCCATTTTATTAAATAAGTTGAAAGTTAATGCAGTCATTATAATCTCCTTAGACTCTCGGTAGTTTAATTTACGTTTGTGCATGCAGCTGTTGGGATTGATTGGAAAAGTACAAGCTCACACATCCTTACACAGCATTCTCTTGATTAAGAACCTGTGTCTCCTGAAGTAACAATAATGGATGAAGCTAGGGGCACCTGTGGAGAAAAGGGCATATGCCTGAGATGCAGACAATGCTCAGAAGACACAAGAAAGGTTTCTAAAGTAATGAAGGAATGGCTTTATTGGCAAGTAATTACTTAAGAGAGATGAAAACAAATTAATGTTACTGAAGCAACTCAGTCACTTGTGCAACTAAGTAGGTGTAGCAGACATACCATCTTTTCTTACTGCTTAACAGGAAGGAAAAAAAAATGTCCTTTACACCGTGACAAATAACTATAAGACAGAGAAAAAAAAAAAAGAAGAAGAAAAAATAGCAAGCAGCATATGTGGAGTAATTAAGAAAAGTTGTGTTGTAAGTAAGCCAAATTCTACCCTTAGTGACAGTCATGAAAATCCTCTGGAAGGTAGCCAACAGTAAAGTTTTAAAGCTTCCAACCTGTAACTCCCATCTCAATCTGCAGTACTGCTTAGTCATGCTACCTTTTCCAAAAATATTTTTGTCTTATAAATGAAAGTTTCATTGGACCTTGCATTCTGGACACCAACTTCTATTGTCTCCCTGTTATCTAACATCCTGCCTTTTAGCAATAAGCTCTCCAGCTTTCTCTGTCTTTTCACCCACCTGAGGTAGGATGGTTAAAAAATCAACAAAAAGAAAAAAAGATTCTGAAAAATATTGCATGTCTATGTAATTCTTTAGGAGTATAACTAATCCCAAGGGAAAAGGAAATAAAAGACAAAGCAGTGAAATTAACCATTCCTAGTGCAGATTAGAATCATAGAATCATAGAGTCATAGAATGACCTGGGTTGAAAAGGACCACAATGCTCATCTAGTTCCAATCCCCTGCTATGTGCAGGGTCACCAACCTCCAGACCAGGCTGCCCAGAGCCACATCCAGCCTGGCCTTGAATGCCTCCAGGGATGGGGCATCCACAGCCTCCTTGGGCAACCTGTTCCAGTGTGTCACCACTCTCTGAGTGAAAAACTTCCTCCTAAAATCTAACATAAACCTTCCCCGTCTCAGTTTAAAACCATTCCCCCTTGTCCTATCACTATCCACCCTTGTAAACAGCCATTCCCCCTCCTGTTTATACGCTCCCTTCAAGTACTGGAAGGCCACAATGAAATCTCCCCAGAGCCTTTTCTTCTCCAAAGCCCAGTTCCCTTAACCTTTCCTCACAGGAGAGCTGCTCCAGCCCTCTGATCGACTTAGTGGCCCTCCTCTGGACCAGCTTCAAGAGCTCCATGTCCTTCCTGTACTGGAGGCTCCAGGCCTGGACGCAGCAGTGCAGCTCTCGGGGCCTCACAAGAGCTGAGCAGAGGGGGACAATCACCTCCCTCTCCCTGCTGGCCACCCGTTTTTTAATGCAGCCCAGAACACAGTTGGCCTTATGGGCTGTAAGCGCACACTGCTGGCTCATGTCCTGCTTCTCATCCACCAGGACCTCCAGGTCCTTCTCCTCAGGGCTGCTCAAGGAGATCTTCCTCCAGTTTGTATAAATACTTAGGACTGCCCCGACCCAATGCAGCACCCTGCACTTGGCCTTGTTGAACCCCATTAGGTTTTCATGGGCCCGCTTGTCCAGCCTGTCCAGCTCCCTCTGGATGGCTTCCCTTCCTTCCAATGTCTTAAACTACACTGCTCAGATTGGTGTCATCCGCAAACTTGCTGAGGGTGCACTCGATGCCATCATCTATGTCATTGATGAAGATGTTGAAGAGCACCGGTCCCAAGACTGATGTCTGAGGGAACCCGTTTGTGACCAGCCTCCATCCTAACATAGAACCATGGATCACAACTCTTTGGCTGCATCCAGCCAGCCAATTCCTAATCCACCAAACAGTCCATCCTTCAAATCCACAGTTATCCAATTTGGAGAGAAGGATGTGGTGAGGGACCATGTCAAAGGCCTTGCAGAAGTACATGTAGATGAAATCTATTGCTGTTCCACCATCCACTGAAGCCATCACTCCATCATAGAGGGCCACCAAATTAGTCAGGCATAATGTGACCTTGGTGAAGCCATGCTGGCTGTCTCGAATCACCTACAAACATGTTCTCAGCTTATTACCTTTTCTTCTTATTCATATTGCCTTCTGATTTTTGTCACTGGCCTTCAGAATTCCTCGTTTGCTCAAAGATCTGTGTTCTAAAATAGTGTCCACAGGATCACTCATCTGATTACACAGCCTAAAGTACTATTTTGACTAAATCTGTTCAACTTCTCCTGCCTCTTTTCTTGACAGTCTTTCAAAGTGATTTCCATATTTTTTTATTTCACTGTTCCAGTAATTCTGCCATTTTCTCTCTTTCAACATTCAACTTTGGTGTAATTTGTGATGCTTTGCTGTGATGGCACACTCCTTGCACCCCAGTCCAGCCTGGTAGTTATGCCCAAGGACTACTGCATATACAGGCAGTTAATAATGACCATATTGTTTCAGACTTTGTGCTCAGATGCCTGATGACAGACACCTAGTTCAATAGATCAAATTTCAAATCAGTTTTAGATCAAAGTTCTGTGCCTATGAGTCTGTCATCTTACCCCATAAATAGAAAGCAGCATAAGAAACGCTTGGGCAGTACTTCTTGCAAGCAGCTGGCTGCACACCAGAATCTCCCCTTGAGTAGGGACACCTCTCGATGTTACTTAATGCCTGAGCAGAGATTAATCTGGAACATGGTGACATCTTGCCAGCAGATCTTTGGTAAATGACTTGTTGTTTTTAAGCTATACTAGCTTTACTAATATTTGAGCTGAAATTCATTAGGCACCCCCCACCCTCTGTGCAAAAAATAGTCAAGGACATCTAGCCATCTCAAATCTGGTTAAGTCACTGTCACCTTTGTTCAAATATTACCATCTTATTGTACATCAATAAATATCTTTCTGCCTTCCTCTTACAAGTGAGTGCACAGTGCTTTACTCTTCTTCTGTGACACTCTCTGTGTTGATCTGACATCACTTCTTTGTGCTTCTTTTCTCCCTTTTCCCTTCCCACATTTATATCACCTCCTAAATACATATGTTCAAAATGATAATCCTTGGGCATTTTCAGCCATGAAATCTGGGATAAAATTGTGACATCTGACAACATTACATGCCTGTAGATTTCTGTTTAAAACTTGAAATGTTATGGTATGTCTTTGCTTTTAGCCAGAAATTCCACTCTGATTGGACATATCATCTTTCAATATATACAGCTGAAGATAATTTGAATTGTAACAATCAAAGCGTTTGCACTGTAAATGTGTAACAAACCTCTA
This sequence comes from Centrocercus urophasianus, assembly GCF_019232065.1. Taxonomy (NCBI): domain Eukaryota; kingdom Metazoa; phylum Chordata; class Aves; order Galliformes; family Phasianidae; genus Centrocercus; species Centrocercus urophasianus. The sequence goes on from NW_024885355.1 coordinate 3,093,005, forward strand.
TGTGAACCTGATATGAATCAATGTGAAAAACTAAACAGGAATGAAAGCTAGCGTGATACAGCAAGAATTTGAGAGCTGATGAGGAGTCATCAAATTACTTCAGGTGGGCAAGAAGGGTGTTACAGGGTGACGCTAAAGTACTTGATGTACATGAACTTGCATAATTCTACTTCCTACTCCATTTATTTGTGTGCTTGTTTAGTCTCCTGCCTTGTTTGTATCATGGTACTCATTTTGGGTGAAGATGCTCCCATTAAAATCACTGATCTCTGAAAATCTGGAGCTCAGTTTAGAATTCCTAAATGTTTTCTCACTAATACACTTTACCCATATGCAGAAGAGCTTTGAAGATTGCCTAGGCAGCAGATAGATTTACCAAATCAATCCCTTCAAGTATGGGTTTATTGTTTTGTTATTTTAATGAGTATATTCTCCTAAGGTTCTATAGGACTCCACAAACCACAGTAATGTATGTTCTTATGATTCCTGTGTTAATTAAACATTTTCAGCTCAATTAATGAGTTCTATGTAATCTCCCTAAACAATTGAGCTATGCATCCTTAACTGTTGTGCCATAGGTCAAGCAAATGCTAACACATTTACTGTAGTGGAAATAAAGAATTTATTTCTTGTTCTAAGCATTCACTTCCTCTTCATGCACAAATGTAAAAATCTCCACAGTATTAAAACAGTATAATTAGATAATTGTTATATTCAAAGCTATTTGCCTCAGATTAAGTAAAATCCTAAATAATTTCAGTTTCTGCTCTTGCTAATTAGCAAGTTTTTTGTGTGTTTCATTTAAAAATAATGCTAGGACCAATTCAGTACTTTCACCTCTGGGATTCCATTTGTTATATGTTGGTTCCTGAGAGACCTAAAGCAATTAAAATTAAATTGAATTTATAGCTTAATCTTTCTCTCAGAACTGCAGGATAAAAAATATTAAAGCTTTCCAGAGGTTTTACTTTTTTAGAGCAATACTGTTCACTTCCCCAAACAAAACTCATCCAATTTGCACCAACAATAAATTCAGTCTAATCAGAATAGTCATAGAATAAGTAATTCTTCTTCTGATTTCTTGACAATTTTTTGTAAAATCAGTCTACAGAAACATCATGTTTCAATACTGACTTTGGAGAGTAAAATGAAGGCAATTACCATATGTATATCCATACCCCTTCTATTCATGTTTAAAATGGACCTTATCTTGATCTGTCATAAACTTTTACTTTTCATAGTATTTGCAGCTGTTCCTATTAGATTAAAGCACAAAGAGGCTAACATTCCCCTGACATTCCATGTTGTCAGCCACTTTGAACTTTCTTTGCAATCAACATAGAAGGAAAAAAAAAAAAAAAAAAGAAAAAGAAAAAGAAAAATTAAGACACAATTCATCTGGCTTAATTTAGATGACATGATATAAGTTCTGTCCATGAAGATTTTCAGAGTGAGGCTGGATTGGGCCCTTGGTGACCTAATCTAGCTATGGTGTCCCTGTTCATTTTAGGGAAAATGGGATAGAAGGCATTTAGAGGTCCTTTCCAACACTAAGGATTCTGTGACTCTATGAGTCTCAAGATAGCACATATAAGCAAGGGATATAGCATATTCATCTTGCACAGTCTCTTAATCAGAAATAAAGAAGTATTTATGTGCAACTGTTCCACTCTGAGTGACCTACTCTTTTTTATATGAATGTAGGCGCAAAAAATGCTTTAATAAATACTGTAATGAAACAGTTACAGAAACGGATATGCTATCTGAGGTGCTACCTGTCCATCAGAAGGAATTATTGAAATTGTTTTGAAGTAATGGGAGGAAGATGGAAGATGATCACATTGAATTATATATTAAAAATCAAGCAATGCAAAATATTTATTTATTTATTCATTTATGAATCACAGAATTGCCTGGGTTGAAAAGGATCACAATGATCATCTAGTTTCAACCCCCCTGCTATGTGCAGAATTGCCAACCTCCAGACCAGGCTGCCTGGAGCCACATCCATCCTTGAATGCCTTGAATGCCTCCAGGGATGGAGCATCCACAACCTCCTTGGGCAACCTGTTCCAGTGTGTCACCACTCTGTGTGAAAAAATTCCTCCTAAAATCTAACCTAAACCTTCCCTGTCTTAGTTTAAAACCATTCCCTCTTGTAGATAGAACATTCCATATGGAATCAGATCCATGCTCAGTAGTAAGACTCCATTCCTAGTGAGGTTGTGAATTTGTTTAAAAGTGTTAAATCAAAACTGTACCCAAACACCATCATTATTGAAATGGCTTGACATATTTTCAAGTACCATTACTCATAACGTCCAGGTATTCACAACATTGTCTCTAAATGAGTTGTAAATTGTCCTTTATATATATATAAAGTGCCCTTTATATATATATAAGGTAGACAAATGCCAGCAAGAACAAAGTGATCCCTTCTACTGTACATTGTCCGAGCCATTATCCAAAATATTTCTTAACTCTGAGGCATTTGCACTGTCACTGATAAAAGTAGCCAGTGTAAATCATCATATGCTTCCAAGTTCTATTTGTGCTGAAGAGCCGAGACAAAGGCAATGCAATTAATTAAGTTTTGGAGCCTTGTATTTGTTTTCTGTATTTATTTATGCATTCGTCTATAATTTAGGCTGTAAAGTCTTTCTGTGAAGGCAAAATAATGTACCAAATCCAAATCTCTTTCTTTCCTCCTCTCAGTTCTCTCTACCTCACTATCTATTAATCTACTCTGGTGTATTTATATTGCAAATTATTTAGAGAGTGAAAACAGCAAGGAGAATGAGCGATCCTCGCTTGGAGGGCTTGATAGTATTCTTACGAGTGATGCATGAGCAGGCGGGAGATTTCTGAAGAGTGGATGGTATATCAAAGATTTCTTTTCTCAGCAGTAAAATAGCACTCATTATCAAAAGACATGAAATGAGCACTGCTTCCCATTTATGCTGTTAAACAGATGAATCCAACCAGTTAGCCTACTCATTTTTCAAGATTAAAGGAAGATATTACAGTGTAAAAAGATGTTAATGTGTATTCTTTCATGAAGAATTATTATGGACATATAGTGCATTGTGCAGAGACTTTTATGGATGATGGTGTACTTAGGTTACTGTACAATTTCCCAAGATTAAGAAATAGAAATGTAGCACATCCAAGAATTCCATGATAACTTTTTGTTACAATTAGAAATGTTCTTTGTATGGATGTCTTTGTAATTCACATTTGAAAAAGCAGTATGTTTAAACCTGTCTGGTCATCAAGAATAATGTGTGTCATTAAGTGATATTGCTTTCTGAATTTTGTACAATATAATACAACCTCAGAAATTGAGAACACAAGCATATGATCATAACACACTATTCTACAACTTTCTGTGGATCTGTCATAGTATCATTGAGTCATTTATTGCCATGTATTTTAGACAAAGGATCAGCTTTTTCTAACTTCTTCAGTTCTTGATGTCATATCTGGATGCATCAATATGCAGTGTTTTAGACTAAAGTCACGGAATCACAGAATCGCAGGATTGCAGGGGTTAGAAGGGACCTCAAGTGATCATTGAGTCCAAACTGCCTGTAAAAGCAGGTGCACTAGAATAGGTCACACATATAGGCATCCAGACAGGTTTTGAATATTTTCATAGAAGGAGGCTCCACAATGTCTCTGGGCAACCTGTTCCAGTGCTTCATCACCCTTACTGTTAATAAATTCTTCCACATCTTTGTATGAAGTGTTCCAAGTTTTAGGCCCCTACCTTTGTCCTATTGCTAGACACCACCGAGAAGATCCTGGCCTCAATCCATTTGCCTCCTAGCTCCTGTTAGATATTAATAAACATTAATTAGATCCCCTTTCAGTTTTCTTTTCCCCAGGCTGAACTGACCCAGTTTACTCAGCTTTTCCTCTGCAGGTTCTCCATCTTTGTGGCCTTCCACTGGACTCCTAGGTGATCCATGTCATTTTTGAACTGAGTAGCCCAGAACTGGATGCAGTATTCCAAATTTGCTCTCATCAGGGCAGAAAAGAGGAAGAGGATCACCTCCTTCAGCCTACCGGCCACTTTCTTTTTAATGCACCCCAGGAAGGCCAATATTGGCCTTCTTGCACACAAGGGCATGCTGTTTGCTCATGGTCATCTTGCCATCCACCAAGACCCCAAGGTTCATCTCTACAGAGATCATCTCCAGCAGATAACCCCCTAATCTATACTGATGCATGCATTTATTCTTCCCCAAGCACAAACCCTACATTTGCTCTTGTTAAACCCATCAGGTTTCTCCTGCCCAACTCTCCAATCTTTCCAGGTTTTGTTGAATGGTAGAACAGACCTCTAGAATGTCAGCCACTCCTCCCAGCTTTGTATCATCAGTAAACTTGTTGAGAGTAGACCCTTCATCCATGTGGTTGATGAAGATATTGAACAAGACTGGAGACTCTACAAACACCAGGGGAGCATCATTAGCTACAGGCCTCCAACCAGATTCTGCGTCACTGATGACAACCCTTTGAGCTCTGCTAGTCAGCCAGCTCTCAGTCCATTTCATCATCCATTCATCTATCCCATGTTTTCTAAGTTTCATAACAAGGATGTTGTGGGAGATGGTGTTAAATGTCTTGCTGAAGTCAAGGTGCAAGGTTCAAAATTCGCTGCTCACCCCCCACCTACACAGCCAGTGATGACATCAGAGAAAGCTATCAGGTTGGTCCAGAATTATTTCCCCTTTGTGAATCCATGTTGACTGCTCCTGATAATTTTCTTCCTTCCAATTGTTTGGAGATGGTATCCAGAAGTTGTTCCATCCCCTTTCCAGGGACAAAGGTGAGGATGACTTGCATGTAGCTTCCCATGCCTCCTTCCTTTTTGAATACTGAGTGACACTGGCCATCCTCCAATCTTCAGGCACTTCTCCCATTCACCAAGACCTTTCAAAGATGATAGAGAGTGGCTCAACAATAACCTTTGCTAGCTCCCTCAGCACACGAAAGTGCATCCCATTAGGGCCTATAGATTTGTGTGCTTTGATTTTGTCTTGACACTCTCTGACAAGATCCTCAGAAAGAATCTAGCCAAAATCAATGCACAGAAATTTTAGACAAAACTTCTTGAATGCTTGATGCCATATCTGGATGGATCAGCATGCATTGTTTTAGTTTAAAGCCCTACAGATACTTGGTTCCCTTCTTCTTCTAATGCCTCCTAATACCACCTTCACTCACTCATGCAGATAAATGTCTAGTGCTTAAGACAAGTTAAAGTGATTTTTTTAATCAGGTAATTTACATATTTAACTAAAACTCCTGGAATCATAGAATGGCTTGTATATTTTAATGCAGAATACTGTATGCAGTTAATGTATTTGTCAGTGCACTCTCCAGATATGCTTTATGTAGGTGTTCAGACAAAGGACTAGGCTTTATGAAAAGGAACTTTCTCTGAGGAATAAAAGGTGACAATTTTTCTTGTTTTTCCCAAGTCAGACACACATGTTTGATGTAACAGCAAAAATTATTCTGATTTTATTTTAGAAGTAAAACTCATTTTCTTTGCATTCCAACCAAAACTGGAAGAATTTATCAGCCAGATTACATAGCTGGACCGTTTGTCAAAAGCTGAGAACTTTAACACAAAAGGGTTAAGATTTAGTGCATAAAATTTAAAATTTTTACTTAACAACGAAGTGAAGATACATCTAGTTCTATTTTTAGTTTGTTTGTATTTTGTAGATTTTTTACCAGGTAATGGTGATGGATTTAATCCAGATTACTGCAATTGGATTTCTAACCTCTGTTTTTGGGTTCTTTTTTTTTTTTTTTCTTTCCATTTTCTAATAGTTATAATAACATCTGCCTTTGCTTCCCCCTGTTTTGAGATTCACAGATGCTGATAAATAGTATGTATAGAAAGTGGATATAATAGCAGAATAAAATGCCGTGGAACAAGGCAACGTGTTAAATATTTGCAAATATCGTGTGCACCTCATTGTTCTCTGTCAAGGAGAATTAATGGTAAATTATTTTTAGGAGTTAGCTAAGCTATCCTTGAGGAGAACAAAGAGTGCTTTGTGGATAGGTATGATTTTATCGCTCTACAGATACTGATGCTCTAGATTCATGCCAGTGTATTACCTCAGTAACACTGTTTAGTGTTCAGTTTTACTTCACTCTGCTTTGTCAACAAAAATTCTTGCATACATAGGTCATCATGAACCATTCTTATATGAAAAGAATTGCTTGTTGCAGAATAAGATAATCCCTCATTTTTACATACATTAAAGCCTTTCTTGCAGTTAAACTCAATGGAGAACATGTTGACTGTTCCCGAAAGTACACCGCTTAAATAGTCAAGACTTTTTGACATTTTTGGACTGTATTTCTTGTCTTATCTGACAATTTTATAATTAACCATGGCAATATCATAGTCCTAGAAAGATCTAGAGTATTTCTAGTTCCTGTTCCTGGAAATGAAATGCAGATTCATCATGAAAGAGGATGATTTTCCCTGCATTTAGTGAAATACATAAACTCTCAAGGTCAGTGACACTTTATAAGCTACTTTTCCAAAGGATCAGAATGGGAATGTGTGGTTCACTCAACACACAGACAACAGATTTTAACAGTCAAATAAACAACAATGACCTGGAACTTCTACTGCTTTCCAATAATGAGGTAATATTTTACCAAGGAAAATAAATGTTTCTCAGTCATCACATTTCAGCTTTTTCATAATTAAATCTGTGGCAGGGAGCTAAAAAAGAAATACAAGGAAGTGGGCAGGTAGCTCATGCATTTTATATATACACAAAAAAATGATCATAATATTATGATGTACGAATTTGTGTTGTAGATAATGTGAAGTTAGGAGATCATTTGTAGATGACCTAGTCCAAATACCCTGATTAAAACAGGGTCAAATTGAGCAGGTTGCTCAAGACAAGAAGTAAAGACTGGAGAACCATGCTGAAAAATACAGATATTCCTAATTATGATTAGAAATTTGACCAGCAATATTCACTGTGACGTGTACTTTATTCTAGATACAATCTGTTAATAAATTGATGTGCCCAGAATGGGAGGAATTGGCTGAGGGTCTGTCCACCTACATTTTTCTGTGGACAACTATAACTACATAGCTGTCAACTTTAGAACTTGTTTTGACACAGTGTATCCTTCTCTAATTGTTAGCTAATTATGTTGCAAGGCCTTGCAGCCTTCATTGTCAGTGTCCCTTGTGGTTTAATGAAACCTGTTTTAAACTATATGAACACCTCAGGTGGTGTAGGTAGATATATTAGTTGTAGTGAAAGAATATGTAACACTTTTCAACATCTGAAGATCAATCTTTATTTTCTTTATCTACAGTCCACAGACAACTGAAACCCACTGGGACACAACCTTGAAGTGTGATATGCAGCTGTCACGTTAATTAGAAACTGAGCTTCAAAATATCCCTTGCTAAATCCAAACAAGTCTAAACAGATAACTTGGCTTTATATTCTTCAAATGTGTTAAGACGCTTCTGTTTTCATCCCAAAGAGGTAGGAAAAAAGTTAATTACATGTCATTTTGTATATGTTGATATTAAGAAGTTGTGAAGCAACTCAGAGAATACTACATTTATGACAGACAACATTATTCTTTTGTATCTTTGGAAGAGAGTAGTACAGAAGAAAAAAAAATAAAATTTTCTATCATTTGGGCCTATCCAGAACATTTTACAACCAGTACTGGTTTCCTATTGCTCAACACTTGCCATGCTTGTGCAATTGTTATGTTGTCAACATTTAAGCCCTCCAAAGGAGAAAAATTTGCCCAAATGAAGAGTTGTGGTTTCATGTTCCTTCCTGATTCTGTTCATAATCTAGGAAATCCAAGAGGTAGCAATTAAAAAACGCGAAAAGATTTAATTTCAATCTGTTGCTAGTGGTCCCAGCAGGCCACAGAGAAATTTAAAGCATACTTTTGAATTATGCAATTTCTTATTATTTTGTAACAATAATTTTATTATCGTTACTATCTAGGACTCACCTTTTTCACTTCATTTTCTTCCTAAATAAAATTATTGTTCTCTAAAAGGCTCACATTTTGATTGTAAGATAGTTAGAATTTCAATAGAATAAAATAATCCAATTCTTAAATACCATCATATTTCAAAAAGTTGAAGTGCATTCTGCAGTTTCCCACTCTGTTGCTTTATACTCTTTTGTTTTGGTGTTCTAGGCCCCTAATTCAGCTTGAGATTACATCACTCCAATTTAGTTCTATGTTCTATGTCTATGACTAATGAACTAATAGGACTACCTGTCTCTCACCCTGACTTTACTTTCACTCTCATGGAGTCTTTTTTTCTGCACGGGAATTTGTATTGGTCTTGTCAAAAGACAAGCTGGGGGAACTGATTCTGAAAGAAAGTAATGAGGAAAAAAGCAAACAAAGAAACCGACACTGTTTTAAATTGGTTCAAGATCCAGCTTCGTTCATAACTGATTCTGCACATTAAATTATGTTTGTAGAAAATACTGCCTCCTCTTTCAAAAGGACAGATAATCATATATCTGGTACTGGAACCTAGACCGTGGAGAAAGTCAGATTTGGAGATCTTTGCTCTCCAGGAAAGGGTAACTTCCTATTTGCTAACTATTTACATTTTCCTTAATACAGTCTGCACAAAAGGAAAAAATGTAAATCTACCAGTTTTTTTCAAGCTTCATTTTACTTTCAGACACATTAATGTGATCTACATGAGAGTCAACAGTTTACAGGCCAGTTCTGCCCAGTTCCATGACTGAAAACCATGTCAAAAAAACATAAAACCATGACAATGCATGTTGATCAAAATAATGTCAGACTTGATTCTAAATCAATGAAGTGTTTCCTATTAGATGTATTCTTCCAATTGTCTTGTTCTACTGTGTGTATTAAGCAACATTCAAAATGAGATTTTGCTTTACAAGTACAGAGCCTTCTAATGTACCATTACTGCTCTACTGGAAAGCTTAATGCATCCTTACGTCCTTGTTTATGTACATACAAATATATATGTGTGCGTGTGCATGCACCAACACAAATACTTTTTTCTGTTTTCTGTACCTTCTACAAGGCTCTGCTTGTTGTGAAGCATGTGTGTATAAAATTTAAATTCACATGATCTGTTTCAAACACATCTAATATGATATCTTTTGTGGTTACCATCTGTCATGCAACAACAAAAGTGATATTTTACCTCCAACAGAAAGGAAAAAGCATGCATAGTATCAATAAGAATCTTTTATCATTGTTTAAAATTACCACTGTAAACACAATTCAGTATGTCTCAAAGGAGATATGATTCTTCCTAAATCTCCGTATAAAAATGCTTTGAAAGTTTACCAACATTTGATTTGAATTATTCAACTTTAGTTAAGCTAATACATTATTCATGTTAAGTGAATCATATAAACAATGCCACTTCTATCTAAAAAAAATAATTTAAATCTGACTTGGATGCAGCTTGCAATTTATAGCTAAGGCTTTACCTCAGCTAGAAGCAAAACTGGGTATGCAATTTGTGGCTCAGTTCAACAGAAAATGAGTCGATAAACTATTGCATGTGAAGGTGACTGCTAAATATATCTCCAAACATTAAATATAGCTACCTTAATAATTCAGTCATTGAACACACATATCCACAACACATATACTTCCCAGTCCTCATACAATAAGTTCTTTAGCTTTCAGTAGTAGATAATTTTTTTTCAAGGAATTCAGTGTCATTGAACTGTATTCAAAGAAATTGGTAAATTTGAGTTTCTGACATCAACTTTTAGACAATCTAGAAATCTATGCCTTTTTCATGAAAAGAAGGAAGATTCAGGGTGAAAATACTCAAGCATGAGGCTTTGGCATCTTTGTTTTAATAGCATTTCACTCAGCACTCACATTGCTGCAGTCTGCCTTGATGACGAGTAGCAGCTTCACTGCATGATCACATTTACAACAGGAAATTACTAAGTGGAAAAAACCATTCTTAAAATCTTTGTCTTTTCTACTGAAGTATCTCTTTCTATCCATTATGACTTTTCCACTTCAGCACATCATTAATGAACATTTTTGGTAATCCTTTATAAAAGTTGAAGAACTAAAATAATTGAATGAATAAATAGATAATCATAGTATTGAAAACTATATTGGAATTATTGTTTACAATCCATTAAGGAGAAAATATTTATTCTGAAGATATTTTTATTTAAAAGAAAAAAAACAATAATAAAAAACATAACCCACAAAAAAAAAACCCACATATCATTTAAAGGTATCTGAAAAAAGTGAAGGAATGACTTTTTGTTTGTTTGTTTCCAAGGGGACAATAGAAAATTTTACTATGAAAGAGGAAATATCAGTATAATAGTAAAGCTGTTGAGAAAGAAATTCATTAGTATCTCTCCTACAAAAACTGAGTATTTCTGTAAGTTTTCTTCTAGTCTTGGTAGGTTTTATGTGTCTCTTTTTGGGCGCATTAAGCATCCAAGTAGCACAAAGCAAATTCTGCAGCACAGAGGAATCTGTACTCTCTGTGAAGAAAGATGTTTTGTGATATTTTGTTCTGCACTCCTTTCACAGTTAGGTCTATAGATATTCACAAAGTCTTTACAGTGAATGCCAGGAAGAAAAAGGGGGAACGGGTGAAACAGAGGGAAAAATTTTAAACATATTGAATACACATTCATCTCTAAGACTAACAACCCAAGTTGCCTTTGGAGGCTGCGGTATAGACTTGCAACATGAAGAAACTATTTAAATGTCTCGGATGGCTCATGAAAACTGAAAGGCAGATTTTCCTTAGGAGCCACAAATGCAGGACTACCCACATCATCATAGCTGAAGTTCTCTCAGAAAAAATGCGTATGAAAAGTAGCCTTCCTCCCTTTAGAGGTTATGGATGAGAGAATGACAAAAAGTCATCTTCCCAAGCTGATAACAGTTAGCAGCTCTTCTGCATACTCTCAAGGGTGGTGTACAACGTGTTGTGCCTGTGTCCCATGTTTGTCAAAGAGAACTCTTTGGATGGAGCAGTCCTGGCATTCAACACTCAAGATCAGGGCAGCAAGGAAGGTGACTACTTAGAAAGTTTCCCTGGCAATTGCTAATTCCCAGATGCTTGCCCTAGGGATTATTTGGTACAGGTCCATTTGGCATAGCCTTGTGCTACCCAAGAGACTCTTACAGTAGTAGTAAGAGTCCATCCATCATAAGGATTCCAGTGCTTGATCTAGCAAAGCTCCATTCATCTGCAAAAATAATGATGACATCTTCATCTCTTCTGCTTCCTTTAACAGGGTATTTGTATTCCTCAGAGCTAAATCTACTTTCTTTAATGTTAGTACAAGTAATACTCACACAAACACAAACATCCTCACCTTGAATTAATTTATTGAAGCCATTAAGACTTAACTTTACCTACTGTTCAATACATTGTTCGTCGAGACATCATTTTTAAGTGAATTGCTACCTGATTTTGGGTTTCTCACATATTCAGCTGACTGGATCTCTAAGTCTGAATTCTTCTGTACAGCCATCTCATTCAGAGAGAGACACTGTTCAGCCCAAGGAATGTCTGGTAATCTTGAGTAACAAGTCAGAAATCATCAGTAAAAGTTTCTGTATGCAGTGTGTTCAGTATCTGCATCTTAGTTGGATCTAGTTCCAAAGCTTTTAACTCCAAGCGTAGATTTCCAGGGCTTTACTTTAACTTGCAAATTCCCCTTCAGAGCATCAGACACCTCCTTGTTTATAATGTCCTCTCTGAATTTAATCTCCAAAATAAACATAGCCACAGAATCCTTCCCATGGTAATGTTATTCCCATAAATTTTTTGAAATATATTCAAATTTATGAGCTGAAACTCTACATAAGGACTGACGGATTAAAGTCCTATGCTATGTATATGTGAGGGCTGGTCTGAAAGCAATACTTCCCATTATATTATATTGACTCATGATATCACGGGTGGATGTTGTTGGAATGACAGTAGAGGTTGAACCTTCTTGCCAATATTCCATTACATTTTGTTGCCATGTGACAAATGGTAGCAGAGAAGGCAAAATTGTGTCTGACATGGAAGTATGTATGAAGCAAAGGTGTGTCACTGAATGTGGAAAAATCTGCACCCAGTGATATTCATTTGGCACTTGTTGAATGTTTACAGAGATCATACAGTGAATGTGAGAACATTGAGGCAGTGGGTTTTGTGTTTCAACAGTGGTGACAGTGACATGAAATACAAACCACATTCTAGACAGCCATGCACAGCTGTTACACCATGAAATGAAGAGCATCCAAATTAGCTCATCTGCACAAATTGGCTGACGGTGGTGATTATGTTGAAAAAGTGTGTTTTATAGCTAAGAATCTGCCTCCATCAAATAGCGTTATTGTGCTCTTTGTAGCTGTGGCAGTTTCCATAGTAATAAACAGGAGGCATTGCTTTCAGAGCAATCCATGGAGAATAGATGGCCTATATAATGTATGCGTGTGAGAGGAATATAGTGAAGACATCTAACAACTTTTTGTAATTGCTCTTTATACATTTGTATTTTGTTGAGAGAAATTGAATTTGCTGGTGTTGCAAACTGGATAAGCATCTATTTTCCCTCAAGTAGTCTTAGATATTATCATGCCAGATATCAGTCCACAAAAGTATGGAAAAAATACCAAAGCATGTTCTTGTGTGACACTAGGAAGATCAGTATGAGTTTTCATATTAAACTGCAGACTATCTCTCTCTACCTGAAAGCAGGTTGTAGTGAGATGGAGGTCAGCCTCTTCTCCCAGCTTACAGTGACAGGATGGACTCAGGTTGCACCAGGAGACATTCAGCTTAGATATTAAGAAAAATTTATTCTCAGAGAGAGTGGTGATGCATGAAAACAGGGTGCCCAGAGTCGTGGTAGAGTCACCATATCTGGAGGTGTTCAAGAAACGTGACACTGAGGAGCCTGGTGGGGATGTGTTGAAAGTTGGACTAGATGACCATAAACGTTTTTTCCAACCTTAATGATTTTATGATTCTGTGATTTCACCAAGATTTTTTTCTTTTGGGGACTATACTAATAATCAACCAAGAGAGGTGAAGCTGAAATGATCCTACATCTGCTGAAGGAAGACAAAGCTCTGTACATGCTAGTTTCCAGCTTAACACAAATTGGTAAAAATACAATAAAAACCTTTCTTTGCCACTCAAATGACTTTAATGCTGGGAGAGAATTTCATAGAGCTAAAGATGAAATGTCAGTGAAATATAATGTTTTGAAAGTTTATTTGTTGTTGTTCTGATTTTTGATTTGTTTTAATGTGTAAGATACATAGAGAGATACATCTATGAAAGAGAAATAAAACTTTGTTGTAAAAGCTCAGAAGGTATCTCTGTGTTTGTGTAAACTCTTCTTTCATTGTTCATTGATGTAGACAGTAAAAATGAGTAAGTCTTCTACAGAACTTTTGTTTCCGGATCTGTACAGATATGTACAGATTCAGTACAAAATAAGCTGGGTTAGTATCTCAATTACAGTTTTAAATCCAACTCAAAGGCTCTATTTAGCCTCTAAAAAGCATGTGTTTCAATTGAAATGTCATAGGTCAACTTAACTACCAGCTGTGTAATCAAGATTTCCACTAATAACAATTAATCTTGAGAAACCAAGTGACTGAAGGTTCTGCTAGATTTACTGAAATGACTATATTCCACAAGACTAAAATTGGTTTAGCATTAAGGAGTTGGAGTAGTCGGTTTAACATTATGGAGTAGATAGTAAGGTATAATCATTCAGGAAAATGTTATCAATTTCTCATAGAAACACTATCTGCATAGTAAGGTAATCTTTCCATTAATAGAACTAGCATTGCCACATAGGCTCATCATTGCTCTTTGGGGGCACATAAGCTTATATTCTGCTTCTTAGTGAGATCTGTGCCCTTCAGCCTGTTGACAGAAATTATCTTCTACAACAGAGTTAGAACTCCTTTTTATCAACAGGAATTAATATGAGACAAAATATGTAGAACTACACTCATACAAAAGACTAGAGACTTCTTAACATTTCTTATATGACACTTTGTTCAGTAGTTTGTCTCAGTGTCTGTAAGATTTTCTACCCAAAGTAGTATTCCTTAATTGTGCTAAGATGCAATCCTTCCAAATGAAGATTGAGGCATTTCCCCATGATCCTTACATTACTTATTTTCCCTTAAAAATTCTCAAAAGTTACATGAAGAAGTTAAATATGATCTGGAATGAATCCAATATTATTCAGAATCATACAATTACAGTTCCTTGAGTTGGAAGGGATCTTAAAGGTCATCTAGTGACCACATCTAATTTAGGATCCCAAAACAGACAAATTTCTAAAGACACTTAAGTATCAAATGAACCACAGTGGCAATTAAGAGCAAATAATGTATTATTAACTATCATCTTTGTAGTAACTATCAGGATTCCAAGGCAGTGTACATTTATATCCCTTGAGTAGATCTATGAGGCTGAGAAAACATACGACTGAGTGACATGTAGCACACGTTCATGTCAATTTGTTCATATTTTCAGGGAGTAAAGTTGTAGCTCATGAAAGTTATTATTAAAAATTCATCTTTCCTAATGAGCTGACTGTAACATTAGTAGTAGCCTGTGACATAAGCTTGATTTGCAGAAATATCCATTGATTCCATTCTTGAGCAATATTTAACAGTGATATTCTGCGGCTATTGATTGCATCTGGGAAAATTCAACTTCTGCTTCTTCAGTGAAGAAGCTCCTAATTTAAGATCTTAAGATGTCAAAATATGTGAAATGAATCTAGGTGTATTTAAGTACAACTAGACTGGAATTAAAAATTAATAGTAGCTAAGCTGGCTGTGCACTGATGGGAACTGTCAAGATAAACACAGAAGAGGCAGATTGCATATAGAACAAAAGTCTTTGCATAGAATAGTGTTTCTTTCACGTAAGGAGGATTTTTTTGTTGTTGTTTTGTAATTTTTTTCTACTTTCATAAGGGAAATATATGTAAAAATTGCTTCCAAAAGCCTGACCAAGATCTATATTATGAAGTCTTTCCTCTAAAACCTATTCTGGGTTTTGCAGTATATTATTGTTTGAGACATATGCACCAAGACTATTTAAATGAGTTGTTAATTAGTCAGTGCTTAAACAACAACACATTTTCTCTAGTGTACTGTACCAATACTAATAACTTATTCTCTTCCCATCTGTTTGAATCCACCTGTTATCATTATTTTAAACTTACAATGTAAATTCTTTGATGAAGGAACTAATTTCATAGTGTGTGCTCACAGTCAGAAAAAAGTGATAATGCTTTTTTGCTGCTATTGTAAACTATATGTTAACTATTTTCTTTGTATTGATATTGCAAATTGAAATTCATACCAGAAATCAAAGATGAATGCTTTGAAGCAAAGAGCATTTTACTTTTTTTAGGGTTGAAAAGATGTTGGAAAGAAAAATATCTAATATTTCCACATGACAACAAGTTCTGATTAAATTAATGTTTTTCACATTTATTTTGTTATAAAAGGCTCAGCATAAAATCCAGTGACAGCATGAAATTGATTCTCTGGGTATCCAAATCTTCCATGTTATAGTCTCAAATATTGTGGATTCAGAAACCTGCAGATGTTTTCATTCTTAATAAACACTTTTGCATTGGAAAGTGATCTAAGACAGGAAAAATCAGGTAACCTAAAGCATCTGCACTGTGGATTTCTGGAGCCGAGTTTGGTCTGTGTGAGAGATACGCATCAATAGATCTTCAGGATGGATTGCAGTTTTCTACACAAAGGTACTTAGCAACATCTGAAATGTTCCCACAGTCCTTGGAGTTTCCAGGCTCTGCATCTCTACCCTACAGGTGCCATTGCACATCTGCCAGACACTGAGTAGTTGTTTTAATCTTAGGCATTGCCAATAGCCCTGATCAGCAGCAGGAACTTAAGAAATTACTCCTCTGGCCAATTTAAGGCATCTAACACAAGCTAGAGATTATTTTCAGAAATGCATCTTATCCTGTAGTTCCTGCATATAAAATATACATGTAAATGTGTACACACACGATTAAAAATTTTCACTCGTTTTTCCAAGATCATTTTCTTAGGGTGGTCTTCTTACTTGAATGGGAAAGTGACTGGCATTAAGAGGATATACACATTTGGAGTTTCTGGAAACAGTGCAAATTATGAACAATAAAGGAAGATAACTTGAGAATATATAGACTGGAAAAGTGAGTTTTGTTCCTTAATTTTCCTTTTCTCTCTAGAGCAGGTGATTTTATAAGAAGCTTGGAGTATTTATGAGAAAGAATAACATTTTTTCAGGCTGCCCAGGGAGGTTGTGGAGTCTCTTTCTCTGGAGATGTTCAAGACCTGCCTGGATGCCTGCCTGTGCGACCTGCTGTAGGGAACCTGCTTTGGCAGGGGGGTTGGACTCAATGATCTCTGGAGGTCCCTTCCAACCCCTAGAATTCTGTGATTCTGTGATTCTTGTGTAAGACTGAATTATGTTCTATATATATGTTCTCCCATGTTTTGCTCTTGCTAAGGAGGAATGAAGGTAACAGACGTAGCTGCTCAGCAATCTAGTGTCCTATTCAGGATCTAGGAAGCCTGCTTTACCAGGAGGTTGGACTTAGGTGCTTTCCAGAGGTCCTTTCCAACCCCTATGATTCTGTAATCCTGTCATCTTCCTCTATTGAAAATTTGGCCTGTTTTTACAGTATTACTAGGATAGGTCCTTTTTGTTAACATCAGGACACTAAATGATGGAATTCTAATCAAGTGATGGAGATACAGAAGTTGATTTATGTGATTTATGTCTGGACCCTGGGCTGTTAGAACAGTGTAAACAGAAGGAAGAAAATAATCTCTTTGGCACAAATTCTTACAGTGCGCTGTAGTGGCCAGCATCACAGTGCTAATAGTGCTAAGTAAATTCTAGGCAGTTCTTCCCTCAGCTGAATTCCAGAAAACCTCCAAGTCTATGTGACAATCATCAAGAAATCTGGGTTTACTGCATAGCTTCTTAAATGTTGAATCACTACTGTTACGGTACTGCACCTACAAAGAAGCACTTTCCTGTCCATGTAAAATGCATGATTTCATTTTTCAGAAACTAAATATAAAGAGTCATGAATGGAGTCAAATTCTCCCTTTATATTTCAGGAAGGACCTCCCAGCTTCCTGGTCTGCAATGAGGTCAAATGCTGTCTCAGTTTGCATTTCTAAGAGTTATTTTCCTTCAGCTACTATAAATTGCTTTTGTAAGGCTACTCAAGTTTTCCATACAAAAAAAAAAAAAGCCAAAAAACTCAATTTTCCTTTTCTTAAAGGCAGGTGCTATCCAAACACATCTGCAGCATTTCTGCTCTGGAGAAAAAAAGTAATAATAAAAGAGAATGAAATGAAAAGTCTCATCACAACACGTTTCCAGGGTGAGAAACCTAATCACTTGGTTTCTTACCATCTCTTAATGCTTGCAACTGATGCCCCACTCACATACTGTACATTTGGCGAAGTGTGATCAAAGTGCAATGAGCAGTATCAAAAATGTCTCTATTATTTGTCAGTAAGCATGTAATGGGACATGTTATTCAATGCCACTAGAGAATTGTCACTTGTGGCTGTTTCTGTTTCAGGATCCCTGTGGAACAACCACTGCATTGCACTTCTCACTTTGCAGGGACAGCTTTTTCATTTCCCTGAAAAGCCACATGGGATAAAGATTCTGTTGTTCCCAGGCAAATTTTTGTAAGCAATTTCCTGTTAATTGTGCTGTTTTCTCTGGAGATTTTAAAAAAGCTAATCAGAGAAAAGAACAATTCCAGCCTCTATCAAGTAATTTCTTCTTGATTTTACAGTTACTGTAATTGAGCATAAAACATTCTTGTCTTACCTATAGTAGGACTGATGACCCAAGAACTGCCAAATCAAGAATATGTCCTGGATACCCCAAAGCTTTGCAGCTGAGACTGAGGGAGCATATAGGCAAGAGCAAACAACAAGGATGAGTAAATACGTAGAGATAACAGTCAAACTGCATAAGGGGTGCATTCTTTGAGTGCACCACTCAAAGATCAGTCAAACTGTAGGAATAGCAGGGGTATTTCTTATGTTTGCTATATTTATAGCAGAGATTTATATTTGAAGAAAGCTGAAGATTATTTCCACGAATTCACCTTATCCTGTGGGCCCTGAATATAAAAACATACATGTACATGTGTACACACACAATTAAAAATATTCAGTAGTTTTTTCGAGATCAGTTTTTTAGTATGATACATCTTTCTTGTATGGGAAAGTGACTGGTGTTAAAGGGATATACACATTTTGGAGAAACAATGCAAATTATGAACAACAAAGGAAGATAACCTAAGAGTATCTAGACTTGAAATGTTAGTTTTTTTCCCTTAAAAATATAACATTAACTTCCCTTAAGAATGAGATGTTCTTCTTAAAGTCTTTAGGTTAAAAAAAAGAAATAAACTGAACTGATCCAGGTTGTGTACATTACTTCTTGTTCCTGCTCTTCAGGTTGTTAGCGTTGAAACTCTGACCAAGAGTTTGCAATGGTCACAGCTCATTTTAGCTCATGTGGGCTCTACAGTGAACAGGAACAGGTAGTTTTTACAACATTCTTTTCTCTAAACTCAAACAGCTCATCCTGAGAGTCTAGAAGGATTTTCAGAAAGCTTAAGACTGTTTTTCTCCCTTCTAATTTTTGAGTACAGGTCAAAGGAATTAAGGTATCACACACCTTTGTTTGAGTTCTGTTTGCTCAGAACTATCAGTTTACAGCCTATGATTTTTATGGTGAACAAGGTCAGGTTAGACTGGACTCTAAGTAACCTAATCTAGCTGTAGATGTCCCTGTTCATTGCAGGGGAGGTGGACTACATGGCCTTTAGAGCTTTCTTCTAAATCACATGATTCTATGATCCTACGTTTTTTAAATCCTGTCTTTGATTTCAGAACACACACTATTTTAAATAACAGCTACCGAAAACAATTACATAAAAAAATTACGTATTTTTTAACCAATTCCACTGCTTTCAAATATCTAAACATGCTAATTTTGCTATTTTTCTTCTCACAAAAGGAAGAGTTTGACTTATTTTATCTTGGGAAAAGTGGTGCAGTTTTCATGTTGCTTCCAAACAGAAATGTCCTTACACTGCCTTTGAAAAGCATCATTTGAGCAGATGCCAAACATGGCAGTTGATGTTTGTAAAATGCAGATGAAATTATATGAATTTGATTGGAAAGTTTTTTTTTCTAAGGAAAATTTTTTCTTTGCTGGAAATCATATGGGAATTGAAACAGCTAACGACTTATTAAATGCCTGTTTTTTATCCCAGCCACTTCAAAAAATACTAATTATGAGACATGAAAAGACATAAAGAAAAAGATTTACAAAGAGTATAGTGAAATAAATGTAAAGTTTTTTTGGTTAGCTTTTGTCTTCTTCTCTCTTGTGCACAGGCAAAAATACAGAGCAGAATGAAGCTATTCTACACAGTGTTTTGTGATGATAATGGTGTTTTTTAAAGCAGAATTTGTTATGGAAAACAAATAGGCCAAGTTTGGATTAATCAAATGTTTACTGATTGTGGCAGAGTACTGTAACTCTGAAGAGAGATCCTATTCCATTTTGGAAGTACTGATGATTTGTTCCTAGGAAAGTATGGAAGTTGGAGAAGTTTTTTATAAAATGTAATTCACAAAATTGTTAAAAACCTCTACTTTCCAATTCAATCTTTTCTGTATTCTATTTGTTAAAATTGCCTTACTCTACTCAGCAACTTTATATAGTAGCTCTGTAAACCAGGAAAAAGTACTCATCTCTGTTTTAGAGATAGAGAATGGAAATCCAAACAGACCAATGAAGTGAGAATCACAGAATAAATCTCTGTCCAATAAGGTATCTAACTCAGGATTCTCAGATTTGAAAGCAGTTTTTTCTTCAGTCCAGTTATAGTTTTAGCTAGGGAACATTTATGAAGATAATAAAATAAATAAATAAATAGGCAACCAAACAAATAAACCAAAAAATTAATAAAGTCAATCTGTCAAGATTTTTCTCAGTAAAATATCTTACACACAATAAGCTAAGCATACATATCTTCCTTTGAATAAATGGAAACACCCAGACCTACTGGTGTAGACAGAATTCGGGCACTTGATTTCCACCACAGTTTCATAAAGAGCAAGGAGACATCATAGCTCCATCTAGGTATTTTCTTAATACATCTGTGTTACTTGCACAGCTATGAAGTTTTCTCCAGGGCTAGCTGCCACTTGCACAGAGATGGTTCCACACTGCTAGTACAGCTGTTAGTCAAGTTAGCATTTGATGTTATGAGCTACATGTAACCATAGACTGCACACTCTGAACATGTGAACACATATACAGCCCTGTAAACAATTCAAGTCAGGGAATAAAACGTCTTCAGAAGGCACTAGTTCTCCTTTGCTTAGCAGGGCTGGGCAGCATGTGCATGAAATCCCTCAAATGAATCAGATACTCCATCCTCCTCATGCAGTGTCGATTTCATTCTTTGATGGTAGTGTGGGACTTAACAAGCACCTTCGTCTTAACACATTTCCCATATCCATGCAGACACAAATGGACTATTATATTAATAGTCCGATATGGACTATTGGATATTAGGGAAAAAAAAACCTCTGAAAATGTGGTAATGCTTTGCAATTGGCTGCCCAGGCAAGTGTTGGAGTCAGTGCACCTGAAGGAATTTAAGAAATGTGTAGATGTAGTACTTAGGGACATTTAGTGGCCAACATTGGTAGTAGGTGGACAACTGAACTAGATGACCTTCGAGGCCTTTTCCAACTTTAATGATTTTGTGATTCTATGAACTATATGTAATTCAAAAGCTACAGACTAGACTGTTAAATGAGATTCATGGATTTCTGTGTAGTTCTATGCCCAAGAAAGCAATCTTGGGCATTTCAACAGTTTGTCCTGATTTCTATTCTGTGGTGAGAATTAGAACATTAAAAATTCCCCTGGATTATTAGATATTCGTTCAGCAATTATCCATAGTCAAATGGCACCCTTCCTCCTGTAATAATTACTGTGGGAACTCTTGGAGAAGAAAATGATCTGTGGATCTGCAAAAGAAAATAAGCAAATAAACAACAAGAACAAAAGAATCTGGCACAGTAAGCATTTTTGTTTCACTTAGAGGAATATTCTTGCTACTTCCACATGCACTCAAGATGCTACTTGAATTGCTTCTAACATGTTTTATTTTTCCTAATGCTTCAACAACAGCGTTTCCCTCATTCCATGTTTATTGTTAGGCACCTGCCCACAAAGGATTGTCAATATCCCATTTCTTCTAATCAACATTCACAAAGATATTCTCTCTGCTAAATCTCCAACGTGAATAGAAATTCAGGCTGTAACTAAGGGAAATGCTGGCTGCAGAAGTCTAGAAATGTTTTTAAAGACTGTTAAATCATTTAGCCATAAGAGAACCATTTGAAGTGTGAGTGAAGCAACTATCAGTAAGATGGCCTGCAAGTATCTGTTGCAATCAATTTTATCCCCTGCATGACTCAACATCTATTTATCTGTGTCTCTTGATTGATATTCAAACGGCACATAGCTTTGCTAGAGATATAAAAATGTAGTGTCAGGATTTCTAAAGATCAAACTAGGATTGAGTTTCAGCTTCTTGAAAACAAGTCCTTTCCCTCATTCTGTAGATGCAATTTTTCAAGAATTATGTATGCTGTGAGGAACTTTGGAGTTAATAAATGTTGTTGTGTCAAATAAAATAAAATAAAGCTCTTTCAGTGAGACAAAGATCAA
Organism: Centrocercus urophasianus; assembly: GCF_019232065.1. Classification (NCBI taxonomy): domain Eukaryota; kingdom Metazoa; phylum Chordata; class Aves; order Galliformes; family Phasianidae; genus Centrocercus; species Centrocercus urophasianus. Next base: position 3,114,894 of record NW_024885355.1, read on the forward strand.
CTTTAGTACTATATAATATATGGCTTTAGCCCCTGGCAGTGAGTTCTGGGAGTTACAGCAGTTGAAAGAAATCTGAGAGCACAGCAGTGGTTTGGATTAAAGAGTATCTAAGCTAGAAAATAAAATCATCATTTAAAACAACAACAGCAACAAAAAAGCAGTTTATGGGTGAAACAGTTAAGTAAATGTTCTTTTAAAACTCATAGGAACAAAGGAAAAGCTGTACATCAAAAGTCCTGGAAACAGGCAATTTTAAAATGAATTTTAGAAATAATTCTATTTATTTTTTCTGTTCATTTAAATCATATCAGACATGGAAAAGCTTTATTCTTAATTATATGTTATAAGTTTCCATCTTAAGTCTTTCTTTTTGCTGTTCAGTTCTATAAGAGTGAAAGCTAGCAACCTCAACTTTCACACCATAACTTTTCTCAAGGTGAGAAAGGAGTATTCCTAAGGAAAATACATCTGTTTAGGAAGAGACATAGCTCCCTGTGAAGCAACAGCTAAAAAAAGCAACACATTTCAACATCTTCAGGGAGGGCAACAAGGAAAATTACCATTTGCAACTGCATAGAACTTCAGCTGCTGTGCATACTTCATCGAAATAAAGCAGGAGTGATGTTTTGAAGTTAAAGAAGAAGAAATCCTCTTCAATAAGAAAGAATCCTCTTCAATATCTTTATTGATGACCTCGATGAGGGCATCGAGTGCACCCTCAGTAAGTTTGCAGATGACACCAAATTGGCTGGAAGTGTGGATCTGCCTGGGGGTAGCGAGGCCCTACAGAGGGATCTGGACAGGCTGGAGAGCTGGGCTGAAGCCAATGGGATGAGTTTCAACAAGGCCAAATGCCGGGTCCTGCACTTCGGCCACAACAACCCCAGGCGACGCTACAGGCTTGGGGCGGTGTGGCTGGAGGACTGCGTAGAGGAAATGGACCTGGGGGTATTGATTGATGCTCGGCTGAATATGAGCCGACAGTGTGCCCAGGTGGCCAAGAAGGCCAATGGCATCCTGGCTTGCATCAGAAACAGTGTTGCAAGCAGGAGCAGAGAGGTGATTGTTCCCCTGTATTCAGCACTGGTGAGGCCGCACCTCGAGTACTGTGTCCAGTTTTGGGCCCCTCACTGCAAGAAAGATATTGAGGCCCTGGAACGTGTTCAAAGGAGGGCGACAAAGCTGGTGAGGGGTCTGGAACACAGGCCATATGAGGAGAGGCTGAAGGAGCTGGGAATGTTCAGCCTGGAGAAGAGGAGGCTCAGGGGAGACCTCATTGCTCTCTATAACTTCCTGAAGGGAGGTTGTAGTGAGCTGGGGGTCGGCCTCTTCTCTCGTGTCATTAGTGATAGGACCAGGGGGAATGGCTTCAAGCTACGGCAGGGGAGATTCAGGCTGGACGTGAGGAAGTATTACTTTTCAGAAAGGGTGGTCAGGCACTGGAACGGACTGCCCAGGGAGGTGGTGGAGTCACCGACCCTAGGGGTGTTCAAGGAAAGACTGGATGTTGTGTTGAGGGACATGGTTTAGTAGGAGCTATTGGGAATAGGTGAACGGTTGGACTGGGTGATCTTTTAGGTCTTTTCCAACCTTGGTGATTCTATGATTCTATGATTCTATGAAAGAAGGTACAAAGGTCAACTAAAATGACAACAAGGAGAAAATTAAGCTTTAAGAAGTTAGGACTATTCAGCTGAGAACAGAAAGCTGAAGGAGATATTTTCAATATTTAGATTCTGAAGTAGTGATCTCTTCTCACAGATGCACTGCATATGTTTTAGGGACACTGCGTGAAACTCATTCCAAGTAGATGAAAGCCCTTCTTTATTCAATACTCATTGAAATTTTGGAATTTGTTGCTACAGAAGATTGTGATGCAAGCAGCATCAGCAGGCTCAAAAAGGAACCACTAATTAGCAGCAGGACTGCAAAAAGTTATTAAAGAGGACAGACGAGGATTGCCCTCCTAATTTGTGTTCCAGTGATTGGTAGAAAATGGGGACAAAAGGCTTCACATGTTTTTCCTGAGCTTCTTCCTAAGTGTCTTCTATTGCCTCTAAGGCTAAATACACTATTGATCTGATAAAGAAGTCAGCTTTTATATTACTTTTTCCTATAGGAAGTCAGGAATTTATCTCCTGATTCCTAAAAAGAAGTCCTAAGGAAAAGAGAGATGAAGTTGTAGCTCTTCAGAGTAAGAGTAACGTGCACTCAACGCTTACAACTGTCAATATTGTCTTATGGAAATGATTTCTTACTAGTTGGTAATTGATCTGAGAATCAACTGTTTGTATAAATCACAAAGTAAAAATAAGTACCTCTTATTAGATGCTGTAGAAGGGGACATGGTTTAGTGGGAAAATATTGGTGGTAAGTGGACAGTTAGACTGGGTGATTTTGGAAGTCTTTTCCAGCCTTGGTGATTCTATGATTACTGACCATCTTTTATCACTAAGTTTTGTTTTTGAATAGTAGTGTACTATTAGAAAAATAAAATAATCATCAACAAGAAAGGCAAAATCAACCAACAGTACTGCGTAAAGTTTGTGTAAGGAAGAGAAGGCAAAAAGACATTTCATGCATCATGATACATTGCCAGGACTCTTAGTAGAACATAAAACTCTACACCAGTATAATATCCTAGGCTACCATTTAACATAAACTTATGCTGTTCTGCTCCTTTGATATAGCACTCAATGTAGCATAGTAAATAGATGAAAAACAAATGCTTAAATGCTTGTATTACAGAAATAGCCAAGAGACAGTGCAGAGATTTTGAAAACCAGCAGCTGGAGATCCTATCTGCCAACTGTAGGTACCTAAGTTTAAGAGAATAAGATTTCATATGGAAAATCTTTCTGTGTACTTGATTTCCACATCAAAACAGAGACTTAAAAAAACCGGGCTGCCTTCTTTCTAGACAATGTCTTTGTATTCATGGAGTAAATCAGAAAAATTTATCTGACCCTCTTCAATTCAAACTCAGATTTATGCTGATACTAATTACTATCTGTAAGGCCAGATTTTTATTTTAACTGTTGCTCTATAAACTTGTTTTCAAACCTCAAAATTGCAGCGAAATGTAGGTTTAAATTCCCATGATTTTTTTCTTCTCACCTGTAACACTTTCACTCAGACATCAAGCTCAGTAAATATTTGTGTATTTCTCCTACAAAAACCTTTAAATGTTCACATGCTCAGTCTTTAAGTGGTTAAATGTTAAGATGTCTTCAAGTTTACACAAAGTTTAAAGTTAAAATCAGCATCCTTTTTTTTTTTTTTGTACTAGAACCTGGAGCAGGGTGTTAACAAAGACTTTATGTTAATAATGGAAGACTAGAGATCCCTAGATGGGGGATTTCAGAACAGTATTTATTCTAAATAAACATATTTTTAGCATTTTAAAATAAGGAAAGCAGTTCCACAGATACACAATGTTATTATGTAATAACAGAACGGTGTATGTTCCTGATTATTCTGGAATTTATGATTAGACTTAGAGGAGAGTCATTACTATGCTTTACTGAAGAAGAAAAGTCATGTTGCTTGAAAATAAAAAATGATGCACACAGAAAGAGAATCTATTCCTCTTTTGCAGCTAATGCTATAGTGAGAGATACAGTGTTGGCTGTCATAAAGCAGACTGAATCTAATGCCCTCCAAAGTTCAAATCACATGATCCTTTCATACTGAATTACATGTCTAACTGTACAGGTAAATAACTGTTTAGAGAAAATAGAATGATAAGTAAGAATAAAGGACAGATATTTCTCAGAAAATATTTTTGTATTTAAAAAAAAAACAAATAATAATGTAATCACAAATATAAAGCTAGTGAAAAACTATTGAATGGTTAAAAAAAAAAAACAAAACCTGAGCATCAGTTATATAATAATATTCAGAACATAGCTCTAAATCAGAATCATTGTCAAAGAGCTGCATATCAAGTAGACACATACTTGAGTCATTTTTGTTCTTTTTGGATCTGTACTTCTTAATCTTTTTATCTTTAATTGCTGTGGAATATATAAATACGCAATAAAGCCATATGTACAAAAGATACTAAATTTGTTGATGACAAAATGCCTCAGGAGAAGTAAATAAAGGAAGAGGAAAAGTTATCCCTATAGTGTGCAGGCAAAATGTGTTTCAAATGTAAAAGCACACATCAAAGAAAAAATGTAGGGCATGGCATTGCAATGGCTGCTTCTGTCTTGAAAGCTGTGATTTTGAAATGGTGTAATATGATACTGTGATTATAAAAAAGGAAATATTCTGCATAATAAATAAATTAAAAAAAAGCACCCAAATCAACAAAATACGTACACAAAAAGTCAACATCGCAATGTTTTTCAAAGTTATAACACCTGCTGCAATTCTGTGCATAGTTCTGTTTTCCACTTGTTAAGAAGGACGCTGAAACTCTTGGAAAAGACTCTGAAAAAAAGCCACTGTATGACTGATGGACTGGAAAATACGCGTAACAGTGAAATAGGGGATGAGATCAATCCAGTTAGCTTATCACACAAACCACAAGGAAAAGTCTCAATCACATGTCATAAGAACCTGTAAGAGAAATATAACTTTGATGATAAACCTTCAGTCTAGAAGATAAACATACTAAAAATATCTATTGGAAGGTAGATAAGTTCAGACTAGAAATAAACTAGAAGTTATCTAGGCAAGTATTACAACACATGATCAGAGGTTAATTGATAGGAAAGGACTGAAGTGTTTATTCAGTGATTTCTTTCAGAAAAACATTGCTGATATTGCATCTAGAAAGATGGGGACATCACTGTTAGCAGCACTCTATACCTGAAAAAAGAATCCCTCATAATAAAATAACTTCCAGTGGTATTTATTTATCCATTGTGCTACATTGGCCAGTTCTAGATAGTTTGTAGACCATGGAGATTCTTAAAACTGTCTTTCCTCATCTTTACCAAAATAGTATAGAATGATGAATCGTATTTTATCCTTTTTAATGTTTTCCTGTATCTAAACTGTCAGTCTTGTCACAAATACACAATGTTGTCCAGCCACATTTGCCTGTCCTCAACAAGGACATCTCTTCCTATCTATCATCCTTATCACTGCTGCAGAACTTATCAGTGAGATCAAAATAACTGTCACTCCCACAACTCGCTGATTCTGAGGATTTTACAAGGTGATATAAAATGTACAGTAAAACAATTTGATATATCTGGCCATGTAAAATGTTGTCTATAATAAACAAAGTGCAAAATGTTCTATTTGAATTCATGTAATTTACTGGCATACTTACTGTTATCAAGACTATCATGCCAGAAGTTGACTATTGATTGCTTACACTTGAATAATAAGACCATCTTTCTGATAATTGCCCAAGATACACTAAATTTCCAGAGCATTCCAAATGTGTTAAAGGCTAGGTCTATTCTGCCAATTATTTCATATTCAGTCCAATGCCAAATGAGTCCATAGTGGAGAACAGTGGACTGGAAAGTCATTTCCAGTGAATTCCAATTTCCTGTTCTACGAAAGAAGCAGGATGAATATAGCCCCTCGAAGACAGCTTTTGATTGGAAACATAATGTCAGTTCCCTTGAAGTACTAAATCCAGGAAAATGTTTTTGAATAAATTATTATCAAGAAAAAGTGTATGAACAGGTACAAGTCAAAACATTCTGTTGACTGCATTCTGTTGACTTACCAGTCAGATTCATTCACCTGAACCATACCATCCTATTGTACTGGTCAGATTCATTCACCTGAACCATACCATCCTACTGTACTGATAGTACAGTAATAATAAAAAATACTAATTTTCCAATTGGAAACTATACATACCACATATGTACATAATGTGTACACATAAAATCCACAAAAAATCTCCATTTGCTGAGGAGATACCAGCAAGAAAGATGGTCTTCACTTAATTATTTCTGCTTATATTGTTTGTGGTACAAAACAAAGCTGTGAAGGATATAAATTATGTCAGAGTTGGAAAAGACAGATTTTTGAGCTTCTCCTCCGAACTACCATGATGCTATGATTCTATGTATGCAGATAGAACTCCCTATTGTTCCACTCCCATGCTATAATGGAATAATGTTATCTTTCATTTCATGGCTTCATCCAAATTCCCAAGGGAAAAATTTTATGTAGCACTTCATAACTAAATTTGGATGCTATGAATCACTTCGTCTTTAGGTAAAATGGTTTTCAAACTCAGTGGTTTTCAAGCAGTAATTTTTCTGATAGACCCAAAACAAATTTTCCTATCTGTTAAAGTTCAAATCTAATTACAATAAAGTTAAACTTGACTATTTAGAAGTATATATACTACTTTTCCCCAACTATTGCAATAAACTCTTCCAAACTGAACCATTTCTTGTTTGTTTGCATTTTGTAAGGAGGATAATTTGAAAACTGAGATTTTAGTTTTCAAGCTTTTCCTAAATGTTCTGAAGGCTGCATGTATTTTTCCCCAGTTAAACTTTTTATTCATACATAATGACTTGCCTCCAAGAGTGAATGATCTAAGAACATGCTCACAAAGCAGCGAGTGTTTGATAATCTCATTCTTGGAAGTAGGGATGTTGACTGTTCTTATACCTAGAAATGAGCTTCATAGAATCCTCAGTTATTTTTAAGTAGCTTGGAGAATACTCAATAACCATCAATTCTTTATTTACACATTTTAGCTATTTCTGAACATTAGTGTTAGTTTCTAGTAACCAAGATCAGTTACAGATTTGTTTAGCATCTATGTTTTACAAATACTTAAGCAAAAGCACTCTCCCTTAGATTCATGTGCAAAAACACACATAAGTTAAATGAGGCTTCACTCCTTGTCCACAGCCAGGTTTAGCAAAAGCAGTGTTGCTACAGTGTCATTTCCTGGAATAAAACATAGATAAGGACTCAGTATCCTACCTCCAAGAAATGTTATTGCTGAGAATCCTGATCAGAATAACTTGGACGCTTAATTATATGAGGTCATGGTGCATGAGTAGATATAGCAGCAAAGTGTCATCCAGCATTTTAGCTCCTATTTCTACCGCAGTCAGGTAAGGATTCTTTGCAAATTCTCCCGTTACACCATTCAGTTTATTCTGATGTAAAATGCAGGTATTAAGAGCACCATCTCCTGTAAGGCACCCTCAGACTTCTCAATAATTATTAACGCAGAAGTTCTATATATTTATTAATTTTTTTAGCTACCCAAAAGTAAACACTTTTAAACTGAAACGTGTGAAGTTAATGAAAACAGTGGAGTAGAATCTGGATCTTCAGAACTTACCTACATTACATCTGGGATAAGATCCAAATTCACTGAATTTGGAGTGGCAGCCCAGTGCCTCCTTTACATATTGCTACTACAGTGACTGTGCAGGCAAAGGCAGCGGCCATTATTTCCTCAGCATCAGCTTAAATGCAGCCGCAGCTTCATCCAATACAAGATTTGTCTGATTTCCTCTCTCTTTGAGATGTGATCGTGGAAATGGTCTTGATTGCTTAATGTTCCTTAAAATGGTGCTAGCTTAGCTAATCAATGTTATTTTGTTGTTAAGCAGGATATTTTTCCTTTCTGAAACAATATTGATTACCTAATTACTGCTATTAAAAGCACCCCAAACCGACACACATTTAAGTGCGATAGCACAGCTGCTATTGAAACTCTCACCAGTTATACTATTCTATTTCCACTCAGTTTGCAGAGCTTCTCTATTTTTAAACAAATTCAATTCACTTTCTGTCCTAATATTTAGCAACTTTCCTCTTCCAGCTACCACTGGCAGGCAGTGCAAAGCTAACAACAAGCAATAGGATCCAACAGCTTGTTCTGGAAAGCAGTGATACAAGACAGAAAGAAAGGGATGTGGAGGTGGATATAGACACAGCACCTGTTTCTAATTTTTAAAGTGTAAAAATTAATTCCACCTCGTTCAAACTTATTTTAGAAAGCAATTGACAACCGGAAAAATTATAAAATTGGCAGGAAACTAAGAATTGGGTGTTGAGAATTAAGAACTTCAAACTGTGAATTAGAATATATATGTGTATCTTTATATATATATTGCTGTTGCATCATTAGATTCTTCAGCTGTATTTATGCTTATTGAAGTATTCTTTGGTTTATATTTAGGCATAAAATTACACATACTTAAAGCTCTGATACCTCCTTAAAAAGGAAACAGCCAACCTGTCTACATTTGTAGTCATCCGAGGTTTAACTGGATATTCAAAACTCTTGTAGGATTTGTCCTAAATGATATATCATCCTCTTTTTTCTTACTTTTCACTGTGAGTTAAAAGTGAATGGTATCAAGGAATGTACATACGATTGTATCATATATCTACATATGTCTGTGTGTGCATGTGCTTTCATGTATACCATGTTATATTTCTGAATCCTCCCTTTGGAACATCTAAGTATAGATAATGGAGACATCATATATTTTTAGTTAGTGCACTGCATTTATTATAAACAGTGGGTTCACACAGTGGATAAATCACGCAAAAAACATATATTGTATAACATCAGACAAGCTTCTAATTCTCAGCTGCAGCCATGATAGGATATGTATATGGCCAGCATCGGTCTCATGAAAACCCAGTAACTTTAAGAAAAAAGAAATGGTAACACTCTTTGAAGAAGCTAGGAAAAAAAAAAAAAAAGACTCAGGAAGAGTTTTTCCCACTATATGGCATAAGAAATAGAAGGTGTGATAATTCAAGGAAGCATTTCAGATCAGCTAAGGCTCCAAATCTATAAGTAGGATGCCTCTTGCTTTGGCTGCTTAGCATAATAGCTTCACTAAGTTTTCATGCCTGCTGCTTTCTGTTGGCTTCTGAGAAAGACAGAAAGCCCTGCATACGTGGATCATACTTTGCTGCCTCAGCATTGTACTCTTCAGCAAGAGGGACTGAAGAGTCCTTGTAAGTAGCATGAAGAGCTTGTAAGAAGCCTGAATATGACCCTGAAGGACAAGACGGAACACAGAAATACAGAAAAATAGTTGAGAAGAAGAAAGGAAAATTGGACAGATTTGCAGCTGGATAGTGCTAGTAATTACACAGCTCCTCCTGTCCAGCTCAGTAGTGGCTGTCTATATAGCCATTAAAATCCATTGGTCGATAAGCAACATTATAGTCACTAAACTGATTTAAATTTGACATAAATTTATTTCAGTTCTATAAATCTTTTGATTTTTAAATTTTGTCTTTGCTGGAAGAAGTTAAGCAAAAGCATTAATCTACCATAACATGACAATGTTTTCCTATGATACAAACACACACATGACTGGTACCAAATAATTCATAGTACCATAAAAGAGGATGGGGGAGAAATGAGGACAAAAAAAAAAAAAAAAAAAAAAAAAGGAAATTCTTATGTTTCTTTTTACTTGGTATGATTTTTCTTGCCAAGAATGGACTGAAGCTCAAGCCACTTCTTGCTATGGTACCTGGCATGCTGCCTCATTTGTTCCTGCTCCCAAGCAGCATCAGCATGCTGGCTGCAATCTACTTCAAAAACAAGTGGGGTCCAAAAATATCCTACTCTCTAAACAGGTTGTGTATGTGTGTGCATGCCTGCACATGGGATTTATGCAAAAATCTTGTAAAAATATTCTGTTTCATCAAAAGTCTCATTTACATACATTTCTTGGACACTGTAGAGGCTGATTAACATGACGTATCGCAATTCAGAAGGAATGTTGACTGAAGCATTTTAGGAGCCTGGGATGCAGGAACATAAGGTAGATAAGCATATGGAGCTCAATGAATGAAACAGTAGGCTGCCTATTCTGCTTTGATTTATGTTCCTCAACTTGTTAGTACTTGATGGCTTTCTGAGATAAAAACTTATTTTAGAAAAAAACGAGTTAAATGAAAAAATTGTTAGATTTCTTCATACATCTTTGATATGGCCAACTACATCTTCCACCAGCTTTAATAGATATGAGGATTTAGAATGTCATAACTTACCTCCATATTTGAAACTAGACTGATGTTAGTTTTTCCCATCTTTTATTTAATTCCTGTTATGCACTTTGGTGCTGATACTTTGTCATAGTCATACAATATGGAGATTCAAAGAATCACTCCCTTACTGCATTCTGCATCATAAAAACAATGCAAATGCCACTCTCTTGACAAGTCCAGATTTCCAGTTAGTGGAAATGCATGCTAGTAGCCTTTCTGAAAGGAAATCACCTTATGCATTATTCACACTGCTATAACTCAGCAGCTTTTCAGCAAGGAAACAGTATTTCCCTGCAGTGAATTACTCCTCCTCACATTCAGCAACACCCACAGCAGTTATTGGTTTGCATGGGCTGATAGTTCAATGTACGGAGGACAAAGAGGAAGATACCATCCTAGTGTCAGATGATCAGCTGTTGGGAGACCAAATTTCTTATTATTATGGCATATGAGTGTGCTTATACTTTATGCACAGATATTACGCTGTTTTGTTGTTGTTCTCTGGATGTTTTTTAGTGGCTCCTGTTTTATTTTTATTTGTTTGTCTGTTTTAGGGCAAATATTTAATAACTGCCACCCACACATTCTTCTTGGGAGTTGAAATTTGCAAATACTGGAATAGCTCTAATGGAACAGAATGGGACAGAATAATGATCGTTGGATCAGTTAGGAGCTACTACTCATTTCTGTGTCATGGTTCTTTCTAAGATTTTTTATTTTCTGTCAGAATATAATTTAAGAAGGACCTTCACTAAAACGACTTGTGATGCCTTAAACTCCATGTACACCCATGCAGTGTATCCAGGCAGAGGCTTTTTTCATTTCCAGTAAATTCAACCATTAATTCATAAATATTTGGGTTCAAAAGTCAAATAGATTTTGCAGCATTTCAAGGTAGGCTGTGATTGTCCTAACTCTGACACCATTAAAATATAGATATATCTAAAAGTTAAGCAGCTATCCCATATAAAGTAAGTACTAAGATTACCTCTAAGTCAGTAGAGAGAGAGAGAGGTTTTCTTTGCTCTGAAGCGCTCACTGAAGAATGATCCATATTTTTCATGGGTGTTTTCATTGGCCCCATGTTTCCTTTGTAGTATAAAACTAAGCTCTCATTTGAGCCAATAGTGTTTTGGTCAGTACAGTTAGCAAAGCCTAGAAAGCTATTTAGCTGACCAGACAGATTTTTTTATTATTTATTATTTTTTTATTATTATTATTATTTAGGAGTAATCTGAAGCAGCATAGTACAATTGGTTTCTGATTGGAATTTAGCCCTGGCATGCAATACTCTCAATGGTTTCTAGCTGTCCAGAGGGAAATTTCTAGCTCTATTAGGACACCTAGAGGTTATTTGAAACATTTTTGCAATGTTAGCAAATACTATAGAAGACCTGTGGGAGAGTCCTTCTCTGTTGGAAGCTAAGAGGGGTTTCCTTAAACTTCCAAAATATTACCAGATAATTACGATGAGAATCATAGAATACCCTGAATTGGAAAGGACTCAGAAGGAGCCAATCCCTGACTCCACGTAGGATCACCCAAAATTCAAATCATATTTCGCCAGCAGTTTGGTACTGTGAACACTGCCATGGGGAATCTGTTCCAAAGCCCACCACCCTCCTAATACCCAATCTGAACCTAACACCCGACACACCGACACAAACCTGAATTAGACAACTCACTCTTGTCCTGTACCTACCATATCAGAGGTTTTCTAGAAGAGCAGTTCCTACATCAATTTTTGGCCGAAAAAAAAAAAGCATTTCAGAAAAGCAGGAATAGGAAAGATTAGACAAGGGTGAGCCTAGATCTCACCTGCCTCTCCTATTCCTGCTCTTTGAAATACGGTTACTCAGAGCAGTACAGGGTAAGAGTTACCAGTAATCCTAAGAACTGGACTAGATGATCTTAGAGTTCTTTTCCAATCTTAATGATTCTAGGATTGTATGAAATAACAAAAAATCTCTCATTGCTTTCAAGTATTTAATGAAGAGATTAGAGTCAATTTTACTATTGCCTTTTCTCCTTCTACACAGAGATTTTCTATGCAAGGTTGTAAAAGCCAACTGAGAAAGAGAATTCAACTTCCTTCATCTCCAGAGTATTCCTTAACGTGGTAGTAGACTACACTTATGGGAAATGTGAATTTAAACACACAGGCTAAAGTGGAGTTAAAACTCAGATCTCACACAGTAAGGAAAAGCATTCTGTTTATTTGCCATTATGAAAAAAACAGGCATGGTCATACTACAAGGACAAGTATAGATGAAATTAGTACAGCATTGGTCAGGTCTGAGCTTTTGGATTCCCTGGGGACTTGACTGCATTTGAATGGCTGTTAAGCCTGGATAATTAAGCTCTGGATGGGCTCTCTGTGGAGCCTAGAAGGCTATGCCTTCAACGTGAGCATCTACTGGTAACAGAAACCTATAGATAACACAAAAGGAACATTCAGGATAAACAGATATGTAAAGAGTTTACTTATGAGCTTAAGCAGCCCTAGGAAGTGGAAGAATTGTATCAGGACTTGGATCTGATTTTCTTTCAGTGCTGATTTTAGATATATCCTACACATGAGAGAAAGAAGAAAAGGAGTGGGGCTTGCTGTTCTTCCTTCCTCTAGATGTACATGTTGTAAACTCACTGACTAGCCTGCAAAATGTAACAATCTGTGGCAAAGTGATTGAGAATTTATTGAGATAATTCAGTTAAATGTATTTTCACCTTTTTAAAAAAAAAATTAGTTTATGTCAAGTAGGACAGAATTTGAGAATAAAAGAAGTCTTAAACATTGCCTAAACTTGGTTTTCTGGGAAGACTTCAGCCAAGGAAGAAGTAGATCCTTACTAAAGTATATTACTGTGGCTAGCCAGGATAGAACCTGAGCTTAATACTGCTACCAGCTTCTGGAATGTTTCCTTAAACTACGCAGTAGTTGTATTTTTTCATGAATACAAGCCTCTAGGTTTCCATTAACAGAAGCGTAGCAAGGGTGAATACTGTTTGTGAAGCGCTCTAAATACAGGCTTTTGTGTCTAGTGTAGAAAGGAAATGAAGGTTCATGGCAAAATTATTAAGCTCAGAGGCTTCCACTCTTATTTATTGCCCAGAGCACAGGAAGGCGCCCACCAGGTCTTGCCGTCCAGCTCACCATGCTCGTTGTCACCACTGGGTGTCTCACTGCCTCACTTTCAGGAAGGTGAAGACAGGAATGACCCTTCCTACGGCTGTGTGAGCACAGAAGAACAAGTTCAAGCACCAGCAGCAGTTTAACAAAAAGATAGGTTTTGGGACTGTAAGTTACAGAGGGAACACAAGTACTCAACCTCCAAGCCTAGAAAAGATTGGCATGTGGACAACACTGAGTGGGGATTTGAAAGTTCTGCAGAGATTTTCTGCCATTTTCGCAGCCACATTTTATAAAATGATTTCTACCTAAAGGTGTAGCACAGTGAGAACCTGATATTCCTCAAAGAAGCTAATACTGTTGCCTACTGTATGTAAATCATCTGCTTTGGTTTCAAATGCTGTTACGGCACTGTGAACTCACATGGAATGCTGTTAAAATTCACATTGACTCTACTGATCACGCAAGCAGCTAATTAGCTCTGAAGGAGTTAACAGTGAAAAGTTCTTCTGAAGGCAGAATATGCCTGCAACCGTGTATTTTTATGACATTACTTTGCAAAAATAATAGAAAAAAAGCCATCGAAAGTATCAAAATAGTGTTAAGGAAAGACACATTCAACATGAGAGTAGTAGCCAGGGGAATCTTAAAGTTAATCCAGCATGTTGCTGCAAAAAGGCTTGCCATCTGGATTCTAGTTTGCTACAACATTGAGGCTTTGTGGCATTTTCTTCCCTTCATCTTCATTTCCAGCTATCATTCATTAGAGAGCTGAAAAAGCTGTGCAGCTCTCCAGTGTTACAGCACAGAATGATAGAAGACCCTCTCAGAAATCCCTGCTGAAGTGTGTAAACATACAACTATTTCCTACAACTCTTCAGTCTCTGTGTCTCTACCTCTGTAATTCGCAAGTGTCAGCACGCTATGAAAGTACACAAAAGCAGGCTGCTTTTTTTCCCAGGTAGAAGGATGAATGCTCTGTCATCTTCATCAATCACTACAGATCCAAATAATCTTTCACAAGCCATTTCAAAAATCTCTATTACCTCCGGTCTCGCAGCAGCTAAAGGCATCTCTTTGCATAAAACACCTCGAGACACTAGAGGGCCGGTCAGCTTGCAAAACGTAGTGCTGAGAGACCGTAACTTAACAAAACGCATCTCAGCCTCCGCATGCCGGCTCCAGCTAGCAAGGCAGCATAGGAAACACATCAGCAGTTTTATATGATCAACAAATCTGCTTTGAAGAGGAGCAGGGTGAGGTGGCCAAGAGGGCGAGATGAATTACTCTCTCTTCTGCAGAAGGGTCAGAAGGGGGGCAGCAAGGGGGCTGAGCATGGGATGTGTTAAAGCAGCCAAGGAGAGCTTATTTATCTCTAACAGAATGAAACAGAGAAGTATGGGGAGGTGTTGAGCTTTGAGGGTTTGTTTGTTGGTTGCTTGTTGTTGTTGTTGCTGTAGTTATTTGTTTGCTGTTTATATGTTTGGTTTTGTCTCCCTTGGCTTTGGTGAAAGGAAGAATAAAAGGTGGTTGCTCACAAATACCTGCAGCTCTCATTGCATGCAGGCAGGTTTTTGTGCCTGATGATCGACAAGAAAAATTCTCAATTTTGACTGTTTTTCTTGAATAAAACCTAGCTTCAAAGGAATGGGTCCAGGTCACAAAAATTGTAACCATACCAAAGGAAAATGAGATTTTACACCAGTTGGCACCCGTGTAACCAACTTCAGTTCACATAAACAACTTCCTCCTGATTTAAGGAAGGTAATCTGATTTCCTATCCCTGCAAACAGAATTCAACCCATCAGGTTGTTTTCATCACATTTAAGTGCACCTTTATGCCTTACAGTCCCTATCACAAGCCACAGCGTGCAACAACAGGAAGAAAAAAAAACCCAAACAACACAAAACCAGAAAGTTTGTATTAAACACCAGGCTGATTCAGATGGCATTCAAAATGAAGACAGATGAATGGAAGAAGCAGTTTTTCTCTGCCCCCCTCCACGAGGAGGAGACAGTGAATGACAGCCCACTGCTGGGTGAGGGTTGGAGCATCCCTGCCATCCCCGGGCTGACCTTGGCACTGGAGAACAGCACTGTCCAGCCTGACCGAGGACGAGCTGCCCTGGGTAGTCAGAATCTAATTACACAGAAGCCATTGCAACCTAGGATGATTTAGGGTTTTTTTTTAGTGATATAATTCTGGACACACATAGACAGGCACACATGCTGCTTCACTGTTTTCAAGACAATTCTACTACCTGCAGGGGAGGACCATCTCTGCTGCTTGTATAATTTTGATAGATTACAAATGGGAATTTTCCTGGGGGGAGATTAATCAAATCGCTTTCTGCCCTTACAGTACAGTGAATACAGTGGGCTTCTCTGACCTTAGCAACATCCCAGAATAACTTTTCGTTCAAATACAGGACATACCAAGTCAGCATTTCATCATAACATAAGCAATGTCTTGGAGACAATCAGAAGCAAATGTGTAGCATTCAAGCAATAATGTCCCATGAGAAAGCAGTGTCGAAACTGCACTTTGTTGTCACCATTGATGACCTGTTAGCAAAAAAAATCCACAAGTATAAGCAACAGATCAAGTTGGCTGCAAGTAAATGAGAGATGCTGACAGATCTTTACTGCAGAGCACGTAGATCTGTATCAAGTTTATATCAGGAAGCATTCATAGGCTGCTTATCAAAATATCTCAACCTTCCAAACTCTTTTATCTAAGTTCCCACCCCCTTGAAAGGTCAGAATTATCATAAAAAATATATATCTTTGGAATAAAAATCCAAACAGGATGAATATTCATTCTCTTCACAGCTGTTACATTTATGGAAACGCAATAACAGCAAACTTCTTGGATTTGGCAAAGAGTTTGTACCAGATGAATGCATACCAGTAAAAGAACTTAAGTGAAATGAAAAGCTTGGCTCACTCCTCTTTTCTAAGGAAGTGTGTTGTAGTCCAGAGCAAGAAAGTTAATGAAAAACTTTTTTTTTTTTTTTTTAATTTCAAAACATGTATGCAAATTTCAGCTACCAGCGCATGCACAGATCATATCTAATAAACACATCAGTTTGAAAGCAACCTTCTATGCCCACAGATAAGGAACCACTGACTGGAAAGGTTGCCTTGATGGGAATAATAGCATTCTATTTGCTTGCGATACGAAATGCAGACAGAGTTGTCATCTTCCCTGAAACTTTAATCCAGTCACATAATTTTGCCCCTTAACAAATGACCTGCATCATTTACTGAGGGAAAACAAAACAAAACAAGAAAGCTACGTGGCTATTTCTATTGCTAAAGACATGCTCCAGCAGCCCACCGTGGAAAGCTGCATAGACCAGGAATGACTGCAAGTGAGATGCACAGAGAGAAACACTCAGCACAAGACATAAGGTAAAGAAAACTGCAACATACCTTCAGCAGTGTGTTCCTTCCTTCCCAGCCAGACGGTTCTCAAGAACATACACTACTGATGGGACTAGGAAAGTAATTGTAAGTGAGCTGATAATAAGTAGATGCATGAAGCCAGTTGTGACAGCCGGGTGTCACCAGGTCCGTTTTAAACTTGCCTCCAGTGCTGCCTCCCAGTTCCTCCAGACAGAATCAGGCAGTTTCTGCTAGGATCAGAGCTGAAGAAGCAAGGGTGCTTTTTGACTGCAGTTGCTAATGCTCCACTTTCAGGGAAAGCGCAGAAGTATGTGTGTGCCTGCACTAACTGCACACACTCATCAGCCTGCTACAAGCAGGGAGATGTGATATGCATACTGAAAGAGCTGTGCAGGGAGGAGTAGTTCACAAGCACAACCAAGCCTGCTCTGCCTGTAATTGCACCCTACTGACCTCCCTGGGCTGCATCACTGCTGGATATTTCATCAATAAGCCTATCAGTCAATAAGCAATAGAACTGAATTGTGCATCAGGAGGGAAGAGGAGGGGATAAAGGCAGCTCCAAACCTTCATGCAGCAAACTTTCGAGACAGCTGTTTTACATTTCTCAGTTCTTAACATTTCCTCTTCAAATGCTGTGGTCCACAGGTGAAGGCAACTGGATTTTATTTTAATTAATAATCCAAAAGAAAATTTCTTTAGCCATGATAAAGCAGATTTTTAACAAGAGTCCTTAATGAGAATTACTATTATTTCGGCAGTTACCAGAATACCAACAGATCCCAGCTGTGAAGATGGCCCCACAGTGACAGGTTTTGCACTGATTCATTATAAGAAAAACAAAACAAAACTAAACAAAACAAAAACATCACAGAACTTACATTCAGATTGGATGAAAAACATTCAGATGAAAACACAAGAAATATCAGTGTCTTTACTTTTCAGGGGAAGAAGTGAGCTTCAGAGTGGGAAAATATATGTCCAAGGACACACACACATGATCTGAATCCAGATCCACTACATTCTGTTCCAGTTTATTATAAATAAATCCTGATCTCTTCTGTAGACATCATCAACTTAGCAAGCAGCTCAGACTGACGCTGTTAACAGGAACTGGTATGAACCAAAGTGGCAACTGTTCATCTTACCAAATTCTACCTTCTTGTCTTAAGGTCAGTTCATTTTTAATAACAGTATCATAATAAGGCAGCATTTTTAAATGCAATGTTTTTACACAACTTTGACACTGCAGACTGGACAGGCTATTCTTCTGCTGGAATGTGCTCCAATCTTCTAGACAAATGAATTGTCCTGTTAGCTCACATATTTTGTAAATGAAGTTGTAGGTTTAAAATGGTTTTACCTAGTTATCCTCTGCTTTTGATACACTAGTCCTCTTCCGCATCCCAAACATTGGAACATTGGGAAACAAAAACATACAGTCTCAACACCAGACTCTGGCAGTCTTGGGGTGATTATGGAGATCATTCATTCCAGGGCATTTCAAAGCTGTGGGTGCCCCATCCCTGGAGTTGTTCAAGGCCAGGTTGGATGGGCCCTGGGCAGTCTGAGCTAGTGGGTGGCAACCAGCCCATGGCAGGGGTTGGAACTAGATGATCTTTAAGGTCCTTTACAACTCAAGCCATTCTATGATTCCCCACATCCATCTTTATTCAGCAGGTGTGACAAGATCACACCTCAAGGTGGTGTGGCTGCAGGTCATAAAAGATCTTCAGAGATGTGAAAAATCTTCAGAGATTCTCTTCAGAGATTCAGAGTAGCAGGCTGTCTGCAGGGAATATTACCTCAGTTAAGGGAAGAGTTTCTTTTGGCTATTATTATTTACAGACTACTGGACAGAACAAATAGCCTCCAGCCCATTTTGTTTGCAGCCTTAATGAGCAAACAGTGCAAGATAGACACACTCTAGCAGAGCTTGCAAAATGCAGTACTACTGAAAAAATACAGAATCAAAACTACATCTATTTTTTATAAATATATTATTCTAAACTGGTATTGCATGATGCTGTGATCATTCGGTACTGTCCTAGTTCACATCTACACTGACATTAATGAGCATTTTCCTACAGGGAGAAGATTTTGGTCACTGAAATAGAACACGAGAAATCCAGCAGGAACAATTCTGTGGAGTGTTTTCACAGATGACAAATACTACTAACTTAATTTTATTACCTGTCAGAATTAACTGCAAGCAAACACTTCAGCTCTCATCCAGCATCAGATCTGCTAATGTGGGGCAGTTCTACTGTATAGGTTTTTTCTAGTCCAGAAAAGGAAACACCTAAGCTGCAAATCTGTAAACATTTAACCAAAGAGGAAATGTGACAAGGAAACAATACAACTACAAAAACAGACAGCTCAGAACAGGCAGTTCTGGGAGAAAAATCACTACTTAGAAGACAAGAGATTTTTCATATATCTGTGAAATCATCTGGAGTTGTAATTATCTTAATGCCAGTATTAACTGTAAACTCTGGAGCTGCAAATTAGTGTGAAAGAGTGAAATGAGGTGAGGAAAGACCTATGCAGAAGCATTTTTGGCACATGGGAATGATGCAAGGAGCTAAGACCAGAAATAATGGGAATGTAGAGCATGAGATATAAGATACCTGTTACTCCTCTGTATGTGCTACATTAGTAAGAGTATACAACTACATGGAGTATAGTGATCAGACATGGTCCCTCATTCCCCATCCTGATCAGAAGTGACACAGGGGGTCCAAACCTGTAATCACCAGCATTTTGTTCCAGGTGGAAAATTCAAAGTTAAGGTAGACTAGGAAGTTTGGGTAAAAGTAAAGAATTGTTCAAAGACTGAAATAATAAGATGCATGAGGCTGTAGGAAACTGGAAGCAGGGCTCATAAATCTATTGAACTCATGAAGTCCGGACTCTATTGTTTCTCCAGATTCAGAAACTAACAGGAAAAGTGTGGATGAAAGGTAGCTGTGATCACTTCTGTTCCCAATGAATTCATTACATCTGCACATACCTTTCTTGCCTTTTCTGTGCACAGAGCCCAGAGGCCATATACACAGAAGTCAAAAGAATGCTGTCCATGCAGATCTGTTTGCAGGAGATCCATATTAAGGTGCCAGTGTAGTCCCAGGCACTGACTCTCTAGAAAATAGCATCTGCAGAAGAAATTTCAAAGCAGTGGAAGAAACTGTGAGCTGTCTTTTCATTAAAACCCCAGGAAGCTTCACCTTTTCAAGACAAATCTACTTGCATATATGCAAACAAATTTTAGAATACTTACTAAATGTATAAAAAACACAAAGTAGGTCCCCAACCCTTGCTTTCCATAGGTCATAAAAGGTCATGGTGTGCAAAGATGCAATGATTCCCAGAGGAAGTTTGCCTGAGATATAGCTCATGACCATAGCAATCACTGTGGTTGGATTTGGTGGTAAAGTATTTGGAAATCACATCTACTGTCTGAAGTGTAAGAGACAAACACCAGCCTATGAAGCACATACACATTTTTTAGGGGGGGGTGTATGAATAAAATTGATGATTCATTAAAAACTTTCTTAGATACAAAAGATAAGAGATGAGTTTATGTGATGTAGCAATTATATATTTGTATATATACGACATACAATATCTTTTGTATATAAGTATCTTACATATATGTACAAACATGTGCGCATGTGCATGCACTTACAGATGAGTGAATATTTTCCTGTACTAAATTTTTTGATATTTGTTCACTTGGCTGACAGCAATATGAACGTAATATTGCCTGAGAATAGATGGTATTTAGGAATCCAAATCCCATATCTTGATACTATATTGCTTTTAGCATTCCACTTTCACATTCTAAAGATATTGACTTTTTTCTTCTCATAATTTCAGAGTGAGGGTATATGAATGTCATTCAAGAGAGGCTGTGTTTAACCTAGTAGATACATTTTTTCTTTAACATTGATAATTTACACTCTAAGATATTAAAATATTATCAAATTCCACTCATATTTTTACAAGATCTGCATGTGAAGGGCTAGTCTTCCAACCTCTTTTTGTGAGCAAAGTTCTTTCATTATGTTCTATACATAAGAAACTGTGCTTTCTTAAAATATGAATAATAAATGATTTCAACACTGTATTAATTTTCATTAACATTTGTGTTTATGAAAATTAGGGGCTGATAAAAACCTGTGAATTGGAATTCACACCAAAAATCAAACATCAACAGCAAAAAAAAAAAAAGATATGAGGACAATGTGATGTGACTGTTGATTACTTTGCAATTTCTTTCCCTATGCTTATAATCTATTTTGTAGTCTCAATTTTTAAGTCAAGATGAAAGTCAATTCAGGCTAATGTCACAAGGATATGAATGCCATAGCTTACAGGTCCGATTCTGATCTCATTCAGAGACAGCTTCTCAGAAGGATAATTCTTCATTATTCCCTTGTGACACTGTGTCCTCTTCAACAGGAACTGCTGGAAGATCAGATCTCACTGATTAGTGACTTACATGGGTCACAATCTTAAAGCAGTCTTCTATTCATATTTTTATTCTTAATTTAAAGTTATGTCTCTGAAATACCAGCTTGTTTTCTCTATTTGCCCTTGCATGTACATCGGTGTGTGTTTTCCATAGCAAATCAGCCACTAGAGGCTCAGATGTACATGGTCATGCATTCTCTTCAGAAGAAAAGCATATACATCCATCTGCCCACTAAATCTCTCTGTGAACCTGTCACTGTGATTTTGAAAAAGAAACTGGACTGCATTATTGTGGAAGCACTGAGCTGTGAAATCCCATGTGTCTCTGTGTTAAATTAAACTAGCTAGGAAGGATACGAGGAGTGCTGGTGTATGTGCAAACTTTTAAAAATATTTTCTGAAAGCTGCATTGATGTGGGAAAAAAAGATCCCATTGGCATGAAAAGAAATGTTTTCCTAAGCCCAGAGAAGCTGTGGGTGCCCCATCCCTAGAGGTTCTCAAGGCCAGGTTGGATGTAGCCCTGGACAACCGATCTGGTGGGTGGCAAACAGCCCGCTGTGGGGATATGCAGCTTGATAATCTTTAAGGTCCCTTCCAACCTAAACCACTCCATGATTCTATGATAATACGTGTACCTGGGCTTTGTAACCTTTACCAAGGCTTAAGCAAATGCTTGAACCTAGATTAAATTTTGACTTTAACGAAAGTTCTTGACTTTTCAGAATGATTATCTTCCACATGGATCACTTCAACAACAAATTTTAAACATTTTCTCACAAATCTTTGTCAGAAGGAAAATGCAACTAGAAGTTGACTTTCTTATCTGTATTAGTCACAAAGAACTACAGTCTTCAATCACATTAATTCAGATAAAAGCAATCAGATTTTAGTGAGCAACAATCTTTATTGCCAATTCTAGCTTTTCACGGAAGGTGTATCCGTGTGTTTAGAAGGGAGAGATTCTCCTGATGCAGTTTAACTTAGAAAAGGTGGATGAAATCACAACCCCATGCTTTAAATAATTCAATATGCTACAGAGCTAAAACCACTTGAACTATTAATAAAAGGGTCACTATATTTGTTCTCTAACTTTGCTACTCAGTTTTGTCCCATGACAATTTAATCTAATGGGCATTTTAATTCCAAACTTTTTATAAGAAAACAACATGTTAACCAGATGTGCCTCTTAAAAAGCAGTTTTCCAACTCACATAAATTGTTGTTTAAGCAGAAACATTGAAATCATGTCATTCAGTCTTGTAATATGTGGCCTAACCATCCCACAGCCACACTCCAAAAAGCAATAGTAGAATATTTCATACACTGAGATTAATATTAAGAAGAACCACTAATTCATTCTACTGTAAACTGGACTATTTCTTTCTAATGTAGAGAGTTAAAAGTCTTTTCATATTTGCCATTTATGTACTTAAGTGGTACAGCGAAGTCCAGCACCAATGGATAACCTTAGTATGCCTCTTTAATGCTGGGCATTTTGAACATGGATTCAGCAAAAGATTTTTATTTGCTTGCTTTTCTTTAAACAAGCAACTATTCCTATTGCCTTCAGTGAATAGGTATCAGTAGGAAGCATAACAGAGCTGGTGTAAGTACTGCTGGATCAGAGGAAAGAGGCTGACATGGCATAGTTACTGAGGTGCTAATTGGGTAATGTGAGAAACAGAGCTAAGTACAGAGGAAGGGCAGGAAGTTTAGCTAACTAGAACAAATGTGAGAGCTGAACTCTAGGAACAGATACAAGAGGGGACAAAGAAAAAAAGAACTCAAAATGTATTTGATGTAGTAAATCATTATACCAGAAGAGTCAAAAAAGAAAAAAAAAAAAACCGAAACAAAAAAAAACCCAGAAAAGATGAGTGCTGTAGGCTGGTGCTTAAGCTTCTCCACTGGAGTCAGCTGATGACTCCTTCACTAAAGCCTGGAGAACAACAACTCCAATGCCCTTCCAAAAAACAATCCGAAAAAAATAGGCCTTCTTACTTTGTTATTTTGCCCCCTAAATGCAATCCTCAGTCTCTAACTGCTTGATGCTTCTTGCTAAAATAATGCTAAAATAACACTCTTCTGATGTGTCATTGATATCGATGAAAGATGTTATAAACAGACCAGAACCAGCCTTGTTCTTGCCCTTTAAATGTGCTGCTCAGCCTCTCTGCTTGGGGTCCAGACTCGCCTTTATCAGAAAACTGGGCAATCAAAGTGCTCTAATGCAAAGCATAAAGCCATTCCCAGTCAGCCTATGGCTCACACCTCAGCAGGTGGTATGCAGGCTTGGGAAATAATTTTTTTGCAGCAAAAATTTCAGAAATGAATCATGATGGTTCTAACAGCCCTTTTTCCTTCCCTTCCGCCTCCCTACCCCCTCCCTAACCACCCCTTTTCCCTTTCCCTCTCCCTTTCCTTTTCAAATTTTGTAATACAAATTAATATCTCAGTCAAAAGGCTTCAAATAATAAAGGCAATTATTATATAAGCTTGTTTTTAAATTTATTTTGTCTATGTTGAGAGCATGACAAGATGGGGTTTTCTCCAGAGAAGAAACATGGAGGCTTCATTGGGCTGAAACATTTGCTCATGGAGTTTTGTGCCCAGCTGCTAAAAAGGAAATCTGAACAATCCATTCCTCATTCAACCTTGTCTCAGGAAGGACTGAAGTCATATCTTGTTTGTCAATGAGGAACTCTAAAAATAATTTTTTTAAGTAAAAAGTAGTCTCCTGTTGGATGCATTATGGAGTTGGGGCAACAACAGTGTAATGATGAAAAGTTCTTCTGGCAAAGAGGCAGAAGAAGCAGCCAGGATCCCATCTCATTTACTGAGTGCTCAGAGAATAAATTCTTGCTGACATCCAGAATCCATGACTAGATTCTCATGTTTAAGTTCATTGCCATTGCATCTCAGACAAGGATTACTTTTTCAAGGGAAGATTGTTGCTCAAAACTACATTAAAGACAAAAAGTCACTGTCAAAATGGCATCATTACAGTTTTTTATTTTGTTTTATTTTTGACTTTTTCATTATCTTTGACTGCATTAACTTCATTATCTTTGATGCCTTCTAAGCCACTACCGACTCTGGTTAACAAAAAGGCAAATGAACAAGGTTGAATCTGGTTTTACAAGAGACTGAGAATCCATCAGGCTATACAGAGTTTAGAAGGTAGTGCTTTCAGCCTGCAACCTTAGGAATTAAGAAATCTCAACTTCATTTTCTACTAAAGACTGGGCTACCCTATGGCCCTGAATCATATATGCAGATCAGAAGTCGATAAGCCTTGTCTTCTTAGGAAGCAAATATGAAATATATATATAGATATATAAATGAAAATTTAAAAAATACAAAAAGATTTCAACCAGACTCAGATATTTTATGCTACCTACATGTAGTTCAAATAGGAGACTTAGAAACTTACAGCTACTATTTGTCTTGTGATATAGTGTGCCAGATGCTGGACCACTACTATTCATCACTGGTGTATCTGTCTGCGTTAAAAGCACTGGAAGGGTGAAAAGCATTCATTTTTGCCACTTAGAAAATAAATGTAGCCAGTGGTATTTGCCTTGTTGTCTTCAAGGTTGGATAGCAGTGTGGACAGTTCCTCCTCTGGGGAGATACGCCAAATCCAGTTACTAGAAATGAAGTTTCTGGTTTCATCACGCCTAGAAGCAGGTTCAGTTAGGTATATAACTTCTCAAGATCCCCTCATGCACCAAGTGCTTAGGGCTGAACCTTCTTGAATGCTCACGCTTGCCTGCATATGAAGGTGAGGAAGTTAGTATAGAAGAATTTGTCATTGGTACCTAAAGATCTTGGAGATGATGTGCAGACTTGCAGTAGAATTCTTATCATTTATTTTAATTAACTAATGTGCCTAGGAGCTCTCAAAGCTCTACAGATTCCCTCTGTAGGCAATAGGAGAGAAATATGTACCTTCAGAGCCAGGATCAGAGCAAATAAATTGCACATCATTCAGGACTTCAGCTGAAGTCCTCTGAACTGCTTTCTGAGAGAAGTTTCTGAAAATATTTGAACAATGTTAGAATAGAGGATGAATGTCTCAAACTCTACTGCCTGGCTGAGAGAAATGGGTAAAAAGCAAAAAAAAAAATCACATTTTGCAAGCATGGGATCTCAATAAGAGAACAAAGAATTCAAGATCAATCCATAGAATGTTTTGAGTCCAAATAAAGCCATTTATTTAAAAACTGCATATTTTCTTTCAGAGTCTTACAGGAGCTATGGTTCAGACATTTCATATCACTAATTTCATTTTTGGAATGAATTACCTGATATAATGCATCATAGTTCTCAGTCTTGATCAGAGAAGGCAATGCATCAAATATGAGCTGAACATCTGTCATGCATTAGGGGAGATGAAGTCCTGGAGATTTTCCTGGCTGTATAAAAGGAGACCAAAAGTGACTGGAACTAAAGTTCCTATGACACTTAGGATTGGATGCACCCAATCTAATTCTAGATGTCTACAGTACAAAGGGTGACTTTTTAATTAGTTATCTAGATTTTATTTATAATCAGGGTAGAAACCAGGCACTTTTGGAGTGACGTTCATTCCATTATAGACATCTACTGCCAATCAAGTGATTCCTCTATTTCTTTTCACCAATTGCAAAAGGACTTTGGAGTAAACTAACTATACTGACTAGCTGTATTGTAGACAGATATGTAGGTGAAGTGATTTTCACTAATAGGAAAATCATTGACAGGAAAATATTTTCCTTACTTTTTCAGAATTTTTGAGATTGAAAGTATATTTGTAAAAGAAAGATAGTAACTTTCCACGAAAACAGCATTGTTTTCAGGAAGAAATTCTTCTGAACAGAGATGTATTTTTTCCATCAAAAACAATTTTAAAAGAAAACTTTCAGTGGACCCATTTCCTTAGTCCCATACAAGTGAAAAATAAGTTTTTATTTTTATTTTTTCCCTTCTAACTGGCAAGCATACAAATATATGTTCTCGTGTATTAGAATCACGCTGTGTTCTTTCCTGACTGAGCATTATTATCAGAAATAAAGGGAATTCTCTTTGCTTATTTTGTAATTGTACCGCATAACCTTTATTGATATTGCAGAATGAGGCACGTATTCTCTCCATAGGACAGAAACATTTCATCTGTTCCAATATTTTGGCATTTCAATTGTCCATTTACCTCCACCCCACTGCAACGACCATTTTTTCTTCCATTTGCAGTTTTCCTCAGTATTTGCCTAATTTTGAGATAGCAGATAGTTTCTAAGTCTTTTACAGTTCCTGTGAGCTTAAACATTTCATTCATTTTTCTACATGGTTTATGACCAGAGAGTGTTACCTGTCCTAAGACTAATTCAAAAATACATCTAAAAATACATTAATGATGATTTTTGATTTTTATGAGAAAAATGTATCCTAAATTGTAATACAAACACAAAGCTGAATCTCCCAAGATTTATGCCAGTCTTTCTGAGAAAGACTTAATTTGTACATGTCTCTTATTGTGAATTAGACCTTAAGGCTATTCAAATTAAAGTGGAACAAGATCCAGGGAGATGAACATTACTATTCAAGAGAAGAAATGTATCCTGTCTAACCTGCTTCTTCTTACATCTATTATGAGAAGCCATAGATGCAAAGCAGTCTGAACAGCTGAACTGAAAAACCATGAGTCCACTCAATATTTGGTATCAGAAGCAGTCACTGTTTAGAAGTACAGATACAGAAAGCCATGACCATACTGACCCAATTTACAGTCCTCAGGCTGGAGATCACAAAGCACCTCAAACTCTTTGATTCTACACTGTGTTTTTTTTTCCCAAACATTGATTTTGGGATAAAGCACTAAACAAATCTTGAAAGAATCACTAAATTAATCTGACATTAGACTTTTCTTTATTAATATAGAAATCAATAAGCATAAAGGAACACATTCAATAAGAATAGAAAAAGCCTTATGATGCAGATATCTTAATTACCACCTCAATTAAAATTATCCTTCAGCTCAGGATGACCTCTTGCATGTAAATCACTACATTACCTCTATCCTTCTATGCCTAAGAAAGAACACAAGCCCTTAAAAATTACCTATAATGAGTCTTGCACTTTTCATAATCCCTCTGACATAGTATGTAGAAGTGGGAGCTGTAACACGGAAGTCATATTTAAGCCATTAAGTTCAGCCTCCTGATATTGCAGCAACCATGCTATACAAACCTTTCATAAAATTATTAAGATCTGCCATAAAACTAGATAGGTCTTGCTTATATTACTGCAAAGCTGTTTCAAGTTCTGACTGCTCTGTTTCATGTCAGGGTTTGTCTATTTGTTGTTGTATCAGACCAATATTGAGACCTTGATCTAGAGTCATTCTCCTTAATTCTTTCTCATTGCTCTGATATTTAAGTGATTTTTCCACCTTGAAATCAGTTGATATCACCTATTCATGTCCTTCTCTTGTGATATTAATTTTATAATGATGATAACTTGTAAGAACAGGTTTTCTCTTTGTTAAAAAACTCTCTACAGGGTTGTTTTTTTTTCCTTCCGTCGCTCTTTGTTGGTATCCTTCCATCATTCAATCATAATCATATGCAAAGCTAGTCAAGTCTTGGTCTCCTTTGTATTATTCCCTTTATTAATCTTTACTACAAGTTTTATTTGGGCATGTTGATCCAGGCACTGCAATCAACATTTTTATAGAATTCTAACAGTGAAAAATGGAGTTCTGCAGCTACAGGTATTGTAGTATGTTATTAACCTCACAAGTTGAGAACACCACACGACCACCTGTGAAGCCATCTTCCTCTTCCCAGAATTCAAAAATATTCAGTGCACCTGCAGAGTGCCAGGTTAAAAGTAACATACTGCTGATGCATGCCACTTAAACTTTATTTCAAGTTTGGTAATGAACTGTATGCATGCATGTAGGAGATAAGCTAAGCTTCAGAATACAAAGTTATATTATTTATGTATTTATGTGCAGGAGTATCTCAGAATTTCAGTGTATTAGGAGCTTTGTGAACTAAGAAAAACAGGAAAAAAAGTATGGCGATCACAAAGAAATACTATGGCAAATTCAGGCTGTATGTGAGGCTGTGGGCTCTGCTCATCTAGCCTCTAATAGATCTCAAGCTTAAAGTAGATATTTTTAAAACAACTTTAAAGGGGCATAATAGAATTAATTTAATGAGAATGAGATATACAGAAGAAAACATAAGTGCACTTCTGGAGAAAACAGCATCACTTTTCTCCATTTTTAAAGGTCCAGGAACCATAATTTGGGTACTTCTGTTCACTGTGCTCACTACTATATGAAAGTCATGCATAGACTTTTCTATTATATTCAAGCTGCTAAAGACTCTTTGAACTAAAAATGCAGTGATATACATTGTGCAGTCCTACCATATATTAATATTAAATCTAACACTCTGGGAGCTCTGGGGATTCAGTGTTGCTTGTATTATTATGCAGTCTTCTTTATGTAAGTATTTTTTTCCTTGCTTCTTGACTTTTCTCGTGATTCTTGTAATTAAAATCTCTTTTCATACCATTTGGCATTTCACCATCTGCACACAAGGAAATACTTTGGAACTGGCGTGCCTCTGACTTCACACTGTCCACTAATTAAACTGGGTTTTAATCGGAGATTCTTAATCACCCTTAATTTTCAGAGTACAAGGTGGTTGTGTCTGTACTCATTTCCCCAGCGACTTCTTAAAGGATGGCTGTACAAATGAAAACGGACTGTACAAATGAGATTGCAGAGTTCCATATTTATTCCTTCGCAATCATTCCTGATCAGATTTGTTTCATTTATGAGAAAAGTCATTATCTTTCTACCCACTGCTTGGGTAGATTCTATCTGGAGTTCAGAAATCAAGCTGTGTCCTTTGCACCTGTACTTTCTAAAACCAGTAGGAAATAAGTAAATAAACAAAAAACTCTCCAAGAGGAATTGTGGAGGGAGGAAATGAGGATTTCATGGAACATCTTGTTCCAGCTTTTTTGGTAACGTGGATGTTTCAGACAAAAATGTTCTGGATCTCACCAGAGATGCCCTGCAAATTTCTCTTGGTATTTTGGGGACTGAAAACTTTAAAACAGAAGCTGAAAAATGACGTTCGCAAAGGTTGTCATTAAAGATTTTTTTCACCACTCGGTCACTTGAAAAGACTTTTTTTTTTTTCCTCTAATAACTTCTTTTCATTTAGAAGATTTAGCATTTAATGCACTGATTCCGTTGAAGTAAGAGTAACTTACTGAATTAAGAAGAGTAACTGACAGACGATTTGATCACAGTGGAATGTTACTGCAGCTGCTTTAATGTCACAGATAAGAGAAAATGATGAAAAGAATTGAGTATGTTCTTGGCTGAGAAGCATCAGTATCCAGAGAAAACCCTGCCTTCTTAGGTTGCTTTGTCAGCTGTGGGATGCCAAATGTATATGTTCCATTCTATTCCCTTCCAACCTGCTTTCATCTTGTATTTTAGACTGTGAGCTCCTCAGTGTATGCACAATTTTTTAGCTTGTTTACACATTTGGTTTATAATGAGACATAATTTATTATTAAAGTTGTTAGCAAGTGCTGTATTGTAAATCATTGTTATGTTCTGTTCCTATTTCTTTCTGCAAGTGCATTTTAAAGGGCTGTATTTCTAAAAATGTCTAACTCATGCTGTAATTTATTATATTGTCTTTCTACACTCTGTGGTTCCATTCCCAGTATAAAGGAGGGAATATTGCCTGTGTTGGAAAGTGAATTTTTACAAGGACATGTAGCAATAGGACAAGTGGTTAATGGTTATAAACTGAAAGAAAATAGATTAAGATTCACTGTAAGGAAGAAATTCTTCTCTGGTAAGACACCAGAACAGGTTGCCCAGAGAAGCTGTAGTTGCACCATCCGTGGAGATGCTCAAGGCCAGTCTGGATGGGCCCTCGGCAGCCTGAGATGCTGGAATCTGTCTCTTCCATATGCAGAGGTTGGAAATAGATAGTTGTGAGGTCCCCACCAAACAAAACGTGAATCTATGACACCATTATACTCCATTATAAATTTATTTTAAAATTGACATCTCTTTCCAGCATACTACATCATCAATATATAGGCAGATCATGCACCAAATTTTCAAATGCTCTCTTTTTTCATGTTGTGATGTGAGTGCATTATAGTCCTCCTGATGAAAGTTTCAGAACCACTGTCAGGAATGGATGATATTCAACCTTTCCACCTCCTCACTGTTATTGGAGACTGGCATGAAACCAAAAGATGAGAGTAATGTACTTCCCTCACCTGACCTTTACTTCATCTCTAGGATACTGTCTATTAAATTCAAGATAACTCTTGTTCTCACTCCAGTCAACAGTGGGAAAACACTGAAATCAAACCGTCTACTCTATGCACATGATATTAAAGACACAGTAAATACTAGCAATCTAATCACTGAGGCTCCGCTTCTCTCTTTCAGTCCCAAAGGTCCTATATTTGAGACTCTCTCATAGCGGTAGTATAAAATTTTCAAGTAATGAATTTAAGCAAGTCAGTCTGGAAGATAAGAGAGATAATGGTTGTAGGATTTCAGAGAGTGGGATTCAGCGTCTTGTTGTGCCTCATGCTTCATTTGTGAGACCTCAACGTTTATCTTTGTGTTACTCACTTCTCTATCTGTGCAAGGCAGTTTTGGTTCTAAATTCATTCCTAATTGCAGAAACTCTTGGAGACTATTCTAAAAATTACAAGATGAAAGAGATAACTGAACTGCAGTCCTAACTCTTCCATTCTGGCCAGGCGCTTGTACAACAAAACAGCCCTGCACATCAGCTATATCTAGGATATGTTCATCTTCATATTTGTCACTTATTGATTATGGATTAGCAATTGGAAGTCAAGAGCTGGATGATGCAGGACATGAAATTAAATAGGTGCTCCCTGATGTGTAACAAGTAGCCAAGATGAAGGAAAGAAATGCTCATATCATCATCACATTGCTGTATATGGTGAAGTAATATATGTGCACAGATACAGCCTTGTATCACCACATATAATGGACAGTATCTGGGGAAAAAAAAAAAAAAAAAAAGAGAGAAGAAGAAAAAAAACTTCAAACAGTTGGAATTGTACAGATGTCAGAAAAATCTGCCCTCATGCTGTTCATGGACAGGAGATGTGAAATATTGGTAATGCAGCTTATTGCACATGTCAGTGGCAAAATTAACACTGAACAGTACATTATAAAGATACAGATGGTTGGCAGGATACTCAAAGAATATTGGTGACTTTATTGATGTCATTGTTCTCCTCCTCCTATTCCCCCAGTGTCTAAATCCAGGAATATGTCATTAAACCAAGTCTTTTCAGGGAATGCTGGGGAGTATGGAAGAACAAAAAATTGCTAGTAAAACAAGAACAGCCAGCTGAAACCATCAAGATCATTATCAAGGAAGTCTTCAAATGCTACAAGTACAACAGGGATGGTTCTGAGTGCTAATGAGCATCCAGATAGGAAAAGCACTTTCTCACCTGCTGGGGAAGGGTCAAAACCAATCTGACAAACTCAGTGTGCCTCAGCACTGGAGGAAGAATATTCACAAAAAGGTCCACAGGTGTCAGAGAAAGAAAATCTTTAAAGGCATACTTAGAACAGAGAACTTGGATAAAGACAGATATGGGACAAATATAGATACACATGAGCACATATATATGTGCAAGTGTGCATGCATGTGTATGTATGTGTGCAAATGTATTATAAATCTGTACTATTTATCCACACAGAGACACTGAAAACTCTATGTCTGAGAATAATGTAGAGAATACAACCGACCTAACACTTCACCTGTAACAACCATATGAAGTATTGGAACAGGCTGCCCAGGGAGATGGTAGAGTCACCATCCCTGGGGGTTTCCAAGAGTAGGTGTGCTTTAGTAGTAGTTGTGGTATGGCAGTGATGGGTTAATGGTTGAACTAGATCTTAGAGTCTTTCAAACCTTAATGATTCCATGTAACTACTGAAATACACTGATGGTTACCCACAGGCTTATAAGATTCAAATAGTCCTGATGAAATCAAAAAGTGGATATCCAAAGATTCTGTATGCTATTATGATTTGCTTCAAAAGCATCTTTTCCCAAAACTTTATGGAATGCTAAAATCATGTGCTTATATGAGGAGAAAAATAATAATAAATAAATAAAAAGGAAAGAAAGAAAGCCAAATAAGGATTGGGAACTGAATATAGTAAACATGTTTCTGAATACATTTATCTAGTATTCATCCAGTTCCCATATCAACAGGGAAAAATAGCTACTTCCACAACAAAATGCAGAATTTAAACACCAGGTCTCTTGACTCAAAGAAGAGATTTTATTTCAAGAATAAAGAAACTCAGATAGTAATATTAGCTATATTTGAGCCTGCTTTTCTCATATATAGTTATAGATAAAAGAATAACTTCTCAATAGTGTATTCTTCAGTGTCTCCCTAGCAGATAATTCACACAAATCTGCTTGTCAAAACTGCCATCAATTCAGTTCATCTAAAGAGTACTGGTGTATACGCCAGAAACATACTCCTCAAAGCCTCTGCTTTCATCATCCATTTTATGAACTATTATTACCATTTTTAAAGAGTAAGTGCAATTCCTGTAATTCCTTTCAAGATACTCTTCCAATTTGCAGGACAATGTGTGGTCTCTCTGAAAACGTACGTTATATGTGTTTGTTGAAACATAAATTGTTTTGGAAACAGGTCTTTTTATACTGCTCTTTTAAGTTTGGCAAACACAAATGCTTTCAACACTTGCCTTCCTAAGACGTAAGATCTGGCTGAACAGGGTATAATTTGCAGTATTTTCCTTCTCTTTTGTTATGTCAAAATTGTTCTTCCTGTAAAATAGAAGTTAATTCACGTTTTTATAACAGAAATTTT
The DNA here is from genome assembly GCF_019232065.1 of Centrocercus urophasianus. NCBI lineage: Eukaryota > Metazoa > Chordata > Aves > Galliformes > Phasianidae > Centrocercus > Centrocercus urophasianus. Next base: position 3,147,826 of record NW_024885355.1, read on the forward strand.
GAGCTGAAATCTGAGGACATTTTCCCAGGAGTGAGTTTTCTCAGAAACACTTCCTCAAGTGTCATGTCTGATGAAATTATGTCTCAGAGTAGAAAGCAAAGTTGCATTTGCTCTCAATTTCATAATAGACTAGAATTAGTTCCTCATTTTTCTTATGACAGTCAACATTTAGGTACAGTAAACAACCTGGTTTGGCAGATTAGCACAACACAGGAACAGAAAACACGTTGACAAAGTGGAGTTTTCTGCTTTTTCTTTTTTTTTTAACTTGAAAACTGCACTGCAACAGCTGCAGCTGCCAGCCAGAAAACTTGTGCAATCCTCTGTAAGTGTTCATGCATTATTTGTGTCTGTCATGTTCCATCAGACTTTTTGTGTGATGTTCTTGATGCACCAAATGTTGTATACCTTAGATCAGGCTTGTATCTTTCTATGTCTCCAGCTCTGTTTATTAGTACATCTTAACACATGCAGAACTCCATGAGTCTATTTTGTCATGGAATTACTTGATTTTTACTAAACTTGTCTTTGTTACGTTTTTATATATATTTGCCTTAAAGCATGAAGGTCAATGTTGTTCTCCCTTATGGTATTACTGATACTTTTTTTTTTTTTTTTTAAGCATGGCTCTTCTTTCATTCAAAAAAAGGCCGACTTGTTGATTTTGACAACACCATTCCTGAATTTAATAATGTCAAATGACAGAAAATTGGAATATAGTCTTCCAAATTCTAGAAAATACAAAAAGAGCATAATACATAGAGTTGAAGAATTCCTCAATGTCAAATCCAAGAGAGTTGGATCAGTCCCTTGCCCCCTAGAGCCCTATTGGTGATAAATAAAAATATGTCCTTTTGCTATGAGAAAAAGAAGCTGAGACATAAGTAGCTGCACTGGGCTTAAAAATTAGAGCTGTTTTCCACATGAGGGTCAATGGCTTCAGAAGTACAAGGCTGCTTTCTTCTCCTTCACAGTAGGATAAAGTGCTTTATCTGTTGCAGGGTAGGTGTCCCATAGAAATGTATACAATTACTATCTCAGGAATTCTGAGTATTTTCCACTTCCTCACAATTTTCAGGAGGAGAGAAAAATGGAAGATTTAGAGGACATTGCTCACAGCACCTGCTCAATATGGACATCGCTTGATAGTGAAGCAGTCTCAGTTTCAAGTGATCGACAAACTGAAGTGGTAGAAATATGCCAGGATAATGAAAAGTTGCTTGTGTTGGAAGTGATCTCATTGAGACATCTCATGGTTATGCTGTGATGAAATAACATCAGCTTCTTAATATCTCTTGTACTTTCTCCTTACTCTCGTGTACTTTCTCCTTACTCTTTATCTTTCATCTCTTTCCTCAAAATTGTTTTGATATGGTTTAGGTGGTTTGTTTTAATTGTTTTGATTTCTTTATTTGTTTTTGTTATTGTTTTGTTGGTTTTTAATTTCTTTTCTCCCTCCTTCAAGAAGAAATAAAATAGCATGGAAGAGGCAAATGCACAATTTGGTGAAAATTTGTATCTTAAAAATCCTTCTAGATCTGAAATGTCTCATAAAATCAGAACTTCATGTTTTTTAAAAAATAATTAGAGTTGAAGAAACATTTACATAGAAAGAATGGTAAGGAATAGCAAGTGGAAACAAGAGCTGACTCTTTGCATGAGTAACTGCTTACTCCTTTCCACGGGACAGCAAATATCATACAGGGAACTGGACCACTTACAGCATCATTCTTCACAAGATCCAGTTGTGATGCCAAAAGTAGACATCCACCTCAGATGAGATGCCAGTAATGCCACAATTGCCACAAGAAACATTTAGATGTTGTACCAAGGGACATAGTTTAGTGGGGAAATATTGGTGGTAGGTGGATGGTTGGATTGAATGATCTTGGAGTCTTTTCCAACCTTGGTGATTCTATGAGGCTATGATAAGAAGTAATAAAGTAACTATGAGCCAGAACTGCAAGAACCCAGCACAGTGCAAATGGTGTTAAAAGAACAGAACAGTCCAAGTAAATTTTATGAAATGCAGAAACTTTCAGCCCAGTCCAGGCCTGTTTGAAGTCAATACAAATTTCTGTGTGACTTTAAAGGGCTGAGGACAAAGCCCTCAGAAGACAAAAGTGAAAAAGATCTCTTAGGTCATCAAGTCCAGTCACTCATTATTTCTATTATCTCATCACATACTCCCTTTTATTACTGCATCAGTTTCCATATATGAAAGTCAGAACAAAGGTACAGCAGCTCAATATTTCTCTGATAAAGAAGATAAGGCACAAGAGATAATCAAAGTAGCTTAACATCTGAAGTAAGATATTTAACCTACAATGAAAATGAAAACAAGATGCTTCTGATCACTCCTATGAGGCTCATTGCATTCATATTAAGTCCCTAATGACAATTGGGAAACCTGGAATAGGAAAATATTTGCACTGAACTTACCAATTGAAACTTAGTAACAATGACACAAAAGACAGAAGATAAATCTTTCTTAGATATCTCAGTGCTATGCAGTAAAAAGACATGAAAACTGGTGTGAAAGGCAGCTGATTTGACTCTTAGCTCAGAAAATATAACAGAACTGCTGAGTAAGAAGGAGTTATTTGTACTGTATTTATTAAATGTATTTAAAGGATTCCAGAAAAGCTCAGGTCCCTAGAAGTGTGATTTTCAGCTTTTATTTTTTTCTTGCTGTAGATAAAATATGTCTATTTTATGTTATTTATGCATTTATTTCCATAGAAACCTCTCACCATAAGAACAAAGATTTAATGGAGTACAATTTAATTAGAACACACTCTCAATGGAAATGCATTTTTAAAAACCTCTTTTTCCCCTTTAGGTTTCATTTTTTTCTATAATTTCAATCTGTTCTTTGGATAGATACCGTGTTCTAAAAGAAGGTGAACAAAAGATCCATCATGGATCACTTACAGAACCACATTTTCTCCTTATTCTCTTTGCAGTTAGCTGTGAATCTTCATTTTCTATTTTCTTTTTCTTTTTCCTTTTTTGTTGTTGGAAAATTATTGGGAGGGCTTACTACTTGTTTGCCAGCTTTATAATGCAGATACCTGTCATTTAGTATTCATGTTCCAATGGCGTGAGGTACAAGACCGTATCCTGTCACTGAAGCAATGTAGTCCAGATAATTAGGTTTTTTGTGCATAATTACTAATTCAAAGTTTGCCCATTACCAATATATTTATTTAATCGAGGCATTTTGGCCAGTGTTCTTGTAACATTTTGGGGAGTCACCAGATGGCACTAAAACATTGCAAGGTGCCAAAAATCATTACATTTCTTGCCAACAAATACATTACTTTGCAATAAAATAATTTATCTCTACTTCAGCAACAGCTTGGTCTGATATCTCCTTTAAATTCCATTGAACTGGAGGCACTGGTACACGCTCGTTGAGCCAGAGAGGAGCAGAATGAGCTTAAAGATGTAGATGCACAATCCAAAGCTACTATAGCACTGTGAATATTATCATAATTTTAACCTTGAGTTTATCTCCTTTTCTGAAAACCAAAGACATTTTTACAGTGTCTGCTTAGTACATCAGTACAGCATCAACTTCTTTCTAAGAAAGCAGTAGTCCTATTCCTGTTTCAGATCTATCTTTCCTTCTTATCTCCACTGTGCAATGGCAATATTGAGTACCTGAGATACTGTTGTTGAAATTAACATGAATCCACACTCTGTTTTGTATATGTTGCTCACAGTGACTGACCACAATTTTCTCTATCTTAGTTCAATGTTGACCAAAATCCTCTATTTAGAGATGACTATAAGAAAATCTAAATTCTATTTAGAAATCTTAGAATATTCAAGTATTTTCTTTTATTAAATATTTCATATTACATTAATATAGTTATTATATATTTGCTGGTTTTCTGACCCTTTCATTCTCATACTATTTTAAGCCTTCTCCTACCTGATTTCACAACCTTCTCCCTCCAGTAAGAAAACAAATATTTATATCTTTTTCTTATTTACACAATTGATACAACCTATCATGGTATTTTTTCATCAGAAGAAAACATTCAAGTTGAAGAACATCATATGTATCATCCTAGGATAATTCAAAGAACAAACATAATGGAATAAAACATGTTGGAATATGGAATATATATAGAGAGAGATAGATTTTAAAATCTCCATTGAATCACAGATTCACTATATGGTTTAGAAGAAAATATGTGCTCTTTGCCTGCACTCTTCTTAGAGATGGTTATTAACTGTGTATTTCTCTGAAATCATAGAATCATAAAATCTTTTGAGCTGGAAGGGACCCTTAAAGGGCATCTAGTCTACCTCCCCTGAAATGAACAGAAACAACTTACAGTTCAGTCAGGTGCTCAGAGCCCCATCCAGCCTGACCTTGAAGTATGATGCATCCATCACCTCCCTGTGTAACCTGCTCCGATGCCTCACCACCTATATTGTAAAGAAAAAATTATAAAGAAAAAACTTTCTTATATCCAAACTAAATCTCCTCTTTTAGTTTGAAACCATTTCTTCTTGCCCTATCACAAAAGACCCTGCTGAAGAGTCCATCCCTTTCCTTCTTATAGTCCCCCTTTAGACTGCCTTGGGTCCACTTGGAGTGCTTTACTTGTATTTGCTTGCAGGGTCCCCTTTCTATCTGACTGTACCATCTAACAAAAATGAGTCCTCAATCTCTGTCTGACAATCCTAAATAATGCCATGCTACAAATCTAATACCATTCCTAACACTATCAGTGGTAGCAAGTATATTGCAGATTTTTACTCGGGTTCATATTCAACATCAAAATCTTTTCCTGCTAAGTTTTCTTGCTTCACATTCTAGCTCTTGATCACTGAGTACCTGGATTCTCAAAACCTCACTTACACACACAGATTTGAATATCATAGACAACTGGATCTATTCAATGGAAAGGACAAGAGAGAGATAAACAGGGTAGTTTGCACTCAACTCCTTATTTAGAAAGTTTTTATGAGTAAATGACATTTTTCACTGAGATATATTTATAATCTACATTAAAATATTTTGTATTTGTGGATTTTCAAGATGTATGGAAGAGTAGTCAGAGCAACATTGCTGCTATCACTGCTTTGAGCTCCGGGTGATAGATACTTCTAAGATATAATTGCAGTAATAACAATGCCCCTGCAACAATTCAGTGTAGCAGGTAACAAGTGATCATCCATAAAGACATTTCGCCTTTATAATGCATACCACTGCAGCACCTGGCCTGGAGCTTACAGCTGTGTTTGTTCAGAAAATATCCCACAAAACCAAACTGTTCCAGAGCTGTTCCCTGAACCCTTGCTCTCGTCTCAGGGTGAACACAAGGCCATAATCTGGCCACATTCTGATATCCATTTATCACATTCTGAATTTCTGTACTATCTTATGAGCAAAGCAAGGAGACCACATATTTTTCTCCAGAGAAAATCCACTGTATGATAGATGAAGCTTTACAAATACACGCTCCAGAAAGCATCCAATCATTTAAAGAACTCCCATGACCAGTCACTGTAACCTTGAAATATTTTGGAATATTTGATACATCTCTTTTTCAAATTAAGCTTATTTCTTCCACCCCCTCCCCCATAAAAACAAACAAACAAACAAACAAACAAATACATTTTGGTAAACTTTGGTAAATGTTTTGTAGGTGAATGCTTTGCAGATCTTTCACTATGTACTTTAAAGTTTTCATTTATTTGGATTTCTCTGAAGAAGAGATTACCTTGAAGGGTTGTCATCTCCAGTGATGTTTTTGCAGTGTGGAAAAATACTTCCCAAGAGTGGGTATTCTGTGGCCCTTTGTTTCATCTTCTCATTTCTACTTTGTTTTGCAGGTGGAATTACCAATTGCTGTTTTATTCCTACAGATGCAACTCTAACTGTCTAAATATGGGAGCATTGAAGCAGTTCATAAACATTAATTAATGTATCCTCATTACATCTCTCTGAGGAGAGTGATGATAGAGGAGTGAAGGTGTGTTGGTATGGATCCAGAGGTGTGAGCTCATGCCTCTCACTGGATTAATTCCAAGCATCACTCCAAGTCAACTCATCTATAAACGAGTACCACAGCACTGGGGATGAGGAAATCACATGCAGCTGGATGGAATATTAACCATATCACTCCCTTGTGGGAAGTTATCAATATTGTTGTACCTGCCAGACACAGCACAATCAGCCCTTGTGATAATTTGTTTCCACTGCATACAGGAGTGCTGCTACCATCCCTCTGATGCCAGCAACTGGAGCAGAGAAAAATGAAGACCCTCATCTTCAAAGACGTTTGAAGATCTAAATCTTTGTAAGCTCAGTGGCAGTTAGCCACACAAATACTTAGAACATCTGAATCTAAATCATTTGTCTCAGTTTGTCTCAACAACAGAACAGAAATCTGATCTTGACTCATAGTCCAGGCAACTGGGATATTTTTTCTCTCTTCTGCAAATCTTTGCTGGTATAAGTAATAATTACTCAAGAGAGTCACCCCACTGTGTTGAAGAAGAGTGTCTTGAAAATACATATGCATTGTCACACAAGTGGGAATTAAGTTTGTTTAGTCATATGAGATGAAAGCTAATAAATGCTGCTTTGCATTCACTGTTTGTTGCACTCATTATTCTTATTAAAAGATCTAACATTGTTTTCAGCATGAAGCAAGACAATCACTGCCTTGGAGAGCTTATATAAACTTTTCATACAAGGAACTCACAAGGCATTCATAAATAGTCATTAATTAAACCATTGGAAATTATAATATGTCTTTATAGATGGAAAACTGAGGTTCAGTCTTCACTGTATCAGTCAGAGCATCACTTAACTGCTGTCCAAATGGAAATCAAAAGCTGTTATACTGATTTCTTGTCCTGCACTCTAATCATCAGACCCATTTCCTCCTAATAAATAATTTAAGTTGTTTTTATGTTAATGATCTATAAAGAAATGAGAATTTGTTTAGATTGCCCTAAGGTGAGCAAAGATAAAAATGTAATGCAGATACATGGCATCTTGCTTTTCCTTCAAGCACTTCACTGTATTGTAGAGACAATACAATGAAAGTTTTGAAAATTAAATGCTCCATCATTAGCTAAATAGGCAGAAGGAACTGTCTAAGTGATAAATAAGGGACTCGTGTTGCATCATTTAGAGACAATGCTACACTGAAAAGTATCCCATTTTATCAGATATTTTTTGGAGTGTGTTATATGTACTGGAACCAGTGAAGCAATAAATATATCAAAATACAGAGGTAAACAAAATCATAAAACATCCAATGTGACAACTGAAACTCCTATGAATACATAAATATTTATGAAGCAATAAGTACTTCTAAAACGCTCAGTAGGTTTTCATTGGCTTAAACAGTCCAATCACACACCGTGTGCTCACATGATGGGGGAAATTGGAATTACATGATGGGAAAAGGAAACAGTGGATTCTCCACGTATCTCAAATAGCTTAACTGTGCTTAAGTTACCCAGTACCAAAAGAAAAATGATAGCTTTCAGTGTGATTTGAGCAGCAGTTTCCAGAGAGATACTATTTCAAAGCAAATTTCAAGCAACTCAGTATAGTTATGCACATATTGTAGAATCATAGGATGGTTTGGGTTGGAAGAGATCTTTAAGATCATGTAGTTCCAACACCCTGCTATAGGCAGGGACATCTCCCTCTTGACCAGGTTGTTCACAGCCCCATCCAACCTGACCTTGAATGCCATTAGGGTGGGGTATCCACAGTCTCTCTGGGCAACCTGTTCCAGTGTCTCACCAACCTCACAGTAAAGAATTTCTTCCCAATATCTAGTCTAAATCTACCCTCTTCCAGTTTAAAGCTATTTCCCTTCATCCTGTCACTATATGCCCCTATAAAAAGTCCCTCCCCAGCTTTCCTGAAGGCCCCCTGCAGGTACAGGAAGATTACTGTAAGGTCCCCCTGGAAGCCTTCTTTTCCCCAGGCTGAAAAGCCCCAGTCCTCACACCTTGTCCCCACAGGGGAGCTGCTCCAGCCCTCTGATTATCTTTGTGGCCCTCCTTAGGACACGCTCCAACAGCTCTTGTGCTGGGAGCCGTAGAAGTAGATGCAGTACTGCAGGCAAGGTGTTATGAGTATAGATTAACAGGAGAATCACCTCCCCTGACCTGCTGGTCACACTTCTCCTGAAGTAACCCAGGATACATTTGACCTTCTGGGCTGCAAGAGCACAATGTCAGCTCACACTGAGTCTTTCATCCACCAACACCCCCAAATACTTCTCCTCAGGGCTGCTCTCAAGGTACTCTCTACCAAACCTTTATCTGTGCCTGGAATCCAGCCCAGGTGCAGGACCTGGCTTTCTTGAAACATATCTTCATATTCATACCTTTTTTCTAGCTCACAATTCCTAAACAAACCTATGCTTTGTGACTACAACTCTGGACACAAGTTTTTTAATGGAAGCAGGCAAAGCCCTCAGATATGCTGTAACTCAAATGTAGTGTTGTGAGCACATACTTTTTTGTAACTTTGAATCAAATGAAAAGAGAATCCACATATTCTTCCTTCTTCTAGGTGGTATTCCATCCCTTCTGTATAGGTGGTCCAGAGACAAAGAACTCAAAATTCTTGTTCATGTTCTGCCATGTGAGTTAAGACAACAGCAGCAGTTCGTAAAATTTTAAAGGCTTTATATAATCAAGTTCCTGTGGGATAAACATGAAAGCTGAACAAAATAAGTTAGAAATGTATGCTTCCTTCCTTTCATAATTTTTTAAACATTTTCCATATTTTTTCTAACTTTAGGACCAGAGGGATCATTAAGTCTATCTAGTAGGATGTATTATATATTACACACCATGTTTGGTACAGGCCCCAAAACTTGTGTTAAAAACACAGTCTTTTAAAAAAGTTATCTAGTCTACTTTGAAGATATTAAAGATGCAGAATTAAGTACTTTTCCTTAGAGTTTGATGTCAACAAACTAAAATTAGTCAGCTCCTCTGGTGCTCCCTGAGAGGCAGGAATGCTGTTGAGGACAATGTAAGGAGCAAATCAAAGTGAATAAAACAGTGCAAAAATTGATGTTTTCTGTCTTTTTTTTTAAAAAAAAACTTTCTACTTTGCCTTCCTCAAATCTATTGTTTAGCATTAGTAATTTTGCTAGGAATTTAGGCCCAGGTATTTTGTTGCAGACTTTTAACTTCAGGAGTGGAGTACATTTTGCACATAGGAGGTATTATGACAAAGGCACAAAGAGATCTACTGATCTTTCCCTTTCTTCAGAACCACTGTGACCTAAAGTCATGATTCAAGATTTTTAAATCCTGTATTTATCGACACACCTTTACTACTTTTTGGCATACTCTGTTCCAGCCAAGTATTTCAAAGGAAACACTGCTCCTAAAATTAGAAATAAATACGTGTTGTAGCGTTGTAGCATTGATGCGTTCCTGACAATGTTGAATTAGCTTAGATTTGCACAGAGTTTTCAATCAGAATTCATTTCAGTCATAAAATCATGGAATCATTAAATTTGGAAAAGGAATCATTCAGGTTGGAATAGGAATCAGTACAGTGGGAGATTTCCTTGCAACAAATTGCACTTATTTTTTTATGAATACTGTCTGAACAGATAAATTATTTGTTGAATAAAAATAAATTTATAGATTATTCTTCTCTGATACTAAACCACCTCTTTCTTGTGAGTTCTGAATATAAATGTAGGGACAGAGTCTGCAGGCTTTATTTATAACATGTAGCTTTGGCAGAACTAGTATTGACAGTATGCCTTCTAACAATTTCCCAATGGCCTTATCTATAAACTAATTCTGGTAGAATTCTGGCATCATTTCAGTGAGATCAAGAAAATGAACTTCTACTGTTACAGTTCTTCACCCAAATAAATACAGAGTATCATCCATAATGTTGGCTGATTCTGCTGCTTTCTATAGATTTCAAAATTTGGACCAAATTTATGAACCAAACTGAATCATTGGATGCAATTAGCTCTCCCACTTCTCTTTGCAGGTTGGTTCTGAGCTTTTGTTCTCTCCACACACTGCAGGGTGCTTCACCTCAGGTCATTTTGTTCTGAAGGACTTTAGTTACTATATCACTATGGGGTTAGCTAAACACTATCTTTAGCCCTGTAGATCACTTGTAGCAGCAGGAGGCCTCCATGCTCCCCAGACTGGCTGAATACAATATTTTTAACATTTCATCAAGTACTTCAAGGAGACTTACAAAGACAAATGAACTAGTGCAGGAGATGACAGCACTAAATGCAAGCACTTGTAGTGTTCAACTATGTAGTAATAAACTAAAGGGGAAGTGATCCTGCCTGGATCCAGCATCTGAAAATATATTTTTGTGGGTGTTCAGGCAGGTCACTCTGTGTCACTCTGCAAAAACTAAAAGGCAAAATATATGACGAGACTTTCATTATGCTTATCCCTGTAAGTTTTGTCTGAAACACTCAACACGTCTGCTATCTCTTGAGAACTTTACAAAACCAATTGAAGAAGCTTATATGTAGGACCCCCACAAATATATTTAGAGTTATGTATATTACTGCGCCAAGTGTAGCTTTTCAGGATGTGCAATCTCCAAGAAAAGATCACTTGTTTCTAACTCAGTTCTACATCTGCAAGTGTGTAAATCAGCAGATCTGCTGACCTGCTGACATTCTTGCTGACCTAATCTTGGCTGACACAATGGCAACCACTAAATTCTGAAGGAGGACAGAAGAAACACTCCTTCCCACCTATATATGTTCTCATTCAAAAAGATGACCTGCATCTTTTTGAAACAATATGTTCCCTAATAATAAATATATATTCCCTAATAATTCCCTAAATATATATATATACAAACATATAGACAATATATAGAGATATGTACACAGAAAGATTATAAATATGTGCATATATATATATATATGCATATATGTATATATTTATGAAGGAAGCACTAAAAAATAAAAAGCACTGCTGAGTTTTTATAATACAACTCTCTCAAAGCCAATATCTTCAGTAGGAGAAACAAATATCTCTGAAGGGAATATATTGTTCCAGAAAGATACAGGCTATATATATAGTGTAATGACAAGAATGACATCTGGCCAAATACTGAATGAAACATCCAGGGATACAAATTGTTTGCATGTGAAATCTCTGGAGAATTGAGAGAAGGGAGTCCATGGAGATTTGCTTATATATAAGCAGTAACTGTTCTAAGTCAGTGTCATCTCAGCCACGGAATTTAAAATAGAAGTCTTGCTTCATGGTTATATATTCCATTTAAACATCACCTTTTATTCATCATGTTTATTTTACATCTAAACTAGCATTAGGTCTTCTGCATGAAGGAAAAAAAAAACCAAACATCTAAAAAAGAAAAGTTTGGGGCTATGTGTTGACAGATTACATGGAAAACAAGGTAATATCCTTTGCCACTTTATCATACTAGAATCTTATAGTAAAATACTCTTATTACTCTGCGAGATGCTAAAACATCCTTTATGTAGAAAGGTTAAACTATATACAGAAGAGCTGCATCTAAGAAAGTAAGATGAATTCATAGTTCTTTCAGAATTAGTGCAGTTTTTAAAACAATTTACTGTCCAATAAATTATTAACACACAAAATTTAAATTTTCTATGAAAATCTAAATACGACAGTAATATCATATGCAGTGCAAAGGAAATTGGGAATATTGAAAAGTAATTTTGGGGTTTTAATAAAAATTCAGTGTTTTGGAGCAGAGATTCACAGATTACTGATACTTCTGCATTTTCTTGATCATCTATGCTGTTACACTTAAGACATCCCTGATTTCCTGAATCACCAGTATGAGCAACGATATTTTAAAGTAGTTGCCTCCTTTACATCAATTAAGATCTCTGCTGGGTTATATGAGATGGTAAACACTACCAAACCTCCTTTACTCTTTACTTAACAGGTACATTCTGTTTTGGAAGCAGAGAAAAATAAAATTGCCATAGGTCCATATAACCCAAATGAGATTCATGCAGCGCAGTCAACAAGCACAAATAAATGGCTCACTTGGATGTCAATTTTAGAATAAGATTAAAAGTGTGTTAGAGATTATATTAGTTTATATTGATAATCTAGGCAATCAATGCATGTATACAGACTCCAACCTAAGTGTTTCAGCATTGAGTCCAAATATTTTTTTCTAAGTCCTGTACTATAAATCTAGACAACCAACATGTTGCCCTGTTATTTACATTTGTCTATGATACATAAAGATTTTTTAAAGTGCAGCAAGGAAGACAGCTTAGCTAGCATCCTCTCTCTCTTCTATGGCAACCATCACCTTATCCATAACATTCAAAATATTACTTTCAGATAACTGTAAATTATAGGGGTAAACTCACAGAATCATAGAATCATAGAATGTTTTGGGTTGGAAGGGATATTTAAGATTTCTTAGTTCCAACCCCCTTGCTATAGGCAGAGACACCTCACACTAGAAGTCTATGGAAGTGAAGGAATTCTATTAAATATATTCCATAATAAGAGATCTCCTGTGTTCTCCCAGCTAATTTTATCTGCAATTACAAAAAAAGAGAACATTCTTTAGCATTTAATTAAATGAATCATTGATCATTCCTTGGACAAACTGGAGATATTTGTCGTATTTCCCAGTCATAGATTAGTTTGTACCAGTCGGTCTACTATAATCAGCATTCAGAATTTCAGAAAAAATTCAAACCCATGGCTGAACAAAAAAGCCAAAATGTCAGCCAGGTCATTACTGCTGATGTAGCTTTGGGCCCTATTATACAGATGGTTAATTGGCTAACAAGCAGGAAATAGAGTAGGAGTGAATGCTTTTTTACAGGATTCACAATCCCATCTAAGCAAAGCCAGGTCTGATGCAGTGATCAATCTAGGACATCTGGCTGCGGATGCCCACTCATCCACAAGACTCTTCCCATTCTGCCCCCTGATTTCATTCCCCTTTGCAGTTGATCGTGTCAAAGACAAGGTGGCTAGGAAGTGTTCCACAGCTGATAATTCTGCCCAGTGCTAGTGATATGATAGATGGCCTACACAATAAGTTCCAGCTGGTCACCCACCATATCTGACTTCAGTGCTGATGGACGGATACGTGCTTGGGTCTTCTCTCAGAAGTTAGATTAATAAAATAAACACGATTTCATATTGAAGGCACCTGAATTTGCATTGCTGAAGATATTTTACATGGTGGATTAGAACCCACAATCAACCGCATAACTGGCTCTTCTGTCATTTATCTTTATCTCATTTTACTCAGTTAAATTTAGAAACAGTTTCATATTTCTTCTGCTGCCTTTGATATACATATACAAAACCGTGCACATTTTTCCTTTTAGTATGTCTTTCTGTTTCATTTTAACAATGGTCCAGTATATGAGAATTGGCTCAGACATTTATTTGATAAAGTCTCTTCTCTCTACGGTACTTAATTCAATAATTTCATTGGCACTTTCATACTACACATTTATTAGGATTTCATTCCCCCCAGGATCACAGGTTCTACTCTAAACAGTAATTTGTTGCCATAGTAGTTTATCTTCAGATACGTCTGAAGATTTCTGTTAACAGTGCATATTTCGTCTGGCAGTTTCATGCAAAGACTCACTAACAAGGACTGAGGAGAAAGCAAGGAGAACTTACTCAGCTATACATGAGAAAAATGAAGTAGATTAATAGAAGGGAATTACACTTCTTAGGTTTCTATCCATTCTTTGTAACTTAATGAAAAGGTTTAATGAGGAACCAAAGTGTGTGGGGAAGCTGCACCCCATGAAATATTTCATTTGAATTGATCCATCATTTCAAGTAGATCTTGGAGCACTACCAGAGGATGCCAGCCTCCAGCAGCTTATGCAGCCACGTTATAAATATTTGGCTAGTACTTCCAAAGCTGAAAGTATTCAAATATTGTAGAAGAAAATTTTTTCCAAATCTAGGGACAATCACAGGATCAATTTGCACCGCAGGATCCTGACCACAGGTATTTCCTCTGTATTTGTCCCTCTCTTTGTCTTTATCTCTGAGGATTTTTCTTCTACAATTTTGCACAGTTGTTTTTCAACACTTTCAAGCTCTTAGCTTCACCAGCACATTGCAGCAAGGATTTCCATAGCTTGATTCCAAGCACTGCAAAGACCTACGTGCTTGCTTTCATTTCAAACATGCAATTTTCTAGCTTTATTTAGTTCTCCATCTTTTTGTAGAGGAAAAGACAATGAGACATGATTTTTCTATTAACAGTCCATGATTTTGAACATCAACATCTCTGCCATATTCTCTCCCCATCAGCTGTGTCCCAGGCTGAAGAGATCAAGCATACTTCATCATCCTTAATAGAAATATTGTGTCACTCCTTTGATAATCTTAGAAGGAAGTCCTTTCTTAAGGTCTTTTTCGGCTTTACTAAATACTTGACAATATATTTTGAAATATTTTTGAAATTGAAGAGAGATGACAAGAGGAAGGAATAACTTGAGAACCTCCTTTATAAGAACAGACTGAAAGTGCCGGGGCTCTCAGCTGGGAGAAGAACAGTGTCATGGTTTTATGTTTTTGTTTTTGCTTTTTTTGTTTTTGGATTTCAGTATTCCACATCAAAACATCATGTAGTGTACGGGGCATTAAAGTGTCACTGCCCCAATCCCAGCTACCTATCCCTGTACATTACAGCAGTCACGGGATCTGACCCTTCCGGGTGGGGGGGGCGCTCTCTTGCTGCCTGGCAGTGGGTGCTGGAGGTGCTTTCCTGGCCGTTCCAACCTTTTCAGGTTTGACTCGGTCCCGGGAACTCTCTCTCTCTCTCTCATCTTGTCTGATTTATTAATCTCAATTTCAATTAAATTGTATATATATTGTTATTTTGTATTCCGATATTATAGTAAAATAAGTTTTCCTCCATAGATTGTTGCCGCTGTTCTTTTCCTCCCTTCTTTCCTTCCCATTTTTGTGGGACTGGGGTGGGGGGGGAGGGCAGAGGCCTGTCGCCCCTGTCACGGACATAGATTGATCTGGTCAACTCCGTGACAAACAGGTTTCGAGGAGACCTTATAGTAACCTTCCAGTACCTAAGGTGGCATACAGAAAAGCTGGGGTGGGACTTTTTATAAGGGCATATAGTGATAGGATGAAGGGAAATAGCTTTAAATTGAAAGAGGGTAGATTTAGACTAGACATTAGGAAGAAATTCTTTACTGTGAGGGTGTTGAGACAGTGGAACAGGTTGCCCAGAGAGTTTGTGATTGCTCCCTCCCTGGAAGCATTCAAAGCAAGGCTGGAGGGGGCTGTCAGCAGCCTGGTCTACTGAAGGTGTCCCTGCCTATAGCAGGGGAGTTAGAACTAGATGATCTGAAAGGTTCTTTCCAACCCAAACCATTCCATGATTCATTCTATGATAACTTCATATAGGTATTCAACATCAAAATGTACTTAAATTTCCTGAATGTCACCTTTCCTATTCCTTCTCTGGGGTTTCACTTGACTTTCAACAGCTGATATTTGAACACAAGTACTTGTCTGAGATACCTGTAATTTGAGTTTTAAAAGCCGTCAACATAACAGTTTCACTTGATCTTACCTTAGACAAAAACAACCCTTGCTCTGAGTATGCTCCCTTAGAATCTGCAGGACTGCCTGCTTTAAAGGGTAAAACGCAAGGTTCCTGGTTCTGAGAACTGAACATAAAGAGATGAAAAGGGAAAAAATAAGTTTTTTCAACAGGCTGAGGCTCTGCTCTTCATCCCTTCAGAGACAAGTCCTCACTATGTCACCATGATCTTGCATATGGGGAATGGGGTTAGACACCACTGCCAGTTGGGAAGGGAGAAAGCCTTGGCTTTGTGACAACTATCAGGACATCTATCTGGCTGTTAAGTTTTTTCTTGTCATCACAAGGCTGGAAGGCAGCGTTTTATAAAAATAAAAAATACAGTGTGTTGTTCTGACTATCTACCCCACTCACTTGCGGACTGTTAGAAAAGGAAATATGCATATTTACACTACGTGTAAACTAAGGTTCTGCATTCTATATTCCTCTCATAGCCTATAACAAATGTTTTGAAATGGTGATCAACAATTTTTATTTCCATTCTCATGCTTAAAATTTCCATCTGTTTTGCAAATGCAGACTATAGAAGAGACATCAATCAATAAAGTTTAATGCAATATACATAAAATAAAAAAACCTCACATCTCAAAAATCCCTACAACTATATTGATTTTGCAACAGCAGAAAAAGGTATAGCATTTGCTGAATCCAGATTAGGAATACCAGATCCAGGTAACCTCAGTCTCTCTCCTTGCCCAGCAGTACCAAGTTACCTGTTGACCTAACTGTAAACTTCTCAGTGAGGTCAATCTGGCTTTCCTGGATCACACTGACTGAAGAGTAATTGTCTTGGGCCACATATAAAATATAAAGTATTAACCAAACTTTTTCTTTTTTTAATTTTGTATTAAAACATAGGAAAATAGGGCAGCAACAACAAAAAAAAGTAAAACTATCAGGTTGGACATCTTATTCACATGATCAATATGTATTCTGTTATTTCACAGCACTAGGATGAGAAAAGAGATTACTTACTGTTATGTACAAAACAAAGTCAACTCTTCTCACTTTCGATGTCCTCCTATGACTAAAATAAAAAATATTTTTTATAATTAAAAAGTATTGTTATATAATTTACAACAAGAAATATATAAAATATATATTACATATATATTTATAAAAGCATTTTTATAATAAAAAAGTGAATATAATAATAATAGTAAAGAAATGGTTCAAATTAGGATACAGGGGATGCAGAAAAATTTGGACCAGAATTTCAACTTTAGAGATATGACTTGGAAATGAAAATGAATTAGAGGTAACCTGACATATGTTATTCTTCCAGTCTGGCTTAAAATGGCAAAAATTTTCTGATCACTTTGAAGGTGCAAGTTGTCATTCATGTCTGGCTTAGACACACTGTAAGTGGATTATGAAATCACTCCTGGCTGATACAGATTTATAAAGGGTATATATTTCAGACTGATGAGGCTTGGTTAGCTTTTTGAAGGCTCATGAATATGGATTAGTCCTAGAACGTGTAAAATCTTTGGAGTTAGATATTTGTCCAGTATAATGAGCAAAATACAATTAGCTTTCTTATGTGAGCAAATGAAAGTGAGCTTATGAAAGTGAGCAAAAAAATATGAGAATTTGTGGTAACCTCACAGGAGAAGGACAGTGTCTGAAAAGAAAGAAACAGGGCATGAGAATGTTTAGAAGATAAATGCTAATTGAGGGGGGATTTTTAGCAGAAGAAGGCAGTAGGAGTGTAACAGAAGGTCTACAGTCCTCTTTGTGAATGTTACCAGAAAAACTTGGAGCTACGCCCAGGAATTCTGAATCTTTCCCATTTATTCATGAAATAAATCTGAGATCTTGAAGAAGAGGACAATGTGTAATACAAAAACTGAAAATTGTATTATAGTGTACATACACACAACTTTGAAACCTATGTTCAAACTATATTATTTTTGACCAACTGGTGGTCAAATATTTTTCTTATATATATAAGAAAATTGAATTCAAGAATTTGATTTTATAATTAAATTCAAGAAAGCCTCAAACTAAAATTATTTGTATAGAAGTAAATATAAATAAATGTGGTCAGATTCTCTTATTGTAAATGATATCTTGTAATTTATTATAAATATAAATATTTTCATATTTTTATTACTCTGTCCATTGATGATTTGCATAAATTGATATGACATTTCATAACCACTGTGTTAGTAACTATTATTTTATATAATAAATGGTAATTATTTCTTGGACTGGTATTCTAGCCAATAAATTGATATTCTAACTGTCCAGTTATCACTGGTTTTAGTACCCAAAGGTTGTTTACCATGAGCCATTAAAAAAAAAAAAATTATAAGAAAACAATATTTTTATAGAATCACAGAATGGTTTGAGTTGAAAGGGATATTTAAGATCATCTAGTTCTAACCCCCTGCTTTAGGCAAGGACATGTCCCACTAGATCAGGTTGCTCACAGCCCCATCCAGCCTGGCCTTGAACTCCTACAGGGAGGGAGGAACCACAGCCTCTCTGGGCAACATGTTCCAGTGTCTCACCAGTAAAGAATTTCTTCCCAATATGTAATCTAAGTCTACCCTCTTCCAGTTTAAAATTATTTCCCCTTGTCCTGTCACTACCTGCTTTTACAAAAATTCCCTCCCCAGATTTGCTGTAGGCCCTCTGCAAGAACTGCAGGTCTACTATAAGGTTTCCTCAGAGCCTTCTGTTCTCCAGGCCAAAGAGATCCAGTTTTGAAACTGAAAGAATAAAAGCTTTTAACTCTTTTTCATGACATAACAAATTTCGTCAAAATGAAATCATAGTGAAATCAATCCGTGAGTTTTCATAAATTTGATGCACTGGACAATTCATCTGCAGTTATTATGTTACAGAATAGAATATGTTAAAATAGTCTGCAAATGGAAAAAAAAAAAAAAAAAAAAAAAAACTGAAGAGAAATTTAGATTGCCAGATTTAAGTTAATAATGATAGAAATGAACTCATAAGTGTCCACATTCCATAAAAATACATATATGATCATGTAATTCTAGGATCACTAATTCTAGGATTCTTTTCTCCAAAACTTTTTCTTCTCTGAATGAAGTTGTTTGCTTTAAGGCAATGATAAATACCGGAATACCAACTGTAGAATCAGTCAGCAAATCAACAGGACTAAATATCTACGTTACTGAAGGCTTTATTGTAGTTGATTGTGAAATGTTCAGCTTATAATATTTTTGTGAAAATGTGAAACAGACATTATGTTGAAGGACAAATAAATAACCCTTTGTCACATGTTCCAACTGTGCAATGAATAATGGCTATTTATAGAGAAGTTGTAGGAAAAATAATGAAATTGAAAAATATTATGGATACGGAGTAATCATGGCAAAAGTGATAACTAGAGTAGCTGCAATGCTCATTAATTTAAACCAGTATTCAAATCTAGATGGCAGATCACTTAAGACAGAAATAGATGTATGATAAAACATAACAGGAAATGCTTCAGTTTTGTTATGTGTAGTGTATCGTTCATAGACACAGTTTATGAGAACAAATGTGACGGCTTAGTGATATGGGAATTTGGGAAAGGAAAGCTCTGAAATCAACTGCAATTTTTCTGTCTCAGCTACTCTCATCTCCCCAAAAGAGATCATGTAAGTCGTTCAATCTTTCTGTTGTCTCCTTTGTTTGTCACATTGAGAGTTTTGTTGCTTATATGGTATTGAAATAAAAAAAATACATACAGATATAAAATTCTCTTATCAGGTCTTTTGTTGATGCAGTAACATCTATTACAAATCATAATAAGAAAGCTGGAACTAATGAACAGCAGCATATTTATTCTAGTACATTGCCTTGTTTATGCAGATGTTAGATCGGACCACAGAAGTGCTTTTTTTTTTTTTTTTGTATAAATGATGTAATCAGTTAAAAAAAATCTAATTATTTTGATTCTCAATTTAATATGGCGCATGTTGTATAATGATATTAAAAAGATATTTGATGCAACATACTAGAAATTCACTCTCTTTTTCTACATCACCCAGAATCTCCAGGTCAGAAATTCATACCAGTATTCAACAGCAGAAATACCCAGATGTGCATATCATCCCATCAGAGATGGATTCAGTTATTACGTACAAGTAATGAATTCATTCATTCTGTGATTCTGTGATTCCGTGATTCTGTGATTATTTTCTATGTGTATTAATATATGCAGAGCTCCTTCTGATGTCTACAAAGCCATTCAAGGCCACCTCTACAGACCTATCTATCTCCTTTTTCCAATGATCTACAACATACCAACCACAATTTTCTTTAGCATGGCCAAGCTTAGCTCTTTGTTCCAGCTTTTACTGTGCTAGGAGGATGACATCTAATTATACATTTGTATATGAAAATTCATAATTCCTGTTTTTTACAGTTTGAATGATTCTATATCAACAGTTACCATTAACATCTGCAAAGTACTGGGTCTGATGCAACTCTTGTGGAAAACATACTTTCGGGGTAATCCCAAGCACAGGTACAGGTTGGGCAGAGCATGGCTTGAGAGCAGCCCTGAAGAGGAAGAACTGGGGGTGTCAGTTGATGAAAGACTCAAAATGGGCCAGCAACGTGTGCTTGCAGCCCAGAAGGCCTAACAATGATCAGAGGGCTGGAGCAGCAGCTGGGGCTCTCAGCATGGAGAAGAGAAGGCTCCAAACAGACCTTATAGTGGACTTTCAGTACCTGAAGGGAAGTAATGTCATGTGGTATGGAATATCCCTCTGGTCAGTTTAGGTCAGCTCTCAAGCAAAACAAGAACGTAACTGTTGTTTTAATAGGTTTCAATGAAGCAGGATGGGACAAAATAGACACAATACTTTTCCTAAAACGCATTTTTTATTATGCTTCAGTCTTTACTGAGAGCAGTTCTCACTTCTTTCTCATCAAAGTTCATGCAAAGAGAATGACTAGTTTAAGGACAAATGTAATGGAAAAAAGGTACTGCAGTATAAGATTTAGTAGAGAGGTAGATTAGTATGGCTGCCATTTTTTTTAAAGTTATTTATGTTACATTATTTATGATGTTAAAGAATGATCAACATGGATCCTCTTATTGAGCTGTGCATTAGCATTAAATTTGTTTATTCTGATGACATGGACTGTGGTTCTCATCCTCAGATAGGATGCATCTGAAATACACTAGTTTCTGGAGTACGATGGTTAAAACCAGCAGTTGGATTTAGGGTGCATGAACTTCCCAAGAATAAATGAATTGCTTCATGAGACTCTTTTCCACCCACAGTCCTCTATTAGTCTACCTGTTTTACCTAAGTTAATATTTCAGTGTCCTATCTCATTGTTGCTAATAATCCCTACTGAAGATAGAGCCTTCAAAAATGTCTGAAATTGTCCTGAGATTGTCCAGCAAATTCCATCCTCCCTTTTTTTCTAGGATCTGTACCTGAATTGACTTTTCTTTCCCTTAATAAGGGAGCAGATACTACAGTTATAACAAGGCCCTTGATCTTTCTTCTTCCTTTTCCCCATTCCAAATAAATAAAGTTTTGCCAATCAGGTATTCCATCACCCACAAGCCCTATGGGAACAGAACAGAATTGAGCTATTGGTAAGATCCTAGATATGTGTTACACAGGCAGTTGTATTCTGCTTTACAGTTTAGAATTTAATTTTAATATTTCCATAATGATACCTACTGATTAATAAAAAACACGAAGTCTTTCCTTGTGTCTAAGTGAGAGTAACAACACTCTCTGTGAAGGCTTTGAAGCATAAGTCTTACGGGGAGCAACTGGAGGAACTGGAATTGTTTAGTTTGGAGAAGGGGAAGCTCAGGGCAGACCTTATTGCTCTCTGTGAAAGGAACTCTGTGAAAGGAGGCTGCGGTGAGGTGGGTGTTGGCCTCTTCTGGCTACCAGCAATAGAACAAGAGGGAATGGCCTCAAGTTGTGCCAAGAGTTGTTCATGTTGGAGGTCAGGAAAAATTTCTTCTCACAAACAGTGATGAGGCATTGGAACAGGCTGCTCAGGGACATGGTGAAGTCACTGTTCCTGGAGGTGTTTAAGAAAAGAGTAGGTGTAGTACTTAGGAACATGGTTTAGTGGACCTGGTGGAGTTATCTATTGGCCTAGCTTAGAGGTCTCTTAAACCTTAAAGATTCTATGATTCTACCACAACATCGTCAGGATTTAACTTAGTGTAGCTGTGAGATTTAGTGTTATATAACACTTTAAGGAAGCATATAAACAGGAGGGGGAATGACTGTTTACAGGGGTGGATAGTGATAGGACAAAGGGGAATGGTTTTAAACTGAGGCAATGGAAGTTTAGAAGAAGCTAACCTGTGCAGGGCAGAGCCAGAGCCCTGCAGCACTTTATATCTGCTTGTCCTCATATGCCTTCCTACATTACCCTTGACTTCTTTGAACAGTCATCTTTTCTTTCCATTTTATGTATTCCCAGTATCTTGAGATGAATTGAGCCATCAGCATTTAAAATCTGCATTCACAGACAGGTTATGGTATGTCACATTATGTTAGTCACCCAGAAACTCAATTGTGAGTAACTGCTGTGGAGTCTGGTGTCACTGGCTTTTAAGCTGTTTCCCTTTCGTGGTAGTAAAGAGACTACAGTGATAAGAAGCAAAAACTAATCTTTTGCATAATACAGCCTGCCCATGGCCTCAAAAAAAGAACACGTACTTTTTTTGCATTTTTAAGTTTGTCTTTCTATTTGGTAATTATTTTGCTGTCTTCTACAGCTTTTTCACTTTGTATTTAACTCCCATGTGAGATGGATCTTAGTTCTATGCTAAAACTTGCAGTTGTCACCTTAAACAGGAAAATGAAACCTGAGCAGTTAAGTCTGAAAGAAGACATCTTTTGAACAACTGCATAAAATGCTTACATGTATATATACATGCAAGTTTTTTTGTGCCTCTGCTATTTAACTTCATCAAGTACTCACAGTATCAAAAATTGCAGGAAATTGTTGAGTCCAAACACCTGCTAAATAAGTTCCCTAGCTTAGGCTGCGCAGGAAAGTGCCCAGTTGAATCTGGAATATCTCCAGAGAAGGAAATTTGCAGCCTCTCTGAGTAGCTTGATCCTATGCTCTGTCACCCTCAAAATATGTAGATCACTCCAAAAGTAATGCCTCCTGTTTATTTCCATGGAAACGACAAAGAGTGCAGTAATAGTATTTGATAAAGCAAATTCATCTATAAAACATTTTTCAACACAGTCACCACCATTTTTGGTGACCGTGAACAAGGGCCTGCATGTTGCATTCATTAACATCTGCACCAGTGGTGGTGAGCCATTGTTTCACAGCTGCTGTGATGGCATCTTTGCTAGGGAAATGTCCAGACAGTCCATTTTTCATCAGCTTGAACAGATGGAAGTCAGAAGGCATCAAATCCAAACTATATAGCTGGTGGGTACAGTAGGACAATTCAGCCAGGATCAGTGATATGCTCCATAATATTCAAACTGATGTGGTGCTCTGGTGTTATCATTTCACAAGAGAAATATTGTCTTCCTCTCTGATCTGAGTCGGGAAGTTCAAGTCTTCAGCTTTTCTGCTCAGTAGGTCCTGACAAACTTGCATATAATGTTTTCCGTGCTCCTTTGTGAGCATTTGTGAGACACCTGAAGGAAACCGTGATACTCCAACATTGCCACCATTATTTCCAGTGCATTTAAGCTGACATTCAGCTCTGTACACGGATCCCTGATCATAATCCACCAATTTGTGCAGGTGAGCTGATAAAGGCACCTCAACAACTTCCTTCTACAGATCAGGAAGCTTGTAGTAAACACAACAGTGTCACCCATATTAGCCTGTCTCTTAATTCTCACCCATAAGCTCTGCATTCAGTCATCATTCATCCCTAAGCAGAGCTTGACACATTCCACTTGTTCTCTCACATAAAGAGCAACTCCACTACCTCATCTTGGTGCTGATTTTACCTAAAAAGTACAAGACAATCTATGACAGAATTCCAATCATGAGAGTTGTCCCACCCTGCCTCTGTGATCACAAAAGGATCACAGCCCTTTAACTGCATACAGATCTCTAGTTCTTGTTTATTTCCCATGCTGTGTGCATTGATACACAAGCATTTCAGAAAAGAAAAGGAAGCAGAGGATGTAGGTTTGCCTATAGGGATGCAGGAGTGTCCCCCATAGCTATACACACCTTTGAGGTGGCTGGCTTTCTGGCTAATATCATAGGAGATATGTAAGGAACTTTTGTCACTGTTCTTGTTAGCTTGGCTTATTCCTGAGTCTGTTTGCAATGGTGTGAGCATAGACATTTTTTGGACCCTGCTCCCTAAGTCCTTGAATTTAAAGCCCACCTATCTATGTTGGCAACCTTACAGCCAAAGATTTCCCTGTCTCTTCTAGACAGGTGGATGCCATCCCTTCCTAATAGGCTGTAATAATCTTAATAGTTATAAAAATCAAAACGCTCATGCCGTCACCAGGTACATAGCCAAGAGTTGATACGCACTACATGTCTGTTTCTGGCTTCCCTCTTTCCTCCAACTGGCAAAATTGATGAAAAAATAATTTGAGCAACTTTATAGTCTTCTGTGATTCTGTCCATGTTCTGTCTTCTAGTGTCATTCATACTCACATGAAGAGCAGATCATAGTCTGTGCCCTTAACAAGCTGTGGTAACCTTACTGTAAAAAGGATAATTTCTAATGAAGCATCTGCCTCAGTATCACAGAATCACAGAATCACCAAGGTTGGAAAAAACCTTCAAGATCATCCAGTCCAACCCTCCACCTATCACCAATAGTTCTCACTAAACCATGTCCCTCAACACAAAATTCAAACATTCCTTGAACACCTCCAGGGTCGGTGACTCCACCACCTCCCTGGGCAGCTCATTCCAGTGCTTGACCACCTTTTCAGAGAAGTAGTATTTCCTGATGTCAGCCTGAATCTCCCCTGGCGCAGCTTGAAGCCATTCCCTCTAGTTCTATCACCAGTCACACAAGAGAAGAGGCCGACCCCCAGCTCACTACAACCTCCCTTCAGGTAGTTATAGAGAGCAGTAAGGTCTCCCCTGAGCCTACAGACTGAACAATCCCAGCTTCTTCAGCCGCTCCTCACCAGGTCTGTGCTCCAGACCCCTCACCAGCTTTGTTGCCCTCCTTTGAACCCGCTCC
The DNA here is from genome assembly GCF_019232065.1 of Centrocercus urophasianus. Lineage (NCBI taxonomy): Eukaryota > Metazoa > Chordata > Aves > Galliformes > Phasianidae > Centrocercus > Centrocercus urophasianus. Next base: position 3,172,620 of record NW_024885355.1, read on the forward strand.
AGGGCCTCAATGTCTTTCTTGCAGTGAGGGGCCCGAAACTAGGCACAGTACTCGAGGTGCAGCCTCACCAGAGCTGAGTACAGGGGGACAATCACTGCCCTCTTCCTGCTGGCAACATTGTTTCTGATGCAAGCCAGGAAGCCATTGGCCTTCTTAGAGACCCGGGCACACTTGGCTCATGTCAGCCGAGCATCAATCAATACCCCCAGATCCATTTCCTCTATGCTCTCTTCCAGCCACTCTGCCCCAAGCCTGTAGCATTGTCTGGGGTTGTTGTGGCCAAAGTGCAGGACCTGGCATTTGGTCTTGCTGAACCTCATCCCATTGGCTTCAGCCCAGCTCTCCAGCCTGTCCAGATCCCTCTGTAGGTCCTCGCTACCCCCAGGCAGATTGATACTTCCAGCCAACTTGGTGTCATCCACAAACTTACTGAGGGTGCACTTAGTGCCCTCATCCAGGTCATCATTAAGGTATTGAAGAGGACAGGCCCCAGCACCGACCCCTGGGGAACAGCACTCATGACTGGTCGCCAGCTAGATTTACCTCCATTCACCACCACTCTCTGGGCCTGGCCCTCCAGCCAGATCCTTACCCAGACAAGAGTCCAAGCCATGGGCTGCCAGCTTCTGCAGGAGAATACTGTGGGAGACAGTGTCAAAGGCTTTGCTGAAGTTTAGGTAGACTACATCAACAGCCTTTCCCTTCTCCACCAGACGGGTCATAGAAGGATCATAGAAGGAGATCAGGTTTGTCAAGCAGGACCTGCCCTTCGTGAACCCATACTGGCTAGGCCTGATCCCCCCGTTGTCCCACAGACACAGTGTGATTTCCCTCAAGACAATCTACTCCATAACCTTCCCTGGCACCGAGGTCAGGCTAACAGGCCTGTAGTTCCCCAGATCCTCCTTACAACCTTTCTTGTAGATGGGATTCACACTGGCAAGCCTCCACTCTTCTGGGACCTCACCAGTCAACAGAGAGCACTGATAGATAATGGCGAGTGGCTCGCCTGTCCCCTCTGCCAGTTCCCTCAGCACTCTCAGGTGAATCCCATCCAGCCCCATGGACTTGTGACAGTCCAGCTGGAGTAGTCAGTCTCCGACTGATTCCTCCTGAATCGCAAGGGGTTCTGTCCGCACCCCAGTTGAGACTACCAGGTCACAGAGCGGAGTACCCTGAGGATAACTGCTGTGACCTTTAAAGACAGACGTAAAGAAGGCATTCAGAACCTCTGCCTTTTCCTTATCCTCAATGGTCACATTCCCAGCCTCATCCAGTAAAGAATGAAGATTCCCCTTTGTCCTCCTCTTACCACTGATGTATTTGTAAAAGGGTTTCTTGTTCCTTTTTACCCCAATGACCAGGTTGAGTTCAAGCTGGGCTTTTGCCTTTCTGATTTTCTCTCTACACATCTTAACAACTTCTCTGTACTCTTTCTGAGTCACCCGTCCCTTCTTCCACAGGAGGTAGATTCTCTTTTTCTCCCAGGGCCTCAAGAATTGCTCCCTATTCATCCATGCTCGTCTTCCCCGCCGGCTCATTTTGCAGCTCAGGGGGACAGCCAGTTCCTGTGCCTTTAAGACTGAAGAACTTGTAGCCATCCATCACAGCTCTCCAGTCATGGGAGTGGTCCCACCATGTTTTGGTAATAGCAACAAAGTCATAGTTAACCTGCTGCAGAATCGCTGCCCATGCTCCTCCTGCTTGTTGCCCATGCTGCATGCATTGGTGTAGATGCACTTCAGCTGAGTCATCTGCCTCACCCCCAGCTCAAGCATTGTTCCCCTAGGCTTATCTCTTGTGAGGCTTGTTTTTTTTCTTGGCCAGGGGCCATGAAAACTGCCCCATGATTGAAGAACCCAAAGTTTCTGGCTCGACACCAGCCTCTGAGCCAATTATTAATCATTTGTGCTTTCCAAGCTCTCTCCGTGTCCCTCACTGCCCCTGAACGTATAGAACAAAAAAATCACCAGAGATCCCGCTCCTTGAACTAAATGCCCTAAGCCCCTGAAATCTCTTTTCGCAGTTCATAGGCTTCTCTGAGCAATTTCATCACTGCCCACCTGAACTATGAGAAAGGGAAAATAATCAGTGGACCAAATCAGCTTTGAGAGTTTCCTGGTTATGTCCCTGACCCGGGCCCCAGGAAGGCAGCGCATTTCCTGATAGCTTGGGTCTGGTCTGCATATGGGGCCCTCCAATCCTGCAGAAAGGGAGTCAGCCACCACGACCACCCTTCTTTCTTTCCTGAAATGAATAAAGAAAATTAATCAATCAGTCCTAACAGGAGACCTTAATAATTGAGCTATGCTGGTTAAGACCATTTTTCTCTGAAGATAAAGTTCTTATTTCCCTGTCTCTAAATACAGAAGGATCACAATGCTAGAACATCTGAAATGTTACTGCAGAAAAAAAATTGAGTTGGTGTGAAATTTGAAAGCATTGTATTTCAGTTTAGTTACTTTGCCTGCAGCTCTACTCATGTCTCCCACACAAGGACTCAGGAGTAAAGCAAACCCATAGGAGACAAGCTGCCTTGAAAACCTGTTTGACTTCAAGGTCTTGCATTCAGCTCCAATAATCATTAGCAGAATTTGCTCGTGGTTCCCTGAACTAATTGCTAATGGATAACAGTAGATTTTTACATATAAAGAACTTAAGAGGAAGATTGATTTTTTTCAGAGAATGATAAAACAAAGGGTTTAAATGTAAGTCAGGATAAGTCAGGACAAGGCAGGGCATGACAAGGTGAGGTAGGAGAATTTTCCTTAACCCATTTGAATAAAATACCCTAACTCTTTCATGAAACCTGGAGCTTTTTTCTTACAGATATCCCCTCCACTCTCTTCTTATTGGTAAACTTAAATCTATATTAAACCTTAAATTAAACAAAAAATGATTGTTTTTTTTTTTTTTTTTTAATGGAGATCTAGATAAACAAAATGCAATAGTTGATATACTGAAAGTACATTTTGACTGACATTTCATGATTCAGTGACTGACTTGGACTGCAGAAAACCTCATGTCTGTTTCTACATCTGTATTTAGAGATCTGAGAAATTGCTATCGCCTGGATCCCAGAAGATAGCTATAGAGGAGCAAGCAAGCATTTGAGAAAGGATAAAGGTGGACAGTTTCAGACATAATCTGACAGCATTGTCAGATTAGTTCAGAATTTATAAATTCATATCTATGTACAGGCTAGCACAGCCTTCAAGGCCTCTACCTCTATCTTCAAGCATCCAAGGAGCTAGTAAAAGCCATTTCTGCCCCCTTAGAATGTTAGAATATTAGAGATCATAGAATCACCGAAGCATAGAATCACCAAGGTTGGAAAAGACCTCCAAGGTCATCCATCCCAACCATCCATCTGCCACCATTTCCCACTAAACCATGTCTCTTAGTACAATATCTCCATGTTTTTTGGAATCCTCCAGGGACAGTGACAACATCACCTCCCTGGGCAGCCTGTTCCAATACCTTAGCACTCTGCCTGAGAAGAAATTTTTCCTAATAATCAATCTGAACCTCCCTTGGCACAAGTTTATGCCATTCCCTCTAGTCCTGTTGAGAGAAAAAGCTGGCACCCCACCACACCACACCCCACCACAACCTCCTTTCAGACAGTTCTAAGAGAATGATAAGGTCTTCCCCAAGATTCTTCTTCTCCAGATTTAACAGTTCCAGGTCCCTTGACCGCTCCCCATAAGACTTGTGTCTCTGAAGGACAGCAAATCTTCAATATTATCACATGATGTTCTCTTCTTCACCTGCTCTTCTCTGTCTGCTTTTCTTCATCAGCTCAACTGGACTGCAGTTCTCACCTCAGCATTGTGGTGAGGCCTATCCACCTTGCAGACACACTCTCTCTCACTATATTTTGCTGATACTATATTTAGTAAATTAGTTTGTTCCACCTCAGATCATTGCTGCTATTTTCAATTATTTTGGGGTCCCCTGTTTCCCTTTTCCAGAGGCGCGGATCCATGGATCCCTCCGTCCCGCTGGTCATGGAACTGGGTCGAAACAGCCCGTAAACCATTGACACTGTGGGGTTTTTTTTCCTGTTGTTTTGTTGTTTTTGTTTGTTTGTAATGAAGATTTTAAGATTTCATTTTATATACATGTTCTGTACTGTTATGACCTTCAACAAGGAATAGTCTATTATATCTGAAGAAGAGCTGACAAATACGCAAAAGCTTTTGGATCTAAAAAGAGGACTACTAGTCAAAAACTGCAGAGAACTACAAGAACTTGTTCATTTCATATTGCCATTGGACCAAGTACATTGGGAATAACCTTGATGAGCTTTGGTCACAAGAAATTCTATGGAAATCTTTATGCTCCAGAAGGCTGTATGAACGGCCATGCATCCTACTGAAATATCATACGAGAATTACATTTTGGGAATTTTTTTCCTTGAATTTTTGGAATGGTGTGAATGGTCTTTTTTCCCACAGACTTAGTTTCATGATCCTTAGTGACTGAGCTGGAGGGCAGAGCAAATAGCTGATTCTTAAATATCCTACTTATGTTGAACAAGATTTTGTAGAGCTCTGCATCTCCCTGGATCACTTCCTTTTCATGTTGAAGAGAGCAGGGTTTACTTCGGCATCACTTGTAAGAACAGCATGAAAGCTTTGATCATCTTTGCTTCTCTTCTCTGAACATTTTCCAGTTCAAATGCATCTTTTTTTTTTTATTATTTTCATGTATCAGGAAATTTTCTATATCACAGTGTTCAGTGTGTGGCAAAACATGATTTTATATTTATCTTTTGTTTTGTTCTCTGTTCCTTTCTCTCTGAGTCCTAAGATTCGGTGTTAACTTTGCAGATTACAAACTGACTCTTCATTTATCCCAGCACATTCCCTGGTGACTGGAGTGAGTTCAGAGTCTATCATTTTGGATGTGAAGCTGTGATTGCTTATTCACGCCACACATATATTGTTTTGCAGTTATCTACTTTTAATTTCATCTGATATTTTCTTTTCCAGCCTGTAAACCTTCTTGTCCATTTGGTCTTTCCAGTTTCTCACAATAGGCACTCTATTTTCTTCTTTTGGATACAGCTTTCAGATTTTTGGTTGATCTTTGCTCAAGTAAAAAAAAAAATGCTTTTCTTCTCAGCAATTTCTGCATTTTCCCAAGTGCATGATAATAGGTGGTGCACACAGACAACACATGCCAAGCAGTCTGTATTTTACTTGCTAAAAGTTTTAATTCACTACATCGTCATTTTTACCTTCTTTTTAATGAAGTGCCTCATTTTTATATACACACATTTTTTTTGAAGTTCAGTACAAGCTTTGCCATTTGTGGTTTATTTGGGAATTCTCAACGGTCCTGAAATGCATTTTCTTTTTTTCTAGAAAATATAAGATTGTAATTTAATAACAATAATAGTAAGATTTTTGTTTGTTTGTTTGTTAGAATATAGGGAGATATGAAAGTTATAAACCTCCACAAGCTGAGTAGAGAAGAGAAGCAGTGAAGGAGGGTTAAGAAGTACATAAGCTGCAGGCAAAGGAGATCCCTGCAACACTCTTTGACCCAGAGAATGAGTGAAACAGGAGCACTAACCTTCAAGCATCAAGGCTCTAAAGACGGCAATTACATTAGGATGGCTTCTAAAAAGAGTGAAAAGAGTCCTGTTGAAATGAGATCCTGAGAGAATACTGTTGCCCCCCCCAGGAGCCGCCATTCAGTCTTATCTTTGCCTTTCACAGAGAAGTAATCTATTTTTAAGACTGCCAAATCTTCAGCCTTCTTATGTTGATTAATATTCTATTCATGAGTTAATTTTTAGGTGTAAAGAAAATCTTGACTTTGTTCCATGTGTATCTCCCCAGAAAAGTCCTTCTGTTTGAATAAAAGCAGAACAAATATTATTAAAAGTCTATATTACAATAATACACAATCAGAACATTAAGTTATCATTCCTTCTAAGTTTGGTAAGTCAAAATCATTTATGCTCAGGATGTGTTCCCTTTTGAAAAAATACACTGGGCTCCAGTTTCATCTGTTGCTGTTACTGTGGGTGTAAAACTCCTTTTAAGCGCCCAAAATAAAAAGCAAAACACAGAGAAAAAAGTATAATTGTTTGGCCTTGAAGGAATTGTCTCTTTTTCAAAAACTACATACTGAGCAAACAAAAGCAACAATATCTGTTGTTGGAACATTTATCACTCAAATCAGCAATGTTGCAATGATCAAAGAAAATATACTTACCAGTACAGTCCTGAATACAGATGTTGTTTGAGGAACATAAAATATTGAATCCTGAATACAATTTGAATACATAATACTTTTTTGACAACAGCTGCACCTTGTTATAATTCTAGTTGGAATGAAAATATTAATGTAAGGACCAAAAAAACTTCTGAAAGACTATTCTTTCCCCCAAAGTAATAATAATTAAAAAAGGAGATAAAGCAATGTTATGCTTTCATGACAATTCAGCAATTCCTGTTCTATAACAAAACAACAGCTTCTTTGAATACTTTGAGTACTAACTTTCATTTTATAGAATCAAAAATGAATCAACATTTAGTAAAGAACAAGAAACTGCTGAAGGACACATTCAGTTCCTGATTCTCCATGATAGATAAGCCTCAACAAACTTTTCATTCAGTTTCTTCTGTACTTCAAATACCTTTTCCAGAGGAGATAAGTGCACATTCATTTATTTCTATTGTTTTACAGCCATTATTGAATACGTGGCCACATACATAAAACTCAAGGAGTCCAGAGGAAATAGCAGTTTTTGCCTCAACTTATCTTGAAGTATCAGAGCCAAAGATTTTTCCAAATCTGCATTAGCAATTGGGTTTATTTTATCAGCTGAACTGATGTTAATCTTAAAGCTGGTATCTGTGAGAGCAAGAGAGGAAGAAGCTGTAAATGAGAAAGTGAATCTGCTCTGAGTAATATTTATTGTTCTTGCTTTCCAGCAATAAACAGATTTATTTTTTTTTCTATGGAATCCTGCTGTCTTGACTTACACCTATACTTGAACCCAAATAATAAACTGAAATGACCCCTCTAAATCATTATCTTCCATCTCAAGTTACCTCTTTTCCTCATTTAATGTCAGGAAATCATTGTGCTTTTATCTCTTAAAAAAAATAAAAAAAAAAAAAAAAGGAAAAATCTTTACCTTGCATATTGTCTCGCTCCAATTTATAGGAGGGAGAGGAGGTTCTTTTATTATCTATATACCCGGCGTGAGATTAAGAAGCAACGGTTCAAATGTTGGTCCGACCAGTTTATTACAAATGTTAATTAGGGAAATGGGGAAGGGGAGGACGGACACTATTATGAATTAGGGTACTGTGGAAGGGAAGGAGGGCGATAGAAAAGATAGGAAAGAAGAGGCAAGGAGTCTTTATAGGCAGCAAGAGGGACATAGTCACCACCATGGATCCAGCGTGGTTCATAGCTCAGTCTTTGATCTTCAGTAGCGGTGGGTCGTCAGGCAGAGTTGTCCTGTTGCCAACGACGACGACGAAACACAACGGTGATGATGGCCCCTTTTCAATGGTTTCAAAGTGGTGAAGTCAGCTATCTTTGGAGTGACAGCTCAAATCCAAAGTGGTCGAGTCAGCTCTCCTTTGAGTGGCAGCTTCTGGCTCTGGGATCTCAGCAAAAACTCCTTTGTTCCCATCTTCCGGGCCTTGCCAGCAGATAAGAGGGAGCAGGGGTGCCCATCTGCATCCTGTTTCTCACAGAACACGATGGTATCGTTCCCCAATTTTCCCACACCTAGCTGGAGCTGTTTTGTCACAGGCCCGATCTTCCGCCAGTAAACACTCCTGAGCATTCTCATCCGCTCTTCTACAGAGCAAGCAGCTCTGGGGGAAGGGGCTTTCAAATGTTCCCAAAGCGATATCCATTGTCACACGGTTAGCACCTATTAGTTGCCTCCTCAACAAATCATTCAGAGTCTTATCACAAGAAAAACCTCAGGAAGCAAGCTTTGAGCCAAAAAAACAGAGAAGGATTCTCACACATATGTACTGGGATCCCATAGTTCCTATAGAGCAAATTTGGGTGCAGATTTGACCCTCAAGCTTAGGTCACAAATTGAAAATATTGAGGCAGCTTCATTGGAAGTACACAGAGGTCTTAACTGAGAAAATGTGTTCTCTGTGCAGGAATTACAGATACTTACCAGCTGCAAGGCTGAATGACCCAAAATTTCAAGCAAGACCCACGAGCAGTTGTCACACAGCTAATGTCACACAGACATTAGCCTACAAATCAGGGATTTTTTTTAATCTGCGAACAAATTATGATATCTCATGTTTCCCAGTTTAAGTCAGCAACTTACTGCTGAGTTTCACTAGCAGATAACTGTTTTCTAGTTTTATTATTACTAACATTTATGCCATGGAACCCAAGGAGCTGGAGTCAGGGATTTGATCATACTGCCTTCTCTTCTTGTTTTCATTTCAAATAAAGAGTAAAGATGCTGGTTTGCTTGTCAAACAAAGACCCAAAATTCATGAAAGGTTTTTAGATAGAGTTCTATTTCCCTCTGGTATTGTTGACAGAAGTTTTTCTCCAGTCAAAGGCAAGCATTCAAGTATCCAAGAATCAATTCAGCTTTCCCATAGATCATTACTTCCACCATTACTTAAAAAGTTATGACTTCCAGCCAAAATGTCATCTCAGTCCAAAGGATTTGAAACAACTTTATATCTACTACAACAGAAATTCAATTAATTCTGCCCATAATTACATGCGATACATTTCTACTTTTTTTCTAATAATTATATCTAGATGTTGTCACCTCTCTTTGAGTGAATAAGAACATTTTCAAATGTAATAATCCTGTAATAGTTGCATAACTTTAATCTTCCTACATTTTTCCTTTACCAAAATCTAATATTTGACATTACATGGATTGTACAGACTTGATTAATTCCTTACACAAATAATGAGAGTAAGATGTTCTTATTCTGACTTCAGTTGGTTTCACACAAATATTCTTGGGCAGAAAACCTAAAATTGGCTTCATACACTCTAATTACATGAAAATACAGTAATAACTATATCACTATAGATATCATGGATTTGTACTTATTTATATAGTCTTTATAGTACTCCCAAGGAGCACCATTCCATTGAGTTTATGCACGGATAACCTACAAAAAGATAAATCTTAACTATACACAGGAAGCCTGTGCTATGTTATATCCTTTATCCCTTGAATCCTTAAGCCTAAACTCCATCCATTCTGCATTAGTTGCATACATGGCATGACTAAGGAAAATAGCCTGTCATGGAACATACAAGCTTACAGCAAACAATGTTATTGTTAAATATATACATATGTATGCATGTTTATATGTATATATATATATATATATATATACAAAATTCAATTTGTTCTTCAAGACTGAGACAGTAAGACCTTTAGTCTTACAGTAAAAAAGAAATGTATATGATCCACAAATGTGGAAGAGACAGAAGAGCACTACTGAGTCATTCCTGAAGCATAATCGTCCTCTTCATAATGACAGAGAGAAAAGCTTATTTTTTCCTCTTTAGCACTTTGGGGTGCTACACCCATTAAAACTGCAGTGAACAACAGTATTTTATGGGGAATTGCTTCATCAAATCCTCCCCAGTCTGTTATCTTCTTAAGGGAAGGGCTCCCTTCGATAAAGCCAACGAAACCCCTGCACTTAATTTCAAGAGACTGTGGATGCTGCTGTCTCTATCAACAGCAGTTAAAGCAAATGTACTTCTTCATCTGTATACTTCCTAATCTCACAACACTCACGCTGAGGATATGATTGCATTCCTTCTGTTCACCTCCACAGGAAAGTCATGAAGGCTCATACCATCTTATCATGGCCATTTCTTTCTCAGTGCCCAGTAAATGCTTCCTTGCCCAGCACTTATATGATACGATGCTTAAACATATGATATATGTTTAATACAGCAGCCTAATGTGGAATGCTCCCATCACAACTTTGGTTAAAGTCTATGAAGAATGCATTTATGCCAAAGTCAAGAAAGTGGCAATCTCAGCCTCACTGTTAGGGCTCAGTTACCTCCAATCTCTATCACAGCAGCTAATCAAATTATTATTTAAAATAAAACCAAAGTGGAACTGAGCAGGATCGTAATAAAAATGAATAAGTAAAATCAGATTTACTTAGAAATACACTTTTTTTATACTATTCCAGTGCTAAATGTTAGTCACTTCAATCAGCAGGATGGGACAGGATTTGTTGCATTATCTCCTGCTTCAAATTATCTCATGCTTCAAATCTGATTAGAGTTTTGAGCATTCTTATGCAGTTTGTATTCCATGTTTCTACATCACACCCACAGTAGATTTTCAAAAGTCTGTGGCCACCACTGTCTTGCCTAGAGCTCCTCTTGTGGATATCACTTATATAGATGGAAACAGAAGTTTAGGAAAAAGCTGCAGTGAAACAAACAAAATGCAAAGAGTTTGCATGACTACACTCTAAAAATGCAATCCCTGATGCATCTCTCATTCACATCATTGGTTGAGGCACTTCAGAAGGGTTACTGCAATTTCCAGGAAGAGGGAGCATACTAATGTGTGGGAATACAAAAAAAACCTGTTCAGAGAAGAAGCTGTGGGGCAAGATAAACAACATGAGAACCAAGGACACCTTTAGAAGAAAGAACGTCTCACGGCTCTGATTGGATAAGCACCTGTGTGAAGGGTTGAAGAGTGCTTTGTAGAATGCTCTGTTGACATGTAAAGGTGGATGGGAAAGTTGTAGGGGTGGATGGGAAAGCTAGAAAAAGAAAACTTGTGAAGGCATATAAGTGATGTGAGAACTTGTAATAAACGATTTAGATCATTCACATCTGAGTCCATGCATCAGACACTGGATGGATGGATAGCGTAGTAAGTGCAAATACACTCTTTTATTTTACTCATTTTAGTATGTTGGCTAAACAATGTTTTTTGAGCAATAAAAAGTATACAGCTTTCCTTTTCATTTTGATAAAGCCGTTTGAGAACAGGTTTCAAGATTTCTGAAAAAAGATTATCAGGTTTTTTTGTGTATTTGTGATTCCATTTCCAGCTGACATATATTCATTATGTCTGAGAAAAAATTCATCGTGTCTCCTTATTAGACTCTATAAGACAACATAAGATCTGTCTTACCAAGAAAAAATATAGCTCTCTTCACAGTCATACCTTATTCATGTCATTGTTTTTGGTAGTATGTCCTTTTGTGAACAACTGTTTCCAAGGATGAAGAACAGGAAGAGCAGTTCATTTCATCAAAATCTCTAATAATCAACTTGAGAATGCACTAAAAATTGCAACCACTTCTACTGAACCAGGCATTGGTGCATTAGTTTCATAAAAACAAGGTCAAAGCTTGTATTTTCATTGAATTATTAGTGCTCTCTATTTATTTATCCGCTTCAACAGCATTTAACAAGTAAAATATCTTTTTTAAAATGTTGATAAATTAAAGAACTGGCAGTCTAAGCCTGAGAATCTGAAGAATCCAAACACAGTCAATAGCGTTTAGCTAATGTTTCATACAGAAGCACAAGGCAATGAAGAATGAATTGACTTATTGGACCAGTCTTTGAGCAGGCTCTCAGGAGCCCCTTTCTCAGTCAATTAATGGAAAGGAGTTCTTAGAATGTATCAAAATGTGTATAAATGAAGGAATAAGAAGTCTTTTAACGACCCACAGTAGTGACAAATTATTTCATTCTCCTTCCTGAACTCCAATTCAGATTCAGCAATCACTGCATTGGAGAACATCATCAAAGCATCAGGCACTCTTCACTCTTCACTGCGGAGGAAGCAATGGCCTTTTGAAAACCATATTCTCCCTTGATCTTTGATATCTAAAGAAGGAACATTTTGTAAATCCCTGAAAAGGGATTAGAATTGAGTTTTAAAGAAAAAAAAAAAAAAAGAAAAAAAAAAGGTGGTAATTTTATTCCGAAAAAAAAAAATGCATGTGAAGACTGGATAGAATTTGTTCCAAATCCCAAATTTTAGTGATGAGATACAAAAATTTACAAATGACAAATCTGCAATATTTCTGAAGAGAAAAATTTGCTCTTAAACTGAATTGATTGACTGTACATGATGCAAAGAGGAAAAAAAAAAGAATTTCTTTATGTTTTGATCAGTTACACTGAAGACAAAAAATCATTTGAGGTCAAATGGAAATTAATTTAAATTATTTAGTGTGTTCCCCATATTGTTTTCTAATAAATAGAAAAGTGAGAAGAGTTTTTACATTCTACTGATTCTTTCTCTTCTTCCAGATTTGTCCATTTTGCCGCTTTTCTTGACTCCCCTCACATACCACCACAGCTTTTTGAATATAAATGGGAACTAAGCAGTGTGTCAATTCAACCTAGGCTAGAGATCAGAAAAAATAGGCTGTCCATTCCATACTCCTTCAAGCACTTCATTGCTGCTGCTGTACAATTACATTATGTAACTGCAGTAGTTAAAAAGCAGTTAACACTAGAAGTTTCTGAAAAGTAACACAGACAGAAAACATTGTGCTGACAGATCCTGGTTGACAGGAAAAGACAGGTCTTTCCATTAAGAGAAAACATGAAAGCTAGTGAGGATGACAGTGTTAATAATAACATAAGACTGAGTTTCTGGCCCTCTGCATTCTGGAAATGATTAAAAAAAAATGAAGTCACAGAATTTTATAATATATATATATTCTTGAAATATTTAATCTAATTAACTGCTTACTCCTCAAAGGAACTCACTAAGAATTTTTATTAAAGCTTTTTCACTCTATTTTCACCTGCTTTACTGAAGTATCAGAAGATTCTGAGAGAAAAAGAGGCAGAGGAAGGCCAGTCAATTCCTTGACTGTCTTTGAAAATCAAAGCAGGTCTTCCTGCCTGGCCTCAGAAGAGACCTAACAGAGCAAATATCTAGAATCCCAAATGAAGAGTGCTTTAGAATGCTTTAAGTAAACATGTATATTCTATACATAGATATATGCACACATTATAAATAGTACTGCGTAAGTGAGCATCGTGACTCTGATCACTTATACACTTACATTGACATGAAAACTGTTGACTCTGTGTACTCTCATCTGCTGATGATGGGCAAAAATGGCTAGCTGCTGGAAAAGTGCCATTTTTACACTTCCTAAATTAAATGTTTTGATTTTTCAAGTTGAGGCAACACTTCATTTCTAAATTGAGCTAGTTTGAAGCAAACAAATGATAAATTGGATGCCCTCTGCACTTTATTGACAAATTCTACTCACATCTGCCCACATTTTACTCATAGTATTATTTCTGTCATAGTTTGACTTCACTGTGCTATAATAAATACTGTCCTAGGCCTGTTGTAGGAACACTGGGTTCAACTCTTGGCTCTACTCATATCAGAATAGGTACATTATTCCTTTCTGCCTTGGTTTCCCCTTCCCTTGTTCAGAGCACACTCCTGAAAGTGTAGATTAATTCTCACCATGTATTTGAATAACAGCTGTCGCTAAAATAATTCACTTTTGGATGACCCATTAATTTCTGACATCCTCAGAATAACAACAGAATATTCTGAATGTCCAAAGGAGAACTATCAACAATAAGGCTCCAAATATTTTCTTAGCAAATGAAAATTATATGATAAGTAAAGAGCTCACAATAAAAATACTCATCTGCTTCCCTTCTTCCTCAACAACAAAAGAGGAGAACATATTGCCTTCATGATATGCTCAGAGTGCCAATAAATCCAGGTATTGTGAATCCAGCTGGAGTCTGAATTACAAACCTGAAAAGGCCCTTCCAACAGCTGCATCTTGTTAGAATTGATGGAGCACCAACATTTCCTTGATCTTCACTGGCCCATCATGTAACTACAGCTGGGTATCTCTCCTGCTGTGACACTTTCAATTACGATTACAGAACCTGCTTGAGTTAGGCACAGTCTCCCATTTTTCTTCAGAGAATCTAAAAGATAATATAAGAGAAATTTACTTGAAATTTGGCATACAGAGTGGATCCAGGCTATGTGTCAGTGCTCAGTGGGTTCACAGCACTCAAATTTTGCACTCAAAATGTTTCAGTGCATACCTGAAGCTCAGTCCTCCTCCTGGGACAGCTAATGACATCTCTGAAGGCATCCAGGGAACAGTCCACAAGTCAAGGTCAGGAGTTCCTCTCTGTAGTAATACCTAAGTACATCAATTATCTTCAATAGACAACTCAAGCTTGATATTAAGAAAAGTTTCTTCTCAGTAAGAGTGGTGCGGTGTTGGAACAGGCTGCCCAGGGTGGTGGTGGAGTTCATGGAGGTGTTCAAGAGCCATGAAGATGTGGCACTGAGGGACATGGTTAGTGGGCATGGTGGGGATATGTTGGTGGTTGGACTAAATGATCCTAGAGGTCTTTCCAAACTGAATGATTCTATGATATGTAGTACAGCTGCTCCATTCCTTGTACATCAGATAGTCTCTGAGCCTGATTCTTCCAACATCATATGAAAAGGTTTAGGGAGGCAGCACATGCGGAGATGCAGACTTTCAATGCTCTTCACAACATTTTCATTAACAAAGTTTTACATATTTTTATGAATTAATTATTTGGGTCCTGCAAAACAACCCCAGGCAATGCTACCCAAGGCTTGGGGCAGAGCGGCTGGAAGACTGTGTAGAGGAAATGAACCTGAATGTATTTGTTGATGCTCAGCTGAACATGAGCCAGCAGTGTGCTCAGGTGGCCATGGAGGCCAATGGCATCCCAGCTTGTATCAGAAATAGTGCAGCCAGCATGAGATGGGAAATGATCAGTGATCATCCCTTTGTTCTCAGCACTGGTGAGGCCACATCTTGAGCACTGTGTTCAGTTTTGAACACACTAAAAGAAAGATATCGAGGCCCTGGAGTGCGTTTTTAGAGAAGGGCAATGAAGCTGTGAGGGGTCTGAAACACCAATCTTACAAGTAGTGGCTGAGGGAACTCGTATTGCTCAGTCTGGAGAAGAGGAGGCTTGGGGAGACCTTATCACTTCTCTAGCTTCCTGAAAGGAGGTTGTGGTGAAGTGGGAGTCAGCCTCTTCTCCCAGGTAACAGCAATAGGATGAGAAGAAATGGCCTCAAGTTGTGTTATGGGATATTCAGGTTCGATGTTAGGAAACTCTTCTCCGAGAGAGTGGTCAGGCACTGGAATGGGCTGCCCAGAAAGATGATGGATGGAGTCACCATCCCTGGAGGTGTTCAAGAAATGTTTAGATATCAGACTGAGGGACGTGATTTAGTGCAGAAATATTGGTGAAAGGTTGATGATTGGGCTGGAAGGTTTTAGATGTCTTTTCCAACCTTGGTGATTCTATGATTTTATTATTCTAATCACAAGATAAAAGTAAGATTAGAGGTGACTCACCTCTATTCAAAAGCCATCTTGATCTTGGGTGTTCTTGAGGTGGCCCTGTTTGAACAGAGAGGTATGACAAGCTGACCACGAGAGGTCACTTCCAACTTCAACTATTCTGATTCTGTAAAGAAAACAAAGAATAACAGTTTATTTTCTGCACACAGAAGTATCCATATTACAGTCAGTCTCTTTTATATCTTGTCGTTCTGCATCCTAGAATTCTCCAGCATTAAAAAAAATTATGTCTAAAAAAAAAAAAAAAAAAACAACAAAAACAAAAACAAAAAAAAAAACCAATCCAACCATGATTAGGAAGTTCTCTTTTGACATTGAGCTTCAGATTTAGAAGAGGGAGACTTGATTTAATAGCAGCTCAGGATTTAACTGAGCAGATACCTAATGAGAAGTACTGAGAATGCCCGTTTATGACTTCACACACCAAAAAGGAGCGAACTTGGTCCATTTGTCAGAGGTGTTTTCCTATAACAAAGTAGGATTGCTTCTTGCTTTTAAGGTGTGACTGAAGTAATCAGAGCTATAACACATGCACAGCTCATGTTGACCTGAAGATAAAAACATATTTTTCTTAGCTCATCAGTGATCTGGAACACATCCACTATGAAGACAGGATGAGAGAATTGTTGTATTTTATTTTTTAACCCAAAGAATAGAAGGTTTCAGGTAGACTTTATAATGACTTTCCAGCATTTAAGTTGGTCCTGCAGAAAAGATGGGAAGGGACTCTTTATCAGGGACTACAGTATTGTAAGAGGGCATAATATTTTAAAACTGAAAAATAATAGATTTTCATTTAATATAAGGAAGATATTCTTCATTATTAAGGGTGGTGGCAACCAGTCCATGTCAGGGAGGTTGTAACCAGATGATCTTTGTAGTCCTTTCCATCCTATGCTATTATATGATTCTGTGATTCTATGATACTATACAATTTTCCCTCTCTTCTCATTTGGGACGGTTTCAAAATAAAGGAAGGGAAAAATATCTCAAATATTCACCTCCTCCTTGTTGCAACAAGATCAGCATTAGCTCCCTCTCTTGTGAGTATTTCAGGGCTGAACTGGCAGCAAACAATTTAATAGCTACTGGTATTAATACAGATACTGTTTCTAATTAGGATCTTGATGTTTCTCCAGGAACTTTTGCTAGGTTCCTGGCAATTAATTTGTTACTCTCTGATAAATTTGGGATTAAAAAAAAAAACAAACAAAACAAGACAAACAAAAACCATACAAAATGTTTTTGTAACTTACCTCATTGTTCTCCAGTGTTATCAAAATTTTACTTAATCTATTTGGGTTCATAGACTACCAATATAGAGAATTGAAGGACTGTGGTGCTGGCTCCCGAATTCAGGGGATTAAATGTATTAGAATCTTCCAGAAAGGCTAAACATCTTGACTATAAAACATGGCTGTTCCACTAGAATAATATGAATTTAACTGAACCAGCTTAAGACATAGCAGAAGAATATTGCACAGAATGGCTCAGCTAGCAGTTTCTACTCTTCCGTACTGAATCCAATTCTCATTCAGAAGGAGTCCTTTCAATTAGTTTAACAGAAGATGGGTTGGAACTACCAGGCAGATCCAAATTGAAATGAAGTGCCGGGAAAATTTTTTCTACATTCTGTAACCACTGAACAAGCTTCTTTAGCATTTAAGAAATTGACACTGAAATGAGTTGAAGTAGTGGACAGATTCTCTACTGATCTTTGGAGAAAAATTAATTCTCTTCTAGATTTCTTTTCAGACTGATCAGAGTTACATGAAAACAAGGACGATTGTTTAGATATCAACTCATTTTGTAGCAAAACCCAGCAATATATATATATGTGTGTTTTGATTGGAAAGAAAATTTATTTTCTAATTTGAAAGAAAAGAATCCAATAGTTGATAAAAATACAAATGAAAAATGTTCAGTAAACTTCTTCTTACACAGTCATCAGTCTAACATTAATTAGAAAACTATTTTTTCCTCTCTATTTTGGAATAGTTCACAGAAAGATAAATATAAAGGGGAGATACAGGAAAGAAGGGGACAGACTTTTTAGGAGGGTCTGTGATTATAGGACGAGCAGAAATTATTTCAAACTTAAAGAGAGTAAATTTAGGTGTGATATAAGGAAAAAGTATTTTACAGTGAGGATGTTGAGGCACTGAAACAGGTTGCCCAGAGTTGTGGTGGATACCCCATCCCTGGAGACCTTCAAGGCCAGTCTAGATGAGGCTCTAAGCTACCTGATCAAGCTGCTGACGTCCCTGTTCATTGCAGGGCAATTGGACTAGATGACCTTTAAAGGGCCCTTCCAACCCTAAGGATGTTATGATTCTGTGATTCTATGCTTTTGCTCTCCAAGATTTTATCAAAATAGTTCCAGTACTCTTTTGGCTAAGTCTTGTAGTAAAAGATTTCTTTGCTGATCATTACAGCTGAATCAGTGATATTGCCTACAAATAGCTGGTGTTTGCTTCTGTTGTATATATAATTTACTGTTACAGAGGAAGGAAGGAGGTGTTCTTATTCCTCCTTTCCTATCAAATCATTTTATAGGAACAGAATCTATTTGTTCAGACTCTTTCACACCACATCACATTAAGCCTTCCCTGACCACCTAATAGATCTTTTTCACCTCTAATTTCTAAGATTTATTTATTTGCCTATAGCAAAGGAGGAGCAAAAAGAGTGAGAAGAATATATGATTGTTAAGCAGCTGTATTTTGATGCTGGTCATGTTTGAGCATTTTATTGCTGGGTAGTAATAACTTTTTATGAATGTTTGGAGATAACATATGTCTCATCACCTTGCTTCTCACAGGGTGGAACTGTAAACAAAATATTTTATATGAGTGCTTGCTATAAAATTTAAAATAAATCAAGTTCCTCTCACTCTGGTTAAACATACCCTTGCCAAAGGTTGATTCTAGTGCTCCAGGATTAAGAATCCAAATCACTGTGAGTTCCATAAGCTTCACACCCAGTCTTAGCTCTTATACTGAATGTCTTAAAGCTGCTGAAGGTTTCTGTGGTAAGCAAAGCTTATTAAAACAGGCACAGAAATGTACTAAATATACAGCTCTTGCACAGTAGATGAGATAGAGAGTGGGCAAAAGAGCTCTTGTGTGTTTGCACTTGTCTGAGTAGCCATCTGTGATCAGAATTCATTTTCTGGCCTGGCTGTCAGACAGTGAAGCACAGCAAATTCCATACCAAGTCAATTATAACATACCAGTGTAGCCAAAAGATCTGGATACAAAGCTCTTTGAAGTCCAAATTCAGCCTCACTCAGCTTTGATGACATCTTAATCAAAGCTCTAAGAATTTCACTGCATTTACTTATACTCAGTCCCTTTGGATCCTCTGCTTAATTATGTGAAAATGGAGATCTAGACAAAAGTATAATTCATCTCTACTAGTACAATATCTTCCTGGTTCCGTCTTAAAAAGACATCTAAATTTTGACTACTTTCAGCTGGAAAGGATAAAGGGTTGACTTTGAGAGCTACCACATGAGCTCTAAAACGAAGACGGTGATCAATAGACATCAATCAGCATTCAGGCTGCTTCTGCTCTGAAGGAGCTCAACAAGGGCCTGGAGAAAAATTAATAAACAAATAGAAGTGTTCCTGACTTAATTCTTTCTACCTTCGTCTCCTATATAGTAACGTGAACTGCCAATAGTGAAAGATGAAGTGCAGCATTTTAACATCCGTATTATTTGAGAATGAGTCCTGTAGAGAAGAGAAAAGCAGGATTCCATGGCTACAATTCATAGTGAGATCAGTAGGACAATCTAACACTGTTTTTTTTTGGTGTTTTTTTTTTTCCAATTGTGATATGTTTTTTTTACGAGATAGCTCTCAAATTTGATATGTTCTGCCACTCTTTCATTTTATTTTCTCTCTTGCCGGGAGCTGTATGCATCTGCTGAGAGAATCCTGTCAATTTGGTCAAAAGGATTTTTGTAGCCAAAGAAATATTTCTGTTGTTCCTGACTCCCACTCAGGGCATTAACAAGAGCAAGAAAATAGATTTCTGTGTATGCATAATGCCATTCTTCTTATAAAAGTGTGTATGTGGTACATTGCTTCTAGCTTTCCAACATTTTTTCAAAATGTTTCTGTACTGATACCCTAATATATTTTCAGTGTTTTTCACCAGTTCTCAACAAGCTATGTCCTGGACTGATGTTGTTATGTTTTCATCTCCACTGGGTGCAAAGATGTAAGGCCTCTGCTCTGTCCGTTTCCACATGAAAATCCCATTCCAACACTGTCAAAAATCTAAGAAAAGTATGAATAGCTGTATATTGAAAGACTGACAATTTAAGGCCGGGGAGTGAGGAGAAAGAGAAACATCTTTGTGAACTTCATCTTTAGTGCTGTTCCTTAATCACATCTAGAACTGTGATGTTTGTGATATTGTGATACTGCAAATTTATGGTTACTCATAAGAAATTCAGGACCAAGTGTATCAGAGTAAGAATATCTTTATTTAAGTTTCAGCTGTGCAATTTGGAATCCATAACGTATTTAAAAAAAAAAAAAAGATTAAAATTAATATCAGTTCAGTACAGATGGCAGAATCTGCATCATATTTTCTTTATGGTACTAGATACAGTACCATAAAGCTGAGTAAGTTGGAATGAGGAAAAACTGAAGAGGTTTTCCCATGTTATCTCCCATGACATCCATCACTAAAGGTTTCTGAAGCCACCATACTCTGTGCATCTGAACCTGCTGCCTCTTTCCCCTTGCAGGTCAGCTAATCTAAGGGCCAATATATCCTCTCCCTGTGCATGTTATCACTTTTCTGGATAACATCTGGGGTGGTGTCCTGAGGACCTTTTCATTTTCCCTAGTGATTTCTTCAATTTGTCCAAAGTTTCTCTGTTTTTATCTTCACCTAATTATTATAATAAAACTAGCTGAAGTGAAGAAATGTATGCTATATTTGCCTAAGATATTTACCCCATTTCTCCCAAAAGTTTTGAAGACTCTTTGTATAATGGATGTCAGCATTTCTTCATTGTGCAGCTGAGCATACTTTATTGGGTGCAGAAAGAACATTAGCAGCTTAACTGTGCTGGTTTATATCAACTAAAGAATTGGACCAGTAAGTCCAGTCATTACACAAATTTCATGTGTATGAGGTTAATACAATACATGCCTTGTACAACCACCATTCTGCACCTCCAGCATATACATACATATTGTAGTTTTTCTTGATTGCACAACAATCAAACCAACTCACAATATTTCAACAGACTTTATACTTGATGCCTTGCATGCATTTGAAAGTATATGCAGTATGTTTCCATTACAAGCTATTAATGATTCAGTTCGGGTTTTCTATTTCTAACACCATTGCAAGGGAAAAGACAGAGAAATCAACGGAGCTTATGTCAGAAGAAAACAAAAATATCTTTACTGCTAAGTAAACTGTTCTTCTATGAGCTGTCTGGTAAAGTTGAAGAAGCTTATAAGGGATCACAATAAACAGCCTTTGTTGCTAGACCTCTGTATCAAAATCAAATAATAGAATTCATGAAACTTAGAATTTTCAGATTATTCCATCTGCTCTTGGATGAACAGTGTAAATGACCTTCCAGGAGTCTAGAGTGACTCCGTGACAATCACACCAGCCAGAGAATATTTCTCCTGTATTTGAGTTAAGCAATATCAAGTTACCTCTAATCCTGACCTATCATTAATCACCGCAGAGCCAGCCACAGAAAAAAAATATATTAACAAGTGGATAGAAAGGTCTGGAAAGAAAGAGGCACCATTGCTTTACAGAAGCAGAAATAAGTGCTCCAGCAGGCTGTTCAGATTTGGAAAGCCCTCTTTGTCTAGCCATGCTCTCACAGCAAAGAGGATCAATAGAAGAAAATCAAATGCATTATCTTTGTTTACATCCTAGGCACTACAGTGTGAAAATCCTCACCAGGCTAAGGAGCCTGATGGCGTGTGATGGATGCTCTGTTTAAATGATGCCTTTGAAAGCTTTCACAGTGCTCTGACAGAGGACTCACTGGAGAATAAATGACTTTCCTTTAAATTACAAGAGCCTAGGTTGAGAGACAGTGCGAATGTCACACTATAAATTCAATATATTCAACTGCTTCTGGTGCTAAAGCGCAATTGTTAGTGGTGAAAATACATCCAAGATTGTCTTAGAATCAACAAAGTTTTGGCTAACAGAAATGAGAAAGTTATTACTTTTTTTTTTTTTTCTTAATTTTATTTTCTTCTTCTTACAGAATATGCTTACATTAAACAAAAAGAAAAGTGCTTCAGGCTTGAATTTGCTATGCTACCAATTAATACAGAAGTAATTCATAAAAATCAATGGAAGCATTAAAGTGTACCTTGGGTGTTATTTTTGAGTGTGTATTGAGAATTTACCAGTAAAGATACTTGGTATATTAAAACTGTTATGAAGCCTTGCAATAAGTTGTAAAGTATCTGGACATGACAATACAGCATAAACAAAACCTTTCTTTAAACAAAGTATCTATGTTTCCTGCAAAAAATTCTAAGAGTGTTCTATCTTTGTCTAATGTATGCACACTCAGATTATTCCACATACTCTCTTCCCTGAGCTAAGAATAAAGAAAACTTAGCTGAAAGAGAGCAGTTGGACTGGTAAAAACATGTTCTTGTATGTCCCCAGTGGATAAGTAAACTCAAATAGTGTTCACTCCTGTCCAGACTGGACATAGATGCTCAAATATTCGGACAACTGGATGCCAGACATGGAAATTATATCTTGAGAGACTTCAGCTACCATTTACACATAAAAATAAATTGACTATTTAGCAGAAAAGGCGTAAATCCAAAGTTTTTGGCATCGTAAGTATGAGATTTCATACGTCTTAAAGCCTCTGTGCTGAATAAATGGAGTGGAAACAGTGTCTTTTGCTACAGTGGTCTTCCAAAGACCAGACTCAGTGAAGGACTGGGAAGGACCTCGTCAAGAAGAAGAAGCAAGTCAAAATGGAAATCACTTGTCTTCAGGACTACCCAAACTCTCTAGGAGATCTAAAGAGTTTTGTTCTTACATGTTTGGTTGGTTTTGTTATTATTTTTTACATTTAGGAAAATCCATATATTCAAATTCCTACTGTGATTTGCTAAAAGTAACTCATTAGTAGCTTGTCTAACTCTAAGATATAGAAGTTCTTCTAGAGAACTATGATGTATGGAATGAATATTCACTTGTCATACCTACCATGTATCACTCAGGTTGCGACTTTATATGAGGAACTGGGGAACAAAGAATGACACTGAAAACCTGTAAATATTTCAAGAAAATAGGAAATACTAGCTTCAGATAAGAAACAAAAATGAATTACATCTGTGGATATATAAAGTTATTCATCATCAATGTGAATTTATGCTCTGGTAACCTTCTAGGAAAAGGAGCAAACTATAATGCCTTGAAATTGATTTAGTGATGAATTGTAATTTCCAAATCCAGATTTCTCTTTTCTCTTTTTGTTGAATTTTCTCTGATTTCCTGCGAGTTGCTCTGTGTCACCACAGGAAGTTGTCAGAAAGGAAACCCCAAAAGAATCCTGGAAAGTTAAAAAAAAAAAAAAAAGAAAAAGAAAAAATCTGTCTGTAATTTTCAAATGCTCACAAATGTCAACATTTGACATAAACAGCCAAGTAATATTATGTATCCAAGAAAGGAAAATCCAGCTTTTCCTTTAGCCTGTCCTTATCTTACTCTCTTC
Organism: Centrocercus urophasianus; assembly: GCF_019232065.1. NCBI lineage: Eukaryota > Metazoa > Chordata > Aves > Galliformes > Phasianidae > Centrocercus > Centrocercus urophasianus. The sequence goes on from NW_024885355.1 coordinate 3,195,765, forward strand.
TCCACAATGAGAAGTACCCTTACTAGTTTGTATGATATTAATTGAACTCATACTTCTGTACTATTTTTAACTAATCTGTAGATTTGAATAATGATTACTATAAAACAACTGAATTTAATTCAGCTCATACCGTCTTTGGTCAGTAAATGATTTTGTCCTGAGAACAAGACACTGAGATAATGAGAATAAATGAGACTTTTTTTCTCTAATCACTTTCTACCTTGCCTGAAACCATGCAAGCAAGATTAAAAATGTTTAGTGAATTTAGGAGAGACCGTGAATAAACCCAAAAATCAGATTCTTTTTAAAAATATTAATCAAATTAGATAAAATTACATTTCACATAGAGCTCATAAACAATGGTTGGTCATTAACTACATTAACTACATAGGTATTAATGATCTAATCTTTGTTCAGCTGTGCATGTTAGTGTGCACACAACTGTAATTATACTCAGAAATTTATCTCAGCTAAATACACTCCCTGAAGACTAGAAATGTTTTTTCAAAATTCAGTTTTTACTTAGGTCCCAGGGTTGAATGGGGCCCTGATTTTAATGTCATTATTGGATCTCACTGACCACTTTAGAGTTGACATCAGCATCCTAAACCTTCGTGGAAGTAAGCATAAGTACATGATGTGCTGACTCTAGCAACCTTTTATACCTTACAATTCTGATAGTTCTTGAAAACAGAATTGGGCTGTCTCCACTTTAATCAATGGAGAAGTCAAGGCAAGTTGGAAAGGAGTGGGAATGAGCTGTGCAATTTGTTGACTACTGCAAATCCTGCTCCATAATTATATTTCTTTCTATGGTAGTTATTTGAATTCACTTAGTAGTCAGAGCACATCATTTTTTTTAAGAAGAAATTTACAATTGAAGGTAATGGGGTGTTAATAAAATATAAATCTGCTGGCTGTTGAGGCTCACAGATAGTAAAACAGACAATTATTGCTCTGAATGTTCCACTGAAAAACAAAAAGCTGTTGTTTTTGGAAGCATTTGCTCAAACCATATTATTTGGTTTTCTCAAAATTTGCGGAGCTGTATTATTGGATTTTTATTTTTTTAATTATTTTTTAGCAGAGAGTTGAAAAGGTTTAAGCCCTAACTTATGGAAAAGAAAGGGAAAAAAGGAAAAGGTTTCATCCAGCAATAGAGTTTATTCTCTTTCTATCTTTTCTGCTCCCTATGTTGTAATCATAATAGTTTAAGCCAGTAAATGCCTTTACAAACTACTTTATTAAAATTTTAGTGTGTAATTAATGATGAAGTGAGGAGACGAAGCTTTCTGATCAGTTTCTTTTCTCAGCAATTCGCCAGAGAAATGTCAGCAAGATACATAGTGCTTAAGATTGAGAATTTGAATGATGTTTGAATCTGAGGATGTTGTCCGTCAACTTTCTCCAACCCATCAGGGAGCTTTTGTATGATCTTAATTTACTCTTCAGTTCCTCACTGTATTTTACTTGGACTTTCATTCAGTTTTGTATCAGAGCATGTTAAAGCCATCACAACTTGAAAACAGGAAATGCATTCTTTCATACACAATTGGTAACCATAGTTTGCTAAAACTAATCTCAAAAAATAATCTTTCCGAACTCAATAGTTGAGGAACATAAACTGTGCCAAGAGTATTTCTATCCTGAGAATTCTTATGCATCACTATTTCTGTGTATATCAATGAGAATAACAGAAAGAATTTTTCATACGACTGTGTAAAAGTGCTATGTTGTCAACTGTTTTATGGAGTATGAAATTATATGTGTCAACACAGCAATAGTAAGAAGGGGATTGCAAAATCAAAATCAATACATACATACAACACTAGAGATGCATCATAAAAGTAGGGAATTCATAATGGTTGCCTCTCTACACCAAAATAAAATGAACCAGAGAACAAAAGACAAATAGCTATTATACTTTCAGGTTTAGTATCCATGTCCAAGAGATGTGTTTCACTATTAAATTGAAAATTACCTACAGCAAAGCCCAGATTTAAACGCAACAGCATTCCTTCTTTTTTCCTGAGCAATTAAAAATAGAAACAAAATATGAGAAAGTTCACAACAATTTCACACTCAAATCAGCCTCAAAATTCATATTCTCAGTCCAGTGTAGCATCAATGAACCTAAAGAGGCAGAAAAACCAAAACAAGTATTTGTGTTTCCTCCCTAAGTTAATACTGACTGTGTATGTGACACTGCAGTTTATTGGCAAGGCACAGAGTATTAACCTTGTAAAGTGCAGAGGAACTATTCGAAACATTTCAAGATTTTCCATTATCCTTTTATTTATTGCATGATATGAGTTTTTAAGAAAAGTGATTTAGAATCCCATGAATGTAAATGTGCATTGCTTTGATTCTAGGTCTCTGCGATTGTGAAGCAACTTCAAAAAGTCCCCACAGGCACAACAGCGTATGTAACATTTTTGTTTAATACTTGTAATATTTATATATAAATAAATGTTATAAATGTAAGTAAGACAAATACTATGTACTTAAAAAAAAAAAGAAAAAAGAGAAAAAAAAAGGACATACATTCTTATATTTTCAGATGCCCAATTTTTGGCAGCCAGAATACAGGTCTTCATGTTCAGCCAGCTCTTGTGAAAATGCTTTTCATTAAGATTCCTTCCAGCAAAACATAATTAATTCAAATACAAGATGCAATACCACCATTTACAATACAAACGCTGGTATACAGAGAAATAGATTGCTGAATCATAGCATCATAGAATCATAGAATGGCCTGGGTTGAAAAGGACCACAAGGATCATCTAGTTTCAACCCTCCTGCTATGTGCAACCACCAGACCAGGCTGCCCAAAGCCACATCCAGCCTGGCCTTGAATGCCTCCAGGGATGGGGCATCCACAACCAATTTGAGCAACCTGTTCCAGTGTGTCACCACTCTCTGTGTGAAAAACTTCCTCCTAATTCCTAACCCAAATCTCCCCTGTCTTAGTTTAAGACCATTCCCCCTTGTCTTATCACTGTCCACCCTCGTAAACATCCGTTGCCCCTCCTGTTTATATGTTCCCTTCCAGTAGTGAAAGGCCACAATGAGGTCTCCCCAGAGCCTTCTCTTCTCCAAGATAAACAGTCCCATTTCCCTCAACCTTTCCTCACAGGAGAGGTGCTCCAGCCCTCTGATCATCTTAGTGGCCTTCCTCTGGGCCCACTCCAAGAGCTCTGTGTCCTTCCTGTACTGGGGGCCCCAGGCCTTGATGCAGTGCTGCAGATGGGGCCTGATCCAAGTAGAGGGGGACAATCATCTCCCCCTCCCTGCTGGCCATCCCGTTTTTAATGCAGCCCAGAACACAATTGGCCTTCCAGGCTGCAAGCATGCAGTCAAACAGACCATCCTTCAAATCCACACCTCTCCAAGGTAGAGAAAAGGATGTGGTGAGGGACCATGTCAAAGGCTTTGCAGAAGTCCAAGTAGATGACATCCATTACCCTTCCCCCATCCACTGAAGCCGTCACTCCATCATAGAAACCCACCACATTGTTCAGGCATGATCTACCCTTGGTGAAGCCATGCTGAGTGTCTCGAATCACCTCTTTATCTCTTACGTGCCTTAATATCTCTTCTAGGAGGCTCCATGATCTTCCCAGGCACAGAGGTGAGGCTCACCGGCCTGTAGTTTCCAGGGTCTTCCTTTCTCTCTTTCTTAAAAGTGAGAGAAATATATGTGACATTCTTCAGTTCTCCACCAGGATCTAACATACATACAGATAACAGAATATTCTAATGTGGGCAATGCTCCAAAGTTCCGTGTTGTCAGGGTATATTTACGTACTTAACTGCAAGGAAATCTCACCTCAAGTAGAAAGAACTCACTCAAATGGGTTATAATTGGAATAATACAAGCTCCTTAGTGTACAAGGGCCCATTTCTTGTTGTGGGATGGATGTAATTAAACTTCCACAGCCAATGGAATTTGTCTCATCTCATTTCCTCCATCTCACTACTGCCATTGGATTAATTGAAGTTTCTCTGCATAGAAGTTTGGAATTCAAACATGGTGTAAGCTGAGAAATCTTTCCCTGCTTGTGCATAAAAATGGAAAAATGGTATTCACTCATTGTCTTCAACAAAATTAATTTTAGGATGAACTTAGAACACAGAAACTCAAATCTATTTTCCATGTATGCCATGTTATTGAAACTGCTTTCTAAAATCTGTGCAGAAAAGTTCTTATGCAGAACTGCTGTGAAAAAATCGCATTCACAGCTAGTCTACTTTTAGTGCCAAAATAAATGACAAATATTTTCCTCACCAAAGAATTCAAAAGCAGAATTAGAAATATTCTGTATAAGGATCCACAAATGAAACTGCTCAGTTCTGAGTCTTTCACTGGTGATTTCTGTCTTTGCATCTGGGCAGGAGCTGTTAAGGTTTGTTTAATTATTACTTACACTATAATATTGTCCACAGAGAAAAATTAATTGCAAATTGTATCCATCTTACAGGGAAAGTAATATCAGGATAAAAGCTGAAGCTTTTTCAATTAAAGCTGCTGTCAGTAAAGTGCAGAATGTGATTGCAAATGCAAAAAAGCAGTTTAACTTTAGCTCTCCTGCAAATACACCATGGATTGGGTATGTGAACACCATCTGTCTAAATACTGGCCAAACTGATCTGTTTAATAATTATATAGATTCAAACACAGTCACTATGACATGTGGTGTAATCGTGGTTCATCATACTTTGAAGAAAAGCAAAATCTCTGTTTACCCATGGAGGGTAAGTCATGAGTCATTTTCTGAGTATTTATTCATCCCATTTTCAATTCACTCATGTCTGAATATGCACTCAATTCAGCCCACATCAGAAGAGGAGGAGCAGAGTTATACCCACAGTTCTGTCAAACTGTAATCCTATCTTATTCCCCTACAAAAGGACAGGTTCCATGCTCACTTGATACTAATTGCCCTATAGTGCTCTTTTCATATCATAAATATTGCATGGTTAATTTGTTCGTAAATGTCACACAGAATCACAGAATCACAGAATGGCCAGGTTTGGAAGGGACCTCAGGGATCATGAAGTTCCAACCCCTCTCCACATGCAGGGCCACCAACCTCCACATTCAATACCAGACGAGGCTGCCCAGGGCCCCATCCAAACTGGCCTTGAACACCTCCAGGGACAGGGCATTCACAGCCTCTCTGTGCAGCTGTTCCAGCACCTCACCACTCTCATAGTAAAGAATTTCCCCCTCACATCCAACCTAAATCTTCCCTCCCTCAACTTAAAACCATTTCCCCTTGTCCTGGATGTATTTAGTTTTAATTAATTCTCTCCTACAAAATGTTGGTATGTGCATAACTGCTCTTTTGAATAAGGGCCTCCTTTACACTAAAAGACCTGACCTTTTTATTCTGTTGTATTCTGCTGTAATTGATGATTTACTACTTGCATGTGTTTATTTCTAGATGGGGGATATTATTCTAGTGTATGTTCTGTTGATCAAGTATTTCATCCAATATTTTGAAGCATGGACCTAGAGAAGAGTCAAATAAAACATTTCGCAAAATGTTGTAGTTGTAGCCATTTTTTGTAGGAAAGGTTTCTACTTGGATCCAGTACTCTCAACAGCATTCCCTCAGCAAGCAACACGACAGCAAGTATAAATCACAAAGAGCAGATAAGCTTTCATTCACCAGACGCAGAAGGAGCAGAGATTTCTTCCCAGAAATCTTTAAGTATTTCCTGACTGTACATCAGTTAACCATTTTGATTGAAAGATATCTGCACAATACCTAAATCATCTTTACAAACTCTGTGGTATAAATTCTGAAGTAAAAGCAGATTAATCAAATGAAGTTTCCAGAGACGCATCTGATCCATGCATAATGCAACTGGACAGCTAGGAGAAAAATGATTGGTATCAGTCTCTGAAGGGGAAACAGCGACTTTGTATTAAGATAGTCTTTATTCATAGTAACATTTTGAAACAGAAAATTAAGAAGAAAAGGCTGAAGTTGTCACTAACCTATCTTCTGCCTTCATATATCTTTTGGTGGGAAAACTATACAGCTGCAGCAGTAATAACCCTTCTCTTGCTGAGTCTGCAAAGAATTGTACGTGTTAAAACATTTTGCTTTTGTATAAAAGCAGGGAAAAGTAAGTAATATGATAAGATCATTTGCAGGTGATGCCATTATACAGCTGTTAAAAGAATCTCTGTGATCTCCAGACATTGTGCTGTAGAAAAAAACAAAGGAAAGAACATCACAGTTCACTACTTACTTGTCAGTTATGGTCTTGAATATGTTAATAAAATGATCCAAATGCAATGCTGAGATTAGTTTTTGTTCACTCACAATTAAAAGCTCATAGTGTAGGTGTTGTTCATCTATATTACGATGGTATTTAAGTAGTATCACACATCTCCCAATACCGCTCTGTTATATCCGTGGATATAAATTAACAAAAAAGGCCTGGATATAACCTCCATTCCTTTGTATAATTTGTATGGCTCCATAATTAATCGATGTATCTGAACACAAATTAGTCACTTAGGAAAAACATATTTCTTCTCACATCAATGTGTAGGTTGTTTGGAGGTATTTATTTCTTTCAAATGGCCAGTATATAAAAGTATTTCAAAAATGTCATCATCTTTTTATCCCTTTAAGATTATTTTTATATTCTTGTTTTCATGTGTGACAATTCCATTTTCGTTTTGTTGGTCATTTTCTCTTTTATTGCAAATAAAAATATGTTTGGGTAAATTGCACATAAAGTTGTTTATTGCTGCTTAAATTTGCTGAAGTTTAAGAAGAGCATGCCCTGCAGAAATTCTTTAAACTGGTTGAAGATCTCACACATTAGTAAATATGCTGCTTTATTTTTTCCATGGCAGCATCCTGGCATCCTGCAGCATATACAATAAATAGAATGACCGTGGTGCTCAGGAGAGGTTTTTCTGTATCACAGGTGATGTTCACCGTGATAGATCCAGCAAGAGTGAAACACTGTTTACTTTAAGGTTATGTACACTGAAATTCTTTATTTTCATCTCCTTTTCTTCATTTACAATTCTTGATACGAAAATGTCCCCTGGTGTGATGCATGTCAAAAACACAGTAGAAATGTGTAGACTAGTAAATAAAACAAGCTGCAGACAGTCCTTCAACCCGAGTCCTTTGATCTGAGGCTGCTTTGTGTGGTACAGGTTTTGTACTCTTAACTTGAAACAAGGCTACCTCATTCCTTTCTTATGGAAAAAACTGATGCCCCTGGATTATGCTTGAAGAAGGCATTGACTAGAACCATACCAGAAAGAGCATGCTGTACGGACAACAGAAGGTCAGTGCTCACGCTCCTTTCCTGCTCATCTTTTGCTAATTAGTATAGAAGTAAGCAAAAGATACTGGGTTAGGACGTCGACTGATGCCAGGATATGAAAAGCAATGATTCCTGCCCCAAGGAGCACAGGGCTGACTGCAAATGCAATTTGTTTACCAGTTGAGGAGGTATAGATGCAGGAGTGAGATGCCACATACTAAGGAAGGTTAAACCCCACGTTTCCAGAGGTGAGGTAATTACATATTGTTTGAACAGAACATCTTAGTTGCAGCAAAATTTCTTTTGAGAGAGGTGGGATATACACATATTCAGTACACATGCACCTTCAAAAGCACACCTGATACAACTTTTCTGCTCTGAAAGAAGAATAACTATAGTTATGGAGAAAATACTCTGGTCTCAGTCACCACTTACAAAGTACTAATTCACCTCATATTAAGTAGCAAACTTTTATAACTAGGAATTGGGGTTAGTTTCTGGATGTGCATCAGAACTGCACTAACATTTAAACATTTTCTGAAAAGTGAGTAGTGCTCATGGGAAGGGGCTGAGCTGGGTCACTGAAATTACCAATCACTTTTGGAAAATTCAGGCAATAATTAGACTAAATATTATGGACAATTATTTGATTACCTATTACCTTATGAATGCTTTGTTCTGCCACTGCTGACTGATAAAAATTCAACAACACCAAGTAAACAAAGTAACTATTTTCAAGAGCTTCTTCCATCATACATGATTTTTTACCCATTGAAGTCAAGGGCAAAATTATCTCAGATTTAAAGGGCATGGGATTAGGTCATTAGTGTCTCCTAATCCATTTGTCCTAAACCTCCTAGGGAGAGACAAGCACTGTAACTGTAGAAAGGAAGACATTTGTTTTAATTTTGCTTATTTGAGGTAACAAAATCTGGCACCAAATGCATTTGTGTGTCTGGGTATAATTATTCTCCTTTCAAAGAACTGCTATTTCTCTCTCGCCTCAGGACCATTAAGGTGTTAAGTACAAAGACACCACTTGATGGAAATAGGCTCCAGACAGTCTGAGATGTGAAGAATCAGCCTTGGGGAGAGTTACCACATTGGACTGTTGATTAAACAAATGTAACTCAGTACTGTATCATCAACAGGGAGTGTGAGGAGGAGTGGGAGCAGAGGAAAAAAATGAGAAGAGTGGAAAGAGATTGAAAATCCTACCCATCCTAATCTTTTCTAAGTTGTTTCCCAATCTTTTTTTTTTTTTTTTTTTCTCCTTTAACCTCTCTCAAGTCTGAAATTTAATATTTCTATTGAATGTAAGATTTATGCTACAACAGTTCATAAAGGAGTAATTGGCAAAGAAAGCAGTCAGCTTTGTGATAGCTTGTCAGTAAGTGTGACCATTTTTACAGCACTGCTATCCAGCCCCTACCTCCCTGTTAGTCAGCAAGGACAATCAGTCATCTCATCACAGAAACACAAGCTCAAGAAAGATGCAAAATATCTTCACACTAAATTGACCTGGATATTAAAATGCAAATCCATTATCGCAAAGCTCTGGAAATTCACTTGGATAATAACAACAAATATGAATCTAGCTGTAGGCTTTGAATAATGAACTTGAAAATAACCCAAAATAAAAGGTTTTTTTTTTTTTTTTTTTTTCCCACCTTCTTTACCTGCTTCCCACTAATTTCATGAACCCGTCTTTTTTTTTTATATTTTTTAACAAAATCTGCAGGCCAACATTTGTCAAGAGGACAGAGACGAAAGAAAAGAAAGCCAGATGCTCAGATGAATTGGAGTTGTAAATCAGCATAATATGAATTAGACAGACACAACTGGAGCAGTCTAATGTGACTTTGCCTACTTGAACTGGATATTTGCACTGTCCTGTCCAATTGTGGTTTATTTAGAGTAGTAGAGGCGTGAACATGGCAGCCAGATGTGCATAATGCCTGATACATTCCAGCTATCAGCTCTGGAAGGTGTCAGTATAGGTCTAAACAGAAGTGTTTGAACTGTAAGGAAAATTTAAGTATCCTGAAGGCCCTCAGCATTAAAACCAAAATCAGATAATTTGAGAAGACAAGGTTTTTATTCTGTACAGCTGTGCTTAGCAGGGCTGATAGTGGTTTTGAGACATTATGTTAAGAATAACATACAGTTTTCTCAGAAGCACAGCTGGAGGGAGACACAACCATCTTTTGAGTCGGAACTTGTTTGACATTGTGTGTACGTGAAAAGTGTGTGAGAGATTTTGCAAAGGGGGATTTTTGGCTTAAATAAGGCTGTGGACTTTGAAGAGGCTGGTGGTAAGCAGCTGAGTCTACTCTTTTATGGGACGCTCATTAAAAGGTAAAGTATCAGTGGAGGTTGCAAGGCTCCTTCCAAGACCACGTTAGACATTCTATTTAAAAGTTGATAACCCTGAGAAAATATATGTTTTTACCATGACTAAACTTGGTTATACAGATTTCATACCCATAGTTTCTCTCTGAAAACATCTGGATATACCTGGAATAATTTCAGCAAGCCCCAAATACTGCAAGAATCTGTATCCATGGGGTACTTTATTCAGGATCTGTCTCTGAATCAAGGAAGTTCTTTCGATTCCTTCTGCCTTTCACAGGAAATTATGTTACTGGAAACAATAAAATAAATTCTGAAATCACATTTAGAGAAATTAACCCCTTTCTGGTTGTTCTTCACAACAATATCGTCAATCTTCAATTTCTCATTAACTGTGGTAACAGTAGTTATGCAAAATACCAATTAAAAAAATTATGCATTCTAATGAGATCATATATAATAAGCTACAGTAATTCCCACATTTACATCATCAGATTATAAATTCTCTCATGTGCCAGAAACATTCCTAGAAGTAAGTAAATAAGAGAATAGCCCAGATATAGCAAAGAGCCTGTGAAAAATATCCATTGTGAGAATTGAAATAGCACAGATCCTCCAATGTCAGCCTTCAATCACTGCCTTACTAATTGATCCCAATGAGCCTCCAACACTGTCTAAGGTCTCCCTTGTACTTACAGAGTTCACTTTCCAAAGGAAATAAAGTGGGAATTTATAGGAAAAATATGGAACTGAAGGAACATGAGATCAGGATGGAAGGAGAAAGTAAGAAAAGATTAAGACGGGGAGAGCTCTGGCACACAAGCCAGTAATTTTGGCTCCCACTGTGATTGGCACCAATAGATGCTTTTATTCTCAACCAGCACTGCCTGTCCTTTGTAACAGCAAGTCTGGAATAAGGAAAACAATAAATATTTTAGTTGTGAAATTTTATTTTCCTTGATTCCTCAGGAAATCAACTCTACAAAGTTTCCACGGGTTCATAGCTGAAAATAATTCTCTGTAGTTTTTCATCAAGTGAAAGTCATCTTTTCTCCTTAGCACTTCACATCATTAAATCATCAACCCATCATTACAAGGACAATGTGATGTGCTGAATGATGGAATACAGGCAGGGATCCCACGAACAAGAAGTGTATTCTCAACAGGCTGTTGGGTGAGCCAGTGAAGCAAAGACTGGCAGCATACCTGTCCTGCTGAAAACTGATTGATAACAAGAATAGATTATTTATAGCAAGCCTTATGATATGACTTTTTATAGAACTTCATGCAGAAGAGTAAGAACTCAGCTCATTATTTTTTCTCATCCTGAACCAGGACTCCACATCTGAAATGCTATTGTTAGTGCAGATAAAGAGGTTATTCTAAAGAAGTAGCATCCTTTAGCAAACCTGTTTCTCCCTCTGCAGGTGAGATCTTATTTCTCTTGACTCCTAAAGTCATTATTGCCCAACATGATATTTTAAAGTAGATAAGGACACACAGCTCTGCCAAACCAGCAAAAAATACATAGTTTGACCAAGTATAAATACAAAAGCTACCATGTTAGCTGACATGATGGAGACGTAAGGATTGTATAAAAGCTGAATTTCTATAGCCTACACTAAACGAAAAAAAAAAAGATATCTAGGAAAAGTTTGACAAAGGTAGGAAAGTAGATCATAGCTTGTTCCATTATTTCCTGATTGCTAATATGATCTCCTGAGACCTGTGTGAAAATACTTGAAGATATTTAAGCACTTGTTGCTGGACCATGTCGTTAAATACCTAAGAAGTTTTTTTCATAAGCTGGGCAGCAGTGAATTGGAAAAGGCCTTACATACCAAGGACCTGACCAAGCATGTCTTGGCTAGCAGAGGGAGGAAGAAATAATACCCTTCACAAACAAATAACTAGCCCCAAGCTTCTAGCTGTAACTTGACTAACCCATCAAAGCATGTTCAGTATTTCCTACAAGTATAAGCTAAGATCTATAGTTTACACCAAGACCTATGCAAAGCTTTGCTGATAAAGACAAATTTCTGGATAATTACAATAAAAAAAGCTATTGATTATCTTCATACTTACTGGCATACACATGTGGTTTAAAAAATTTAGTCTTATTTTCCATATATATATATACATATATTGCTACTAATCCATTGTCTATCCCCAAGAAAAAGAAAAGAAAAAAGAAAAATACGTGAATTAGTCAAAGTGATGAAAAAAAAGCAAAATGAACCTGAAATAAAATCTTATGTGTTGTGTTTCCTTTCAAACAGTTTTAGACACTTTGCAGTACATGGAGTCGTTTGAGTAAGCAGTTCTTCCATTTATCTTGTTTTGTTGCTTTGTGGATTTCAAATATTCCTGCACTCCACATAAACATAAAAGTCAGGAGGAGCTACATATGTTTACATTTATAAGTGTAGGATTTTCACACTTTGTTGTTTCTGTTTTTTCTTTTTTCCCCCTCACTCATTCTAGTTGAGAGATACCATTATATTTTAAGTGATGAGAGGAAGAAAATATTGTTTATTCTTCTGTTCACAGATTGTCCACACGTAAGAATAACTGTGCTACCAATATTCTGAGATCATGGTGCTGTCATTTAATGATCATACTAGATGGTGTACAAGATCATGATGGAATCACCTGAAGAACTTAGGCAGGTAACAGAGAGCTTAGGAAAAGGAAAGATATATCAGAAGTATAGTTAGGACCCTGGCACAAAGCCGTTAGAAATGTAAATTATTTGAACAGATTTACACAGGACAAAGTCAAGACCTGAGTCCAATGGTTGAGACGTGTATCCAGATACTAAAGTCAGGAAATATTTTCATTTTAAAAACGTTATCTATTTGCCTCATGTCTGGCTAAATTCTTGTGGCAACAGTCAGTCAGTGTGAAAATCAGTAATTATGCTTTGAAGTCCGACTCATAAGCCCTATCAACTGTTGTCCAAGAGGGTTGTGGCATGACTCTTCCTACTAGGATCAAGCTCACCTGGTCAGAGTTGACACAATCAACACCTTATTCTTTTACTACTCTTTTACAGAGAAAATAATAAAACCCTTCATATAGATCCTGTTATTGCACAGTAATTAATGCATATGTTTACTTTGTCCTAACTTTCACCTAACCCATGACAAAAGATGTGTCATCAACATTTTGATTGGCTTAGTCAGCATTCCTCAACAAAGATACACAGAATTGTTTAATTAAAGATTGACGTTAATGAATTAGAACATATCCACCTGAGGAACACATCATCTGTAGGAAAATGAGATTTTAATTTGATTATAGAAAAATATGACGTACTTAGGAAAGAAATATATAAAACTGTTCTCTCTTAAAAACTCTGAGATATTAATACTGGTTTTGGACAGAAAAAAAATGTTGGTCAGATGCTTTAGATTCCTTGTTTCCATGGTTCCATGGCTCAAGAGCAGAGTGATCTTCTACAGAAGCTTTTCTGTAGCATTCAAAAATATGAAATCTTTTGACCAACATTTTTTCTTCCAGTATTGTCCATTTTGGTAATCTAGAGAAAAGTTTGGTGTTGTCTTTATTGGTTACAATTACTTCCACAGGTGAAGCACTTTATAAGAAAAAAAGCAGTAAGAAGCTTTCTCTGCAGTGAGGCCGCAGTTTCTATAAGCCTGGATAATGAATCAACATTTCTTCCCTCAGGAGATTGCTTTCTGAAAGCTGATTATCAAAATATTGTAGCTTCTGATTCATCTGGAAGATGTTCTTTACATTCACTTAAAGAGCACATACATTATCTGAGACTGAAATTTCACCTAAATGTGGATCCTTAAGGGTTCAGCAGTGGGTCTAAGACAAGGAACTGAGCTCTTACAAAAGTCTGCAGCAAGGGCAAGGCACTTCTGAAAAGTGCTTCACTCCCTGTGAAAATTGGTATGCATGTCTGGAAACACTTTCATTAATTAGGTACTACTCCACAGATCTAACTTTTATTAAAACTGTGGCAGAAATCCCCTGTAACAACTCTACCCTTACATAGACTTAAAAACACTACCCATAGACTTTTATTGCTCAGATGATTGGTGGCATAAAAGTAAAATTCTCAGGACGTCTGAATGTGTCTGCAGAGCTCTCATTTGCAAAAACCAACAATGATGCTTTTACTTGAAAACTGAATGTGTTTGATATGTAAATTATTGACAACAGAATTTTGCATTGCCATGTTTATAGGGAAAATTTTTCAAAGCAGAACCATTCTTCAGCATTAGCTTTTCCAAGTAAATAGATCATAGGCTGAAAACAAAGATGTTGCAGATAAATTTGTAAATGAAGAAGTCTGATAAGCCTAAAAATTTGGGGGCCTGCAGGTATTTTGATATGCACATTTTCACCTTCACGAAACAATAAAAACTTTCTTTCCTAGTTAATTATTGCAAACATTACCTCAGCTGTTTAGAAAGAATTAACAGACATAGAGTACCCTTTAAGCTGAAAAATCATCTAATTAGAGAAGATCTAGTTGAATCTCATAGAATCGTGGAACTATTTGACTTGGAAGGGACCCTTAAAGGTCTTCTAGTCCAACTCCAATGCAATGAACAGGGATGCCCACATCTAGATCAGGCTGCTCAGACTGGTCTAGCCTGACCTTGAGTATTTCCAATGGTGGGGAGCCCACCACCTTTCCAAGCAACCTGTTTCAGTGCCTCAACATTCCATATTGTAAAAAACTCCTTTCTTATATCCCATCTAAATCTCTCTTCTTTCACTATGAAACATTTTCCTTGTCCTGTCTCAACAGACCCTGATAAAGAGTCTGTCCTTTTCTTTCCTGTAACTATCCTTTAGATACTGACAGACTGCTATCAAGATAGGGAGATAACCTGCCACCTTGTTATAAGGTTTACACCTCAGAAAGGCTCTCAGACTGCTAACTATTTATGAGGGTAAGATGATTGGTTCATAGTCATTGTATTTAAAAAAAAGTGTTATCAGGTGAGAGCAAGGTCTCAGGAGTAATAGTCCACCTGAAGGAGAAGGTGGAGGGCAGGGGGGAGCACACCATCAAAATAAACCTTAGATATATTTTACATAAACTCTGATGCTGAATCTTCTCAAAAGTCTGAGAAAGTGGATCCCTTCTCAAAGGTTCCTGTCTGGCCATGCAGATCACGCCTTCGGACTCAATGGAATCTTGTCTCTTGTGGCTCCTCCAGAATTTTTAAAACTGAAGTAACATGAACAGAGACTACATAAAAACCCCATGTTGATATCAGCCCAGACATCTACTCAGGTATGAGCTCAAAAGCCCAAAAACTCATCCCATGAAAGTACCTATATTTGAGTGGATCCATAAATGTACAAGTTTCTGTGTTTGAGTGCTTTGTGGATAAAGATTCCTTTTAAATATATGGCCCTCCAAATACTTTGCTATTAGACAAAGATAATTTAAAAAAAAAATAGAATTTAGAGACATTTTTAATATTTGTATGCATGGTGGGTTTTTTTGTTTGTTTGTTTTTAGTGATATTACAAACATCTTTACAACATTAAGTTCACTCAAAAGTTTATCAGAATTTCAAGTCTTGATCCCAATGATTCTGTATAAATTCCAACCTTAGTTTAATATGAAAACAGTACCACTAAAAATAACTAAATAGGGTTTTAACATACATCAGTGCAAACATTACATCTGATGCTAGATCTCCAGTATGAATTAAGTTGGTAGTAATACAAATCTATAGGTCATAAGCGATGAAAATAACTGAAGGAGTTTGTTATTTTGCTGGATACATACATATTTTAAAAATGCTTTATTTAGAAACCTGGATGATGCATGGCACTAATTCCAGCAGCATCACTTTATTTTTAAACATCCAGTTTAGTGCTAATGTGATATAATAAGTACATATACAAATGTGTGCTCCTATAAATAATAAAAAAAACATGTTAATTTTTATTTAAATAAGTAAAACACAACAAAGTCACACTGTTTTCCTACAAACAGCATATTTTTGCCAATTAAAATTAAACAGTCATGATGCTTCTGCTACCACTACGTTTTATAGATAAATTATTTTCCAAGTATTAGAACTAGGCCCCACGAAGATCTCAGATTTGGTATGTATTATCAATAGGCATTTCTGTTGCATATATTTTAATCATGAAAGTACTATTTTTCTCTGTTATCTTTTCCCCCTTCTTTATTTTCTCTTTTTCTTCCTTCTCAGAGAACCTTTCAAAGTATTTATTCAATCACATGTGAGAAGTTAGTTTAATATTTATTGCAGATAGATATTCTTGTTGGTTGCTTTTTATGCTAGCAATATAATTATACACTTGTCTGCTCTATTTCGTCAGTACTCACAGTGCATACTTATTATCTTACTGATCATTCAAGAATATCAGAATCAAGACCCATGCCAAATGATGACAAATCACACCAAGAAAAAAGAAAAAAAGAACTAGTAAGTGTCATTGAAATGAAGGAGTAAAGCTTTCCAGACATTTTTTCAATTAAAAAAAAAAAAAAAAAAAAAAAAAAAGTGCCTATTTGCCAAACTTCAAACATTTCATTTCATTTGACCTGTCTACATTTTGACAGACTTGCACTAACTTCCAAGGATGTGGAGGGGCTTATTTCTGCCTTCCCAATGAAACAGTCAGAACCTGAGAACTTGAAATTCAGTAACAGTGATAAATTTGTCAATTGCTGAAGTTTTGAAACTTGTGATGAAAAAAAAAAAAATAGCATTCCTGAAGAGCTGGAAGACCAGGAAGTTTCTAATTCACCAGAAACTGACAAAATTAAAATAATTTTAAAATCAAAGAAATTCTGAGACTGGACCATACCCAAATATACTTATTTGGCAAACAGGAAGTCTAGATCTTCACCCCACCCTCCTCTGATAAGAAATGGAATAGTGCTCATTTAAAGGAGCTTTGGAAATCTTACTGTAACTTTTGGAACTGTCACATTAGACAGGGGCTATAGAGAAATTAATCAGAAGAAAAAGATTAAATGAAAGTGAAGGAGTGAATTTGATTGATTTTAGCTCAAAGGTCCTTCCATAGTTTTTTGAACACACTAGAAAATGCAGAAGCTCTAGCAGGAGAAACATTCTACTAGATTACAAAATAAAGAAAGGCTGCAGATAGATATATGATATAAAAAATATTTGGGGCTGGTATAAATGATGAAGGACTTTAAATGTAAAGCCAAAGACAGAATAAATATGAGTATGGTATCAATAACAAGAGCAGGCCCTTGTTGTGAGTGCTGACAGAGAAGACGTTGAAAAGAACAAATTCCAGGAGATGATCCATTTGTAAAAAAGTAGATCGTAGTGCAGTAGCAGTAAGATAAGAAAGTTTTGTATGAGAAAGGTGAAAAACAGACATAAAGAGATTTTATTTCATTTTCAAAACCTTATGACTCTATGAATAGCGCTAGTATGAAGTTTCAGAAACACAGCTCTGAAATGTACTTCAAGGTGAGAAAGAACAGTCTCAAAAACAGAATACTTTTACTTATGATCAAAGAGAAACTGTGTGTGAGCTAATAGTATTCTTGAAAATAAGAAACAGAGTATCAGAATTCAGACAGTCAAAATTCTGGCACAGATTTTGCATTCACGTGCATTGATCTAACCAAAGGGGATGCAATTGCTCACCCTCTCCGGGTCACTCACCCATTCTGTTAAGAACTTATAGAAATGAATATATGTGAAATGATGTCAAAGATTCAAAGTACTCATTCAGATCTTTCATACATGTTCCAGTTACATTATCCACTTTAAATATTAATATTGGAATTGAGTATGAGATATAAAATTCAGGAAAATCATCTTAATTATAAGACTTCAGAAATATTTTATAAGTTAGTCCCATGAACCACTGCTGAAACATTGGCTTTTCTGCATTTAATGAGGTTGGGTTATTTTTCTGGTGTGAGATGGGATGTGTTGTCTAAGGCAAGAAAAAAATCTCTTGCATATTTTAGTTTAAAGACATCAGGCTATGGAGAAAATGATAGAAAAATGGTGGCATATTAAGTTTACGCTTGACACCTGAGCTTCTGCTACTCTTTGCATATGCTCTCATGGCCTTTTCCAGTGCTGAGTTAAAGAAGTTTAAGTTCATACATTTTACCTTGCAATTGAATTTCATTATGTATAAAGGTAATTATAGTAATTCTTCCAGTGGGGGATAAAGTAGCATGTCAACAAAGCTCTTGAAGTTTACATTTCCATATGACTTCAGGCACATGCCTGTAACAGAAGCAAAAATATATAAGTGAAAAGACTGTTACTCTAGTCTTTATGTGTTCATATTGTTGTAGTTCCATAGAAGGAATTATACTTTGAAGAATTGTGTAATAAATCCTAGCAGCAAAACTAGTGATCTTCAGACCAGACTACATTAAAATAGTTCACTTGGAAGTGACCTTCAAAGATCATAAAATTCAACTGTCTGACCATTTCAGGGCTAACAAAAAGTTAAAGCATATTATTGAGAATACTGAGAGCATCATCCAAATACCTCTTGAATGCTGACAGACATGATGCATCAACCAACTCTCTAGATTTGAGCACCCTTATAGTAAAGAAATTTTTCCTTAATCTAGTCTGGACTTCCTCTGGCACAGATTTGTTTCATTCCCACTCATCCTGCTATTGGTTACTAGGCAGAAGAGAATGGTACCTTCCTCTTCATTTCCACTCTCCAAGAAGCTGTAGAGAACAATGAGGTCACCTCTCAGCCTTCTCTCAGTCTAGACAACTCAAATGTCTTCAGACTCTCCTTGTAAGACATTCCTACTAGGCCCTTTATGAGCTTTGTTGCCCCCTTCTGGATGCTTTCCAGTGTCTTAACATCCTTTTCAGATTGTGGAGCCCAGAACTGAACATAGCTTTGAAGGTGAGACCATAACAGTGTTAAATATGGTGGGAGAATCACCTCTTTTAGTCATCTGGCTATGCTGTGTTTAATTAATATCAGTATTCCTTGCTAAGGATACATTCCACTCCTACATCCAAATCACTGATAAAAATGTTAAACAGGATTGGCCCTAGAACTAAGCCCTGGAGAACACTATTAGTGACAGTCTGTCAGCTACATATAGCTCCATTTACTACAACACTTTGAGCTCCACCATTGAGCCAAGTTATCATCTTGAATGAATCTGTTTATTTCACAGCTGGATAATTTATTCAGAAGTATGCCATGAGGGACAGTATCAAAGGCCTTAGTAAAATCCACAAAGACTATGTCTCCCTCCTTCTCTTCATTCACCAACTGGGTGACCTTATCAAAGAAGGAGGTAAAATTGCCAACAGAGGAACTTCCTTCAATAAACTCATGTTGACTATTCCTGATAATAACACAGTTTTTTAAATGCCTTTCAGAATTCCCCAGGACAATCTTCTCTATAATTTCTCCAGGCACTGAGGTTAAACTAACAGCTCTGTATTTTCCTTGGGTTTCCGTTATGCTTTCTTTCTACATGGATGTACTGTTGACTAGCTCCCAGTCAGCAGGGGCTTCCCCAGACTCCCAAGAGCTCTGGAAAATTGTTGAGAAGGGACCAGCAAATATGCCAATATATATATGCTACTAATATGCTTCAGTGCTCTGGGGTAAATCCCATCTGGCCCCATGGACTTATGAAGATTGAGTTAATACAGCCATTTTCTTACAATTTTGATGACTACATATGGAAAGTCACTACTCCTCCATCTTTGACTTCCATCTGTTTCTTCTCCTTGTTGCAGGACTATACACTTCCAGTGCCAATCCAATATTTTCCTTTAACATTTTTGAAGTGATCTTGAAGTGATTCTTTAGCCTCTTTGAAAAGGCAGGATTATTTATTTTGAAATGGCAGGATTATTTATTTTGAAATCTGGTTGACCATTCTGGAACTGTTATTGGCTCCAACACTGTTTGTCCACTTTGCAGTGTTAGCCTCTCTCATTTTAAATTCTTCTAGTTAATTTCTCCTTTTTTTTCTAGTATTTTTGTTTCATTTTGTATTGTTTTTTCATTTGTTGATTTTAGCAAGGAAATATGAGCATAAAACTGCTGTGGAAGATTAAAGAATTAAAATCCACTCACAGAAAACTGACTAAATAACAATTAGATACATTTTTCCAGTCTGTATTTGTATAAGACAGAAATGCAAAATCATTCGGTTTCCCTGGGAGTCACTTTATTGTACACTGTAAATATGTAAGCTCTGATTATTATATTTGGATAGGATTTTCACATACATTTTCTATATATTACTACTCAAAGCTTTAGCCAGAAGAAGTAATTAATTATATTCAACAAGCATCTGGAAAATGTATATAGGAGTTAAAGTTTGTCTAAGTTAAAAATTGATTGTTCTTCCAGAAGGTTTCACTTTTTTTCTTCGTCTTCAGTTAAATCTCCCAGGACAGCTGATAAAATGAAGCTGGAGTGTCTAATCTATATACTTACAAAGAACTGCAAATAAGCTGCACGAGAAGCCATAACTCACAGAGGAAAAGGAAAATGGTCCATGTTTTAGGTAATGAAACAGGCTCTTTTTGAAAACAAAAACAAAAACAAAACAAAAAAAACCTGCTTTTATTTAAGTTTGTCAGGTTTACAGAATTTCAAAGCATCTCACAAATTGATTCGATTTTTTTTATTTTACTTATTTTTGTAGAAATTTTGATCTAGTCTAATATATTGTCATGATCTCCAGTAGAATGATGTACGTTCATTAGTGCTTCTCCATTATGTTCTGTAGTGAGGACCATTTGTCTTCAAAAGATGACAAGCCATGTTGCACAAAAGAAGTAGAGCCTACTCTTATTTCAAGCTGAGCTTTAATCCAGCATTTGAAGTCAACATGTTTTCTTTATGTTTTGTCTCTTATTCAAAGCACTGAGTTTGAATACAGATGTGCTTTCAGCCACCAGAAGCATTTATTTTCTGAAATCCATAGAATTCATTTTCAATAGATCACAGTATCAGCTTAGGTCCAGTTTTTCAGATTCTCTCAGACTCTGTGACAGCTAAATTTTAGACATTCATCGCTGGAAATGGAATTTCTAATCTCCAGTGGAGACTTCAGCTCCTTACATACAGAAGTGTTCAGTGCTTAGGTTCACAATCAATTACACAGTGAATCAGCCAACAACAGCCAACAGTCAACAGTGAAAGGAAGTCTGCTTGGAAGTCAATACTACTCTCATCTTGATGGCTCAGATGAGAACCATCATTCCATAGGACTTTTTTGTACAGATGACTGACTCAGATCATAATCAGGTCTGTCACCTTCTCTTCCTGTGATAGGCTACTGATCAGAATTGTCATTATGGATATGATAACATAAATCTAGTTTTCTTCACAGGCTGAGATGGTTTGAATCATTCAACCTTTCTTCCTACATGAGCATTTTAGTCAAACACAGTGAAATGTACATCCTTCTTGACATTCTAAAAAAATCATCTAGAGCACTCAAGAAATTTGACCAAACTAGAGATAAGTAATAAAACATTCACTGGTTAGCTTCCAGTAAAAGACCAGTTGCTAGAATGTAGGTCCATCATTCTCTGTTTTCATTTGATGTATGCAAGGAAAAAAAAAAAACAAAAAACAAAAAACAGAAAAAGAGTGTAGCCAATTAAGGTACTGTATTTTCATATATCCAAGTATATATGCCTTGAATTTGAATATATATATTCCGAATTGGATCCAATGCCCTGTAAATGCAATATTATATTGATTGTCTGTCTAGACCCAAACTCAAATATTTTATGAGTTTCAGTGTCATAAAAAGCAAATTCAGAAAATTTCTAGTATTTATCTTTTCAAACCAAAGCATTCTCTTTTTATTGTACATTCTGGGGAGATATACTAGTTTAGGTTTCTTTTTGCTTACATCCGTAATATGAATTTGCTGGCATACTGCATGCTCATCTCAAATATTTAACTCCTAGTCAAATATATCCTGCTATGAAAGCCTTTGATATGCTAATAGGACAATGTAAATTTCAGACTTGAATTCAGATTAATGTACGGTAATTACACACAAACACAGGTGAAGCTCTTTGAGTTTTACTGCCCTTATTTACAGATCAAAGACAGAGCTCAACCTTGACATCAGAGATGTGATATAACCTTTTGAATTTTATCACAAAGAACAAACCCGAGTTACAATTAAAATCATTTTTAATTGTCAATTAAAAAATACAAACAAACACATCACATTCAAATAGTGAAAGGCAGCAGCTCTGCAGAAGAGTTCAAGATGAAGCATTGTATATGAACTGTGGAGTATTGAGGCTATTAAATGTAACAATTAAATTCTGTTCTGCATGAAAAAAACCACAGATTTTTAGTAGAGCTTACCAAAATCTCTATTATGAGTGGGGGACCAAATTCTCAGACTTGTATCATCAAGAGTACCCCACCAAGCAAACCTGCTGATGGAATGATGTTAAACAGTTTTATAGATGCATGTTAATATGCTAAAGAATATTTTCATAGAAATCAATGGAGATTACTGAGGAGTGTGTAAACATAAGATCAGAGATTAGTTTCAAATTTTGTTTTAGCAAGAAGTTGAAGAACAATCTTCACTTAACTTATCTTCAGTACTGACTAAATAGCCTAAAGAAGCAACCTCTTATTTTTCTCCATAAATACTTCATTTAAAATGTTCAGCACTTATACTGCATACAGTCACATACCAACAACATACTGTTTCTATTCCTCACTCAGGTCTCAAAGGTTTTAAAAAGAAAAGTAACGAGCTGTCAGTAAAAATCACTCATTTGAAGCAAGCTTTACATGCATTTGAATAAATACTTGAAAAAAAAATTATTGAAATAAAAAACATTTTACCTTAATCATGGACAGCACATAATACTACAATGGGAGTACTACTCTCTTACAGATCATTCTGGTTTTAAAAACAGTGCAATATATTCTACATTTGATGGCTTGATGCTTTTATCCAATCAGTGTATAATTCTTGCAGACTCATTTCTCCTGGCACGGAGCTTGGGAGTACAAAATATTACACTTAGCATCTTTTCTCTCCTAAACCATCAGTCATATTTCCCATCTAGTACATACACACCAAGTCACATGGCTGAGTTGCAGACATCTGTCCAGAGGCAACTGTGCTTACCTGCAACATCTGAGGTTGGATATTAGGAAGAATTTATTCTTTGAAATAGTGGCTAGGTATTGGAACAAGCTGTCCAGGAGGGTGGTATAGTTAGTGTTAGTCTGGGAGGTGTTTAAGGAATGGGTTGATGTAGTACTTAGTGATATGGGCAATATCAGCAATAGGTGGACTGTTGGACTAGATTATCTTAGATTATCTTAGAGGTCTTGTCCAGCTTTAATGCTTCTATGATTCTATGCTTCTATGATCAGTGAACTTTGACCTTTTCCATCCCAACCACACATAAAACAATCTGCAAGTTATAATTAAGTCAAACTGTGATCATTGCAACCCCCTTTCTCTGGCCCCGACATAGATTTGCTCTACTAGTGTCTTTTAAGCAGGCTGAAAGAAAGACTATTTTTCTTATCCAGTTTCTTTGATGAAGCAAGCCCCTTTGTATGACTACCAATTCCTGTTTCCTGTCATAGAAAACACAAGTTATTTTTATTCTATTCAAAGCGTCTCATCTTTTAGCCCATTTAATCTTGTTCCTCAGGTGATACTGCAGTTTCCAGCACAGACCAGCTGATGAAGTCTGTCTCTGTCATTTGCTTTGTGTGTCTTTGTCCTTTTATCCTCTTACATTCATCTATATCTTTACTGCAACTTCCCCTTGCAGCCTATAAAATCCTTCAAAATAATGGTATTTAACTCTGTGTGGTATAAAAACATTTGCACTGTTTTTATGCATGTCACTCCATCTCTGTGCACCCACGTGTTTCTCTTGCCTCTCACTGTGAAATTTCTTGATCTTTTTCTTTAACCACATCTGGTGGCATCAGCAGGGTCCTGAAAAATGGCTAGGACACACTACTGTATTATAACGTTAACTATAAAGCATTCTAGTAACTAGTCATAATATTTGAAGCTGTTAGGAAGCTGTGCTCTATTTTCAAAACAAAAAGACTAATTTCTGCTTCCATAGCAGTCAGTAGCTTTGGAAATTGTATGACAGAGGTCTTTGCTTCA
Organism: Centrocercus urophasianus; assembly: GCF_019232065.1. Taxonomy (NCBI): domain Eukaryota; kingdom Metazoa; phylum Chordata; class Aves; order Galliformes; family Phasianidae; genus Centrocercus; species Centrocercus urophasianus. The sequence goes on from NW_024885355.1 coordinate 3,219,589, forward strand.
TCCGAGTCATATTCTTTCCCTGCTTTGGGAATATTTCACCCCTAATATGAGCATTTCTTCACAACCTCATTGCTTTGCAAAAGATGTCACTGGTTGGCAATCAAATAGTTTTTAAATCTTTCTTTCACAAGACAAAAATGTGTTTGTTTATTCTACTCAAGAAGAGTATAGTAAATAACATCCCAAGTTATCAAAGCAAGGCATCATTTTTACCTTTCTCATTCAGCATGGCACTAGAAAGCTATTACATGTCTCCATTCAGCTTGTGTCAATGATTGGTATTGCTATATTAGATGCCAAACACTATTTGTTGCTTTGACATGCAGAGTACTAACATTGGTTATGGTCTTAGTTTGAACTAAAAGAACCATACTATCCTCTATGCAGTTTACTCAGGAGATTTGTACACTAATAATAACTGTCATAGTCCTCATTTCTGGCTACAGTCAATATCTGTGAACAGGAACACTGCAGCTTAAACTAGGCAAGTCAGATACCAAGATTATTTAGGTTTATATTTCTTAATGAAAATAATGAAATAATGAAAATAATGAATATATATAATGAATATATATGATGAATAATATAATGAAAATAATGAAAATAATTCTTCATTAATGCAAATGCTTGCTACATGAAATACCTATTTCTATTCAGAAGAAATATCTGAACTTCTAAGAAACTTTAATGGAATCTTTAGGTACTGAATCACATACATCTTATGTAGAGGATCTTAAGCTTCGAAGTAATCATTTCCTGTGACTTATGAGAATTTCTGTACAATCACAGAATCACAGAATCACCCGGGTTGGAAGGGACCTCAAGGATCATGTAGTTCCAACCCCCCTGCCTAGCAGGGCCACCAAACATACATACACAATGTCATACATGTACAATGTCTTGGCAAAAGGCAACTAGTAGGTCTAAACTGAAGTTTATTTCTGAATGGTAGGATAAGCTTTACATATCATCACTAAACCCTCTTCTAACATAAGGACATCAAGGTAACACTGAAAAATTAGTACCAAAGCAGTGAAAACTTATGTACATTATCAATGGGAATTAACCACTGACAAATAGAGGAGATGGACAAACCTTTTGTCTATACAGGCCTCTCAAATCCTGGTAACTCATATCTGAAAGAAGTCCATTTAATCTTCACTATATGCTTAGTGTGTTTCATGGAGAGGGGAATGATTAACATTGGTCATTCCAGTGTTCCCTAATGTCAGAGCATGACATAAAAAACATCAATCTCTCATTTCATTTTGAGTTCTTAGAACATGCAAGAATATTTGCTGAAAGGACAGAGTTCGGTTAGCGCTTTGCAGCAAATTATGGCAGAGCAAAAATTTGATAGAGGATGAGCTGAAAACCTGAGAAAGATTTACACCAGCTGTATGGGTTATTCAGATCCCATAGAAGCCCTAGGAGATGCCATTTAAAAGTGATAACAATAATTAAAAAAAAATTTGAAAGTTCAGAAAAATTCAAAAAGTCTTCCTTTGGAAGAGGAACACAGTTACTGAAACTAGAAATAATTATTCAGTTGTACTAGTTAATAGGCAACAGAAAAAAAAGATATGTCAATAGGCATAAAATATTGGGAAAATGTTTTTCCTTAAAGTTGAGATTTTCTGCAGAAGAAATGCCAAGAAGATATGTTTTACAATTATTTCCTTCTAGGAATTGTCATAGCACTTGATCAATCTGAATAGAAAACTACCCACTGTGATAACATGTATGTTATTAATGTTAATTTTCTTATCCAGCTGATCTGAAATATTGATATTATCGGGATCATGCAAATAAAATCATCTTATTAGTAGTGCATACTTGTGTAAAGTAATTTACTTTGACAGGTTTATCATCAGATCATATCATTTTCCACATATACTTCTGAAACAGAGCTCGTACTCTCATGAGACTACAGAAGAAGAATATTTCTGGTCATTTGAGAACAGCATTTATAATAAAGCTGAGTTTTTTGTTGCTTTTGGTGAAATCTTCTAAAAGACAAGACAACAAATCCAACCTGATTTAAAATGAAAAATAAAACTCTAATGAGTTTGCAAGAAAAACCTCTTCGGATATACAGGTCATGTATTAACTTTGCTTTCTGGTTTTAGGTTACAGGGTCTGTGATTTTTATTTGCTAAAGGGAGTTTATAAAATATAAAACTTATTAACAGGAAGAACCAACCTTAGTTACAAAAATGGAATCATCCCACCAGTCATATAAACTGTCTCCATCACAACATACAATAACTCTATTGAACCAGAAAGGAGGCTGCCATTTATCTCTACAAAAATGGTTCCTCACAAGTGAGTTTGATTGTGTAAAGTGGATCTTGAAAGCATGTTATGTTAGACTACGTGTGAAATCAGCCAGCTCAAAATCAATTGAGATACAGCTCTGGTATCAATACAAATCTAAATCAATTGCTCAGTGATTAATATCACTTAATGTATGTGACTCGTCTCTCCTACATGAGTGTGAACCACCTTACCTTCCTATTTCTGTTTCTAGGACAGTTCTACAAACAGCTGTAGCACATAGGTTAACAACATGTTACCCTGTTCAATCCTAATCCATCTCCACCATTTTTTGATGGCTCTAGGAAATTACCCTTTAACTCACCTATGAGCTAAATTACATTTTTAAGTTGAAGGAGGGAAGATTTAGATTGGATGTCAGGGGGAAGTTCTTTACTATGAGAGTGGTGAGGTGCTGGAACAGCTGCCCAGAGAGGCTGTGGATGCCCTGTCGCTGGAAGTGTTCAAGGCCAGGTTGGATGGCGCCCTGGGCAGCCTGGTCTGGTACTAAATGTGGAGGTTGGTGGCCCTGCATGTGGCAAGGGGGTTGGAGCTTCTTGATCCTTGAGGTCCCTTCCAACTTAAGACATTCTATGATTCTATGATTCTATGTTCAGTACATCCTACAAAAACACTTTGATCAAAGCAAATGCAAGGTCATTTGACTTAAGCCAGGGGATTAAAACTAAATCACTATGATGCAAGATTTATAATGTTACTTAGGGGTCTATATTGCTGTCACATATGGCTCTCTGGGAGATTAAGCACTTATACCTACGAAATGCAGAAGACTGGATTCTATCCAACATCTCTCAGAACAGCAGTGAGAAGACAGAACAAAGGAATCTTTCTGATTCTTTACAGATATGGGTCCAGGTGCAATTTAGCACATTTTAAACAAACAAACAAACAAATAAACAAAGAACAACAACAACAAAAGGTAGAAAAATAAATGGAAGAGAAGACACCTCACTACATTTCCTTAGTATGCTTCTAGTTTCTCATGAAACTCTTCAGTAGTTTCATCCTCCCTTTTTTTTCAATTTCACCTCAGTTTTTATCTGTAAAAATAGCACTAAATCATTTTCTTCAGAGGGGTATGTTGACACTTCTAAAGCATACTGAAAGCATTAAAATACTTAGATAAAAGTGGCAGAAACATGCAAATTACTGTTAGCAGAATAGTTTCCTTTTTTAGCTCCCTTCTTGTCTTTGATTCTGCCATTGTTTTCTGCTTTCTTCACTAGAATGAAACTATGCAGCATATGAAATCTTCCCTCACAGGTTACATCTTGTGAATTTGAAGTGCTTTATTTGTTTGTTTATTCACTTGGGCAGAATCCTTTTGATGGAAATCAAGTCCTGGCTTTTTCTCCTTGACAGGGTGGCTCTGCAGTTAATTTTTTAGTGTCTTTGTTATGCAAGAAATGTGGACTTGAAAAGAGCTGCCATTGGTGTGATTGAATTGTCTGGAATGGAGTTAAAATGTGCCCTGAGCTGATTAGGCCAGCCAGTGTCAATGACAGAGTAAGAGCAAAAGATTTAGCATAAGAGAAATAGCAAGGTTTATCTAGAAGAAGTGGAGTGCTCAGCATTATTTGCTTTTAGGCAACGACTGTTTTGCTGTAAGACTGCTGAGCACATCATACATTTACTGTTGTTCTATGCGGGGGCTTGCACATGTATTTTTCATGCTGGATGCTCTGACTTACTTGCAGTATTTGTAATAACCTGAATTTTCAGGCTAGATTGAAACAAAGCCACAATCACAGAATCACAGAATCACAGAATGGCCAGGGTTGGAAGGGACCTCAATGATCATGAATCTCCAACCCCCCTGCCACAGGCAGGGTCATCAACCACCACATTTAATACCAGACCAGGCTGCCCAGGGCCCCATTCAAGCTGGCCTTGAACAAGATTGACAGTGAGAAAGCCCATCAGAAGAGTAGCGCATGGAGCAATTTTGGAATAGCTTCTGTCCTCACAGAAGTCACTGGTGTCAAATGACAAACCCTCAGAGCATCACTTGGGCAAGACATACTAAGACACTATGACTGCAAAGAAAACCGTATTTATGCTATAATGCAATTGTAGCTAAGACAAATGACCCTGAGTCTGCAGAGCTAGTTCAAAACTATAATGCTAAGCAGAAGGTAAACACAAGGAGCATTATCATTGTCCAACTTCAGATTTCAACAGTCACAGTCCTTTGTCTCTTTTGATCCGAGCTCTGGACAACAATACCGTTGGCCCTAGAGGGATTGTAGAATCCTAGATTCATGCAATGGCTTGGGTTGGAAGAGACAGGACCTCAAAGCACATCCTGTTCCAGCTTCCCTTCTGTGAGCTGGTTGTCAACCCATCAGATCAGGCTGCCAGGGCCCCATACAGCCTGTCCTTGAGCAGCCAGCCATGGGGCATCCACAGCTTCTCAGGGATTATGGGATATTTTGGGGGACATTTTGCCGGGTTGGAAATTTTTAATGGATTTGGTATCCTCAAACTGAATGTCAGTAATGAACCACAAAAGTATACATATATTTTTTATATCTCGTGGTTAAGTCAACCATAGACATTTTCCCTCCCATTGCAGGAATAGGAATGAAGGGATGTGTGGGACAGCACACTGTAACAGTCACAGAACATTCAACACTGCAGCAATGACATCTTTAGGCCACCCAAGATGCTGGTTTTTCTTCTCCCTATCACTCCTTGCTGAGATCCAGTTTGAGTCTTTTTTACACATGGACGCAAAGGAAATTCCATGTCCTCAAGACAGGCGAGGAAGGTGGCTGAATGCATCACTTATCAGCCAATGAGAAAGTGTGTTGGAAGTGCTAGTCATGAAGCTTGTTGCTGCAAATTGGTGCCAATTACCAGTAAATGACAAAGGAATGAACGTTTACAGTCACTGTTTGCAGCTGTGAGTCAGTGACCACACAATATCATTTTATGATATTGTGGGAAAGCAAGAGGGCAGAGAGTCATAAAGATGAGAGGGCTGTGATGGAGAAAAAGGCATTTCCAGGTGCAAGAACACTGTCAACTCAGATTCCTTCAGCCTATCTCTCATTTTATCTTAAGAAACACTCCACTGTATATAGAATCATAAAATCATAGAATGGCTTAGGTTGGAAGGGACCTAAAAGGTCATTCAGCTTCAGGCTCCTGCTGTGAACAGGATTGCCCAGATTATAAATGTGGTACATTGAAGTTGGAAGATGTTTTTGGTCAATAATCATGTACTTCTTTTCATTAAATAGTGACCTCCTCTGTCATAGGTTGTATTATTTGTGTTATTGCAAAAATAATCTTAAAGGTAACACACTTCCTTTAATCATACATCATTTCTCATTCTTTTTTTTTTTTTTTTTTTCCCCACAATTGAATTTCATAATTCTTTAAGGAAGAAAAAAAATGATTTTTTGGAGCAAAGCTGATAGAAACACGAATCCCTCCTTAGCACCATTTTATTACAGCAAGTATTGAAGAGAACTGTGTTGTTTTTGATCCTGCCTTTTTCTTGTGACACAATCTAGGTTGTGCTTTCGGTGCTGTATTGTTAGATTAAAGTTTTGCATCCTCTAGTGTAGGACAGGCATCCTTTGGGTCAAACTAGAGTACCTGTTTACTACTTTGCACATGGGTTTAAGAACTGCTATCTCCTAGTACCATGAGGCATTGTCTCTTTCTGCTTAGATGCAACAAACCAAGCAGGGTGGAAATATTAGCAGAATAACTTCAAAAGGATGTTCAGATTTGACATATTTAGAAAATGAACATATCTGTGTTCAAAAACATTTGAATGAACTCAACCTACCTTATCACAACATATACGACTTCTAGTGCAAACAGAACATGTAATTTTTAATTATAACATTCACAATTAATGTTACATGCACCTGTGAGTTACTTTTAATATTACTGCATTGATACACAGCAAAGGACACAGCATGCTTTACTTCTGCATGCACTAGATGAAAAGACTACAACTGGCAGACAGGCTGAGCACTGAATTTCATTATTTACAGTGTAAATTTATAATGTCCTGCATAGTTTACAGTCTACACGGACAGGACAGACCAAGGATAGGAGAATAACCATCACAGAAAGGTGAAATATGTTTCACAAAGTGATGTGTAAGGTAAGTGGTTGAGCCAGAAATAGAACTCAGATGCAGATTTGCTTGAAGAAATACACTGACAGATCCTATAATCCTGCTTCTTCCAGTTGCCTTTAGTTCTGTACAGTAACGTACAATAATAGCTTCCCTTCACCCAAAATTCAAATTAAAATCTTACACACCCCAAAATTAGTCTGCCATTATTTACATATTACCCCCTACCCATAAGCCCATATCAGCATCTTTATTTGATACAAATACACAGAAAGGAGTCGCAGAGTTTCAGTTCTGTGAAACCAGCTAGACTTACAAAGTAAATCACAGAATCACGGAATTACAGAATTGCAGAAGTTGGAAAATCATCAAGTCCAACTCTCCTGCCAAAGCTGGCAATCTACAGTAGGTCGACAGGTGGGTGACCAGACAGGTCTTGAATATCTCCATAAAGGGAGACTCCACAACCTCTCTTAGCATTATATATAGAAGTTCTATGTTTGTATGGAGATTCCCACGTTCAACTTTTAGGCCATTATTCCTTGCCCTATATCTCCATTTTCATAATATGGGCTATAAAGTGTGGGTTGCTCCATTTTCGTAAGAGCCTGTATGAATATATTAAGGATGATACTTGCATCAGAGTGTTGTATTAAGATATGAGGTTTGCTCGCCAGTACCTGACCTACCTTGTGAAAACTGCATGGCACTGCCACTATGTAGCACGTATCCTAAATAACAACGAGATGTCCTGCAAATTAAGAGTGACAGAATAATTTAGTAGCAATGTGGGATGCGATTAACTGTAATGAGATGGCATTGACTAAAATGAAATTCTGAATTGAATGATTTTCTAATAACAGTAAGACTATCGGAATGCAGGCCAAATCCTTCATATGAAATGCTTCACTTTTTGAATTGTTTCCATGCAATCACCCAAGTGGAAGCTGTGGCAAGAACAGAAGTTTCAGAAAGTGTTTGGTAGTGTGTACGTAGCTGGTATGCACCATGGTGAGAATGAATGTTTTAAATAATTGTTTTGAGAAAAATCCAATATGTGTTTAAAAATGTGGTGTCTTCTCATTTTACAGCCACACAGTGGTAACGTCCACTTAAGGAGGCTGAAAAGAAAAAAGTGAGGACAAAAGCAGCAACAAACTGAAACTGCTCAGATAGAAGGATTCCAAGAAACACTACCTACTTTTATTTTCAGAGATGAATCCTCAATAATTATGGATGCAAGGCAAAAGGAGTGAATGGGGTGGTATGGCATGCAAAAAATGGCAAAAAATGAGTGGTATCCAATGCCACTTAATACTGACTATAAGTTTTCAAAGAGATATTAATGGTTAGTTTTATTCCAAGACCAAAAGCAAATGAAAGAAATTGAAACTCCAGCCTCTAGACTTAAATTTGGAAATATTAGAGATGCTCCATTAATTGACAGTTTGGGCTGTAGGATGTCTGACCTTACATGACTGGAGAGACAGCTGAGAGAAAGATTTCACCCTGGAGAAATGCATCTTAGGAGTACGGACAGCAAAGCTGCTTGGGGAAAGGCTCCAAATGATGTCAATCACCAGTTCAGAACAAATACGGTCAAGCAAAAGGTCGGAGACAAAGTAATAAGCAGAAGAAGCCTGTCAGAGGACAGAAACTAATGCCCAGCTTATTTCTAATGGAATGCAATGCAGAGACAGAAAGAAAATTCCTGGTTGGAAGGCAGCCATGTGGAGGGGACAGACCACAGCAACCCGGACAAAGGAAGCAGAATATATCACAGTTCAGAATGAAAAAATTCCTGCAGAAGAGGAGGATGGTGTCAGTATGTGATAGGGTGCTGCGGCGTATGAGATGAGCAGCTAGTTTATTTGTGCTAGGTATAAAAAGGAGAGCAAAATCAGAGATAGAAGCGCAGAAATATTACCTGGGAGAAATATTACTTGGGAAACAGTTCTTAATAGTTGGGAAATAGTTTTTAATGATATAATCAAAGCTTTCAGAGGAAGAAGTACCCTTCTATTCAGCTCCTGTGAGGCCCCATCTGGAGTGTTGCATCTAGGTGTGGGGCCCTCAGCATCAAAAAGCCGTGGAGCTCTTGGAACTGTTCCAGAGGAGGGCCACTAAGATGATCAGAGGGCTGGAGCACCTCTCCATATATATCTATATCTATATATAGAAAGATTGAGGGAACTGGGCTTGTTTAGCTTGGAGAAGAAAAGGCTCTGGGGAGACCTCATTGTGGCTTTCCAGTACTTGAAAGGAGCATATGAACAGGAGGGGCATCCGCTGCTTTACGAGGGTGGATAGTGATAGGACAAGGAACGGTTTTAAACTGAGACAGAGAAGGTTTAAGTTAGATATTAGGAGGAAGATTTTCACCCAGTGGGTGGTTACACACTGGAACAGGCTGCCCAAGGAGGTTGTGGATGCCCCATCCTTGAAGGCATTCAAGGCCAGGCTGGATGTGACTCTGGGCAGCCTGGTCTGTTGGTTGGTGACCCTGCACATAGTAGGGGGTTGGAACTGGATGATCATTGTGGTCCTTTTCAGTCCAGGCCATTCTATGATTCCATGAAAGAGGCAAATCTGAAAGTAGAAAAATCTGATAAAAACAGTTTGGGACTTTGTTTTAATAGCAATGGAGTAATTAAGGTAGATTTGCATTGTCTGATCGGCAACAAGTGAAATATGCTTATTCATCATCTTTTCATAGAATCACGGAATCGTAGCATATCTGAAGCTGGAAGGGACCCATAAGGATCATCACGTCCAACCAGAGGCTCCACACAAGACCACCCAAAATCTATTTCATAGAGCACTGTCCTGATGCTTCTTTAGCTCCGGCAGCTCGGGGCCGTGCCCACTGCCCTGGGCAGGCTGTTCCATGCCCACCGCCCTCTGGTGCAGACCCTTTCCCTCACCCCCAGCTGCCCTCCCCTGTCACAGCTCCATGCTGTTTCCTCTGGCCATGTCACTGTCACACAGAGCAGAGCTAAGCGCTGCTCTCCCTGTGAGGAGCTGCAGCCACCATCAGGCCTCCCCTCAGCCTGCTCTGCTCTGTGCTGAGCACACCAGGGGACCTCAGCTTCTCCTCCTACTGCCCTCCAGACCCTTCACCATCTTTTTAACCCTTTGTAGCTGATTTTGGCATATTGAGGCTGATCTGATAGACTTTGGAATAGTAATGATCGTTGAAAGTTGTTGAATTTGGAAGAACAGTGCTAGACTAAAATCTTTTTCTCTTGAAAGCTATGGAAGAAGTGGTACAACGAGTTCGGAGAGGAGGGAGAATCTAGGAGGAGATTTAGCAGGAAAAAAAAAGTGTTAGCACAAGATTGAAAAAAATAATTAAAAGTAAAAAATAAAATCAAATATGATTGCAACATTTAATTTACTTTCTTTAGGCATAAAAGATACTTTGAGGGGCACATGAAACTTCATCTGCTATAGTTTTCCTTTATTAAACTGACGAAGCAAACCATTTCTATTGTCAAGTAGAAATTGCAAAAAGAGAGAAAGAACAAAAAAGGATGAAAGTATTTACTGATGAAACAGGCTTAGCTTAAACCTAAAAATGTCAGCACTCTGTGTTAATTAAATCCTTAAAAGTTATTTGTTTTTAAAGACAATATTAATTAGAGAGTCCTCCTGAGAAAAGACACTAAGAGTACGTACCTCAAATGATAGAGATTTTCATTTTGCAGCTAATTCTCAGATCTTACTGTCACAATGAAACTCAAGGAAAAACATTCTCAAAAAACAGATTCACTAAGCAGATATAATTATAAACAGGGCCACAGTATCCCAAAGTACATACACAAAATGGGGGCAGAGGGAAAATGGGAAATGTGGAAAGAGGAGCTGCCACCAAATTCTATCATCTCCATCAATCTGACATTCAAGAAGTTAGGACTCCAGATCAGGATCAGGATTACTCACTTGCCACAGGCAGTGCTGACACCCCTGATGCTGTGTGCTCCTCTCCACAACTGCATTTAGATCTTTTTCTTGTTGTTGTTTTTACATTTTTCTATTCTGTCTTGCAGAAGTCATTCCAACTGGAAGCTTACTCAGTCACAAGATCCTTCCCACTAGCACATGATAATATTTGCTACCTTGTATTTTTTTCCTACACAAGCTTTTTTGGCTACAAGTGGTGATATCCCAGACTTCTTCCATTAGGAAACATCATCACGTGCAGCATCATCACATATTTGCTTGTCCACAGCCTTTACTATGTCTGACACCTTGAGTTGAGTAGCTGTTGTAGGTGAGAGTTTTTACCATCCTTGACATTCAGGAATAGTTCACAAATCTGTTGGGCATTTTGGTCCATCTGCAACAAGAGGACGTTGTTAGTACAAAATTGTTTATGAAAACAAATTTTAATCAAGCAATTCATTTATCCACAACATTTCACATAAAAACAATGGAGAATTTCCAATTTGTTTCAACCTGTATTGTTTCCCTTCTATTTATTTGTTTCCCTTCTATTTATTTATTTATTGATCAATTGATTGATGCAGATAAATTCTGAAGAAACTTGGTATTCTTCCTCTTTTGCCTTTTTAAATTTTTTTTCAGGCTGTTGTAAACTACTCAATGACATTAGTGCTACTTACAACTAGCAGAGCCTTTATCACCTTCAGTATATTTCTTGTTCTTATTCTGATACATTTATTTTTATCACTGATAACCTATCTGCAGCTGACGTTCAGTCTACTGCAGCCTGCACTACCCAACCTTAGCTAGGTCCCTTTATTTAAAATTAGTTAAAATGAAGTTACCAGGATTCAATTCAGATACAGTTTTTTGGTGCCCATGCATAGAGTCATAGAATCACTAAAGTTGGAAAAGACCTCTAAGATCATCCAGTCTGACTGTCTATCACTAATATTTCCCTCTAAATCATGTCCCTCAGTACAACATCTAAATTTTCTTCAACACCTCTATACACCTGGTATAGAATCATAGCATACTTCCTCTCATTAAGTTTTGAAGTGACTGTGCTGTGTAATTAGAAATTAAAAAAAAAAGAGGCATGTTCTTACTCCTTCTGAAAACACATATGTCTACATTCTCTATATCTACATCTTCCGTATCATTTATACTTACTCATATTAAAGATTAATTTTTAGTTTAGCCAAATTTTAAAACTCTTAAATTCCACATTTGATTGAAAGGAACAGAGATTCCTAAATGGGATGCAAGAAGTTAGAAGCTTTTGAGAGCCTGTTGCTTATCATCTGTAAAATGGGCACAATATTGCTTTTTTATAGCATGTTAAATTACAGAAAAAATTTTGAGGTGCTTATGTATAATACTTATCAGTATTCAAAAAATATAAAAAGAAATCATATCCAATATTCTAAATGAAGCCAGAAAAAAAAAAAAAAAAAAAAAAGAAAAGCCAATTCCTGTTCCCGTATAATTCACAAAGATGGGAAAAACACAAACACAGAATCATATGGATTAGAAGAAACCTCTGGAGAATCACTGAGCCCAACCTCCTGCTAAAGCAGGTTTCCTACAGGAAAATGTCCAGACAGGTCTTAAATGTCTCCAGAGAAGGAATCTCCACAACCTCTCTGGGCAGCCTGCTACAGTGCTCTGCTACTCTCACAGTAAAGTTCTTCCTCATGTTTGTATGGATCTTCCTGCTTTCTCTCGTCCAGAATGAACAGTCCCAGGTCTCTCAGCTTTTCATCATTCAGGAGATACTCCATGCTCCTCATCATCTCTGTGGCTGTGGATCAGACCTCAGATTTTATGTTAAATAAAAATTGACAAAAAATCTTAGGAATTATGCAATGTTGATTTTTATTTGAAATCAGTTTTAACCAACACATTGAAGAATCTTCAAAGAGAAGATCAATAATGGTATGACTGGCAGACCTTTAATGTGGCAAAGCAGATGGGTGTCACTGAAATAAACTTTTGCTGAGGTGGAAAGTGAGGTGGTTATAATTGGCTTCCAGCAGCCTCCTTATTTTATATATTTATTTACTCTATTTTCATATTCCTGGTGTTTCATAGCTCTAATTTCACACTTGCCTCCACTGGCCTTGTGTAACTTGAAATTTCAGTAATCTGTTTTTCTACTCCCTTGGGTACCAATAAAAACTCCATCTGTGTTAAAAAAATTAATATTGATGAGCAGATTGAGTATAAAAATGTACCTAGACCAGCTTCAAACAAGTCCTGATGATTTCATTAAATCTTTTTAATAGCCACTGTCAGAGGGAACTCTATGTTCTCAGTGAAAATGAGTTGCTGTATTTCTTCCAAATCTTTTTTTTTTTTTTTTTTTTTTTTTTTTTAAAGCAGAATATCCCTGAACTAAAACAATAGACAATTAGTTTGCCTACAGTCAAATTAATTAACATTTGTCAGATCCTTTATGGGACATGCAGTGGATGTATCATGTCTTACTTTAAAACAAGAAATTCCACTTTGTATTAGTTTTAATAATTGTCCTATTACAAGAGGTCTGTACATTAACTGGTTCAGTCATTGCTTTAAATGTTTAATCTCAGAGTGGGAAAAGAATTATTTTGGTCCAAGGACCCTTATGGCTCATTTTTTACATTATTAGGAATACTAACAAAACTGTGATTACAATAACCAGACATTACAAACACAGTAACGGGTCCAGCATAAAATGCAATCTGGAAAACTCTCATGATTTATTCAGAGTGCTTTCCCTAATATGTGTGTCTGATCAGGATATAAATTCAAATTGCTTCCTTTCCATTTCAGGTTGGGAAATATATATAATAGATTCCAGTAGATAATTGAATATGCAATATTTCAAACCACAGGTCAGTCAGGAAGCAAATTCAAAAAGTTTCCTCTGAAGTCTTCAGGATAACTTAAATGTATCATTTTTCTTGCTATGAATGGGAAAGCTCTCTCTTACCTAGGAACAGTATGCATAACTTATGAAATGAAGGAAAGTGTGGATTTATACATACATCAGCTGCTATGAGAGCAGCAGCTTCCTGAAATCACACTTTTATTCTGGAACAAGCCATGTGGCTCTCCCCACAGAGAAAGTATGAGATAGCTCAGTCTTTAATGTGAAGTAAATCATCTGGCTTTATTCATGGCAACTTGTTTGGGTTGCTATATGTCAAGCAGTCAAAGCAGAAACTGTGAATATGTGGGGTTTTTTTTCTTCCCGTTTCTCTCTGTTACCTCTATTTCCAGCATTTAGTTGAATAAAGCTGAATAATGCTTAGGTCTTAATATCTATTGTGCTGAATAAATGACTACAAGTAAAAATTATCACATCTAATTTTATTCACATACAGGTGAAGCGTCCAGTTTAAACCAGTCCTTGTATCATACAAGTGAGACCTCATAATACTACCACAACAAAAGACCATTTCCTTTAATATCTCTTCTTTTCCAGTGCTCACAGCAGAGCAATATGGACAGAGGAAACTTGTAGTATCATTTCCCCAGAATATTCTCCCAACCTTTTCTGTCTCAATGGCCGATGTCCTCATATTTGCATCTTGCATGGGTTTCTCTTCTAGGACTATGTCCAGTATGTCACCAAACCACATTAACTTTTAACATCCAAAATATCACAGAGGACAGAATTCTAACGCATGGCCACCTATTGTGTGAAGAATTAAAATTTCTATGTAGAGGCCAAAGACGTGGAGAACTGTTGAGAAAACTCTTTTCCTGGCTTGCTTGGCTTAGCTCTTCCATCAGTGGAAGCCAGTCCACAACTCCATCCTACGTACAAATAGTCCTGATCTGAACTCCTCCTAGTTCTCTTATATCAGTTCTGAGGCAGGAAGCTAAACAACAGACAGTTGTACAACACAGTTGTATAACAATTGAACCATCTGTCTGTCAAGATATTACCCAAATCATAATTTTCAAAGCATGTGATACAACTGGGCTCTGATCTACACTCTCACAAAGCACACTATTGTAATATAAGAGTAATAATGAAATTCAACAAAGTTTTTACGATACACACTTGGTTGTGATACTGAATTTATGTCTGTAAACATCCATAAAAATGTTAGATAGATGTAATGAAAAGCACATCCATTTTAATTAACATATATTACAAGTGGTTAGGCCATTTTTACGAGCAGTTTTCTAAGTTTCAACTGATTATTTTAGAGGAATTTCTACTACTGAAGGGATTATTTTTATTTGTTATTCTTAGGTATACATTTAGTAGATGACTCTGACTCTAACTCAGGACTACAAACAAATTTTGCATTCACCTTTCTAGTACAGGACCTGGTTATTCCTGAGTGTCCTCTGCAGCAGTATAAAAAAAACCACAAGTGTTATTATATCATTGATAGCGTGTTAAATCCAACGACAAGCCTGAAGGTTTCATAGCTTGTAAGAGCACAAGAAATTTGCACTGTTTATATGTGTGAGTGCATACGACTTTTCTTAGACCTCTGCAAGTATTCCTTGTGAACTGGGATGATAGTAACAAACATAGAGCTGATACACAAATCCCACCAGTTCATTCATGAACGTGCATAAATGCTCTGAAGCTAAAGCAAAATGCTTAATGTTCAGGAATCCAAGCTGTACTGTGAAAATCTGAAGCATACATATACTGATAAACACAGCAGCTATAATAAAACTCTAAGTAGCATACTGGAAAGGAAAAAAATGGAAGCATTGGAATCTTTATATATTTCTGAACAAGAATGTTTGTATCATTTTTAAAGCTTGCTCAAGGGTAAGTTTTAAACTGTACTTGCTATATTTTTGCCAGGAAAATTATGTCACTTTTAAAAGAGTGGAGAATACATTACTGAAGGAGCAAATAGGGTTGGAGTGTATGCTGAAGAGTTCCTGTCCAAACAACAACACACATTCATAAGCAAAAACATCACTAATTTAAAAGAACTGATGTGAAACATTAATTTTTAAATATAGTTCTGATAAACTGAATTATGCAGATTCTAGTCACAGAAGAATGAGTCCAAATTTTATGAAGCTTATGATTTCTTGTGAAATTAAGCACCTTAGTAAGTAGGACAGAACAACATTCTGTTTTTTTTTTCCTAATATTGTTCTTGTTTCTTTCTTTGAAACTCTCTAGGGAGTATTTTAAATCTTCTGAGATTCTCCCAAAAGAATTCAAATATGCAGTCTTATTTTATCTATCCAATGGATTTATTTTAGTTTCAGAGGTTGATAATAAAACAAGTGATGCACAAAACAATTGCTCAACATTCACCTACCAATGTCCTGCCAGTCCCTGAGCAGAGGTCTCACTCCCCAGCCAACCCTCCTCACAACACAAATGACAGTGTTATCAATACAGGTTCCATAATAAATTCAAAATACAGCATCACAGTAGCCTCTACAAATAAAACTAGCTCTACTTAATCCAAAACAAGGACAAAGAGTAAATGAGTAAAGTAATGAGTAAAGATTAACTAGATGAAGACTCCCCCATACGTTTAAACTAAGAACTGTGGTGTGGGCTTGGTTTGAGATATTTATTTAAGATGTCTAACAACTTCAAGAATTCACTAAGAAATGTGTTTTCATGAACTACTTGCTAATCCAAATTATCAATTGTCATATGAAACCTCTGCATTTGGAAAACAAATTAAAAAAAAATACTAAAGTCTATGTCTAAAATGCAGGAAACAGTAGAAAAATAGCACTAATTTGGAGGAAAAAAATATATAGGAGCCTCAAATAATGAAGCTTAATGAAAACTAAGATATTAACTTGTTTTATTTCAGTCACTGCTTGTGGAGTTTGTAATCCACCAGAAAGTGGGGGAAATTCTACCAGTTACAGTCCCTCCTTCCCAGGCAGGTACTACAGTAGACAGCTAATTCAGCATACACTGAAACTCAGGTGTTCACAAACTTCACTCACGCATCCCTGAACTGGAATCTAGGACTATTCACAAAAAAGAATATAACATTAAAGGAAACTTGTCCATACATGAGCAATTAGGCAGTTCATACTTTTGATTGTTTGATCACAATATAACCTCCTTCCTTAACTAACAGGAAAGTTGTAAAAACAAAACACTGTTGAAAGATGCTTTGTTTTCACTGCTCTATCAGGAGTGGACATTGATAGATTTCTTATATTAACTTGTTCCTAGTAAAATAAAATTGAAATTAAGAGCAAATTTTATTGTGCTTTTAGAAGCAGTTTTACTCTCGCAGTGACTGCCATATTCCCCACCAATCCAATGCTGCACTCTCTTTCAGGTATGTGATTTAGTGAACTTAGTCAGTCAAGAAATAAATAGTGTTTTATATAAATTAGGTGAAAATTTATAGCATTGTCCTTTCAGTAACACAGACTATTAAATATACTTGTCACAACCAGTATGCAAACTGCATGCTGCAATTCACCAACATTAGTCCGAGTAGATATCTAGTAGATAGTTTTTCTCAATGTCTGGACTTTTTCTTATTTTCCTATTTGTTTATTTAATACCTCTTTTTCAAGCATTTTTGAGAAAAAAGTATTGTGATATTTTTCTGGTATTTGGTAATGTATATTGTACATACATTTTTGTTCAGTCTGGAGAACAGTGACAAAATCAAGCAATGTACTTATCTGGGTTTCCAGTGAAAACAGTCAACAGTAGACTAATTCTTATGCATGTGACTGGGAAGAATTGGGGGACTGGGACTGGGAGATTACTTCTCATCATTCTGAGGAAGAGATGAACCAGGAATTAGTAAGACTGTCCACAGAAGGTGAAATTGTAGTTTAAAGGACCTGTATTATATAGCTCGTGGTAAAAAGAAAGACAAGAAACTCTATTTAACAGTGTACTTCTCCAGGACTAAGAAAATACACGTCATCTATGTGCATCCTTATTCTATGTGAATAACATATGTATTATTTTATTTTTGATTATGTAGCTATATATATATCATAGAATTATAGATTCATAGAATATTTTAGGTTGGAAGCAAGCTTAAAAATTATCAGTTTTAAACACACTACCATTGCAGGGTTGCCACCCACTAGATCAGATGGGTCTAGACATAAATATTCATCTATGTAAAGGTTCAAATTCAAAGATAATTTTCTCTGAGAAGTCTCATCAGTGTAAAACATTGCACAGTCTTTTACTAACAGGCGATTGACCAGACCAAAGGGAATTTATATTTTAATTAGATAAGTGATAATATTAGGAAAAAGGAGACTTGGTAACTTCACTGCTACCTTTCACTATAGAGGGAGTAGGTCCAAGAATAGCTGGATATCTGGAGGTAGATATTTCAACTGCTACTATTCAATCATCCCAATACTTTTCATCCATCCCAGTACTTTTCATTCACCATTTTATTTCCACTATAGCATTTGCTGTTCAATACAATGGAGAAGATTAAGACCTTTGGTAATGTTACGGGGCTTTTTGTCTGGATTGGTTTAGTTTATTTAAATGGTGTTTACATTACAGGAAAGAAAACATTTATCCCAAAAGTAATCCGGATCAAAATTCTTGGAGTCACCATGACCCCTCAGTAATGAATAGAGGCTTTGTTGATACTCTCAGGGTCAACATTGAATCTGAAAAGTGAGAGTTTAGATCAGTTTTTGGTTTTTTCCCATCTCTAAGAAACAGAGGAGAATTAAGTCAGACTAGCCAGACATCTCAGCATGTTTTACTCCACATTCAAACATGTCTTCAGTCACCTTAGTTCATATGATCAACCTTGAAATTCGAAGTAGAAATGAATTTTCCATATGTAACAAAGGCAGTGGGTAGGTTTGTCAATAAGTATATGTAGAAGCTGTTGTGTCAATACAAGATCATCTAACTGTCACAAGCACTTCATTTGCTTGTGTATTTGCTTAAAACATCTTACTTAGACCTTTGCTTTCACTAGGAAGCACAAAAGATATTACTGACAGACTTCAGCTCACCATCAGCGTCTCTACAATTTCTCATTTCCATATTTATCTTTTACAGAATCTATTCTGAGATCATATACTTTTTCTTGTTTTTAATTTAAAAAAGCAGGTAATTCTGCCTGCCTTTCATAATTGGATTATTTTAGCATCCCATCTGAGAGATTTTATTTTCCAGAGAGTAAAGTGTTTAATTTACCCGTAGCACAATTTAATTTCTTATAAATCCTTGAGGATTTTAGTGCTTTTATGAATCTTATCTAGAGAAGATACATCAATCAGTATGGCATCACTAACTAGACTGATATTTTTAAAATATTATTAGTGATCAGGGAAATCAAATGCTGTCTAGCTATTTTTTTAAGGGCACCCCATTTTCTATTAGGAGTATTGTTAGGTTTATTAAATGGCTTCTCCAAACTTTTGACATAAAGAATGTCCTTCATTAAGAAAGGGTTAGAGTGTCCTTTATCAGGGGAAGCATGGTATTGCAGATGATACAATAAATATTGCATGCCATCTAACCATTTTTAATGACCAAAACTGTCTTTGGCTTAAAGAAGTATCTTTTTCTATAGCTCAGAAATACTCAGTTCTTAGGTAAACATTAGAAGATTGATTCATTCATGTTTCAAAGAGTTATTTCAGCAAAAGATTGGCGTGTAGAAAGGGTGCCATTATAGAAAGTACAGTAAACAAAATCTTGCCATTAAGAAAATTTACATTAAATTTCAGTAAAGCTGGTTTTGACTGGAAAAGTTTCATACTGAATAGAGAAGCACAACTTCTAATAATGCTTCTACAGGGGCAACTTTTCTAAACTCTGGAAGAAAAAAATATTTCTGAATTATTGTTTAGTAAATTCCTTGTTTGTCTAATGAATTCTTAACATAAAAAGTATAAAAATTTTCCCTGTTCATTGCAGGAAATTTGGACTAGGTGACCCCTTCTAACTCAAATGATTCCTGGTTAGCATGTCAAAGTCCTTTACAAGATCTCACCCAAAATCATAATTTGCTCTGCATTGTACAGGAACGTCCCACTCAGACAGCAGTGGATTAAGCTGAATTTTCAAACTCAAGAGAAACATTTGATTACTGAACTAGCAATCTGCCCCTCAAGGTCAGATTTCATCAGGGAGATTTATCTCTGTATCTTTAGCAACTGATAGTGTAGATCTCTCCACTGGAGATAGTCAGTCTGGGTTCCTCCAGGGGAGAATCAAAATGGTATAAAAACATGATTCACTTGAACAATTTTACACATTTTTGTTTTGGTTAAGTGAAAACACTTTCTAGAATTGCTTATTTTTTCCCCATTGACTATAAAGTAGTTCTATCAATTTTAGTTCTTGCAAGCTGAATAAACATCTAACAACAGAAGCCTGCATTTTCCCATGAGATATACAGGAGCAGCAGCATCTCTTTTTCATTCTCTTATAGTGTTTGCTTGATAGTAGAGCAGTTGTGCAATACCATTTGCATAAATTCATATCTCACATTCTCACTGGTAGACTTATAATTTGCAGAAATGAGTTAGGATATTCTTGGCAGACAACACCAAGCAAAGACTTTATGGACATCCGTGTTCCAAATCAAAGAAAGGAAAAAAAGTATTACTACAACAGAAACACATACTACATATTTTAGATTTCCAGTAATATCATAGGAAGTGAGAAAGGAACTGCGAATCCAAACTCAAAATCCTTGTGTACCTTATTGTAGTTAAATGATCATACTGTATATTTGAGACACTTTCCATTAAATATGGAAATTAAAAAGATATGAATTTGGAATGGAAGCAGAATGAGGTCAGTATTAGAAGTTCATGGATTTTCTAATAGATACCGGGTACCCCCAAAGAAAGATGTTTCTCTGTATTAAGTGATCTTCCCATTTAGTTCCTAATGTTCCCCCATCAAACCATAACTTTTAAATGAATTCATTGTCATTGACTTTGATTTCTGCATGCTGAAGTTTTTGTTTTAATTTTGCTTCTCTCTGTAACGCCGAATTTGCTATTCTTCCATCAGTTGACAATAAACAGCTTTGAAGTAATTGCACAACAAAGACAGAGTATTGAAAGAAAGCATCTTAAAAGCAAAAGTTCTGCAAAGAATGATCTCTGATAATAGAAACAAGTACTGGAAGCAATTAAAAGCTGAAAGCATTTGGGAAAAAGCAAATTAACTGATCTTCTAGAGCGAACAGACGTGATCTTTGGAGTTTAGAAATATGATTTCCCCCTTCTCACTCCCTAATGAAATACAGAGGCAGGACACTATTGCCTAATATTTTCCACATCTTTTGTTCTGAGCTTTATATCAAAGTTACTGAAGGCCTTATGCAGAACAACAACAACAACAACAATAATAATAAAATAGAACATTCTGAGCACTCATGACATGAACAGGAGTAAAACTCAAAAAAAAAAAAAAAAGTATTTTTGGATCATTTTCATTAATTTAAAATGGAATACAGTGATTAGAGAGAGTGTACAAAAGTGGAGAATGACATAAACTGAGTGAAAATATTTTCACTAGCTGCTCAGTTATAATCTTCTCATCAAATGTTTTCATCAACTGAAGTGTTTTAGTTGACTCATCTTTTGCAAGCCTGATGCAAATGCTGATCTTGAGGATGTATTTGAAGCCAAGGAGAAAATGGGATGGAACTCCTTAACCTGGAGGTAGAGATTGTTTATATTCCTGCCTTCAGCTAAGCCTTAGAAATTCAGTATGTAGTACAAGCTCAGAGCAAAAGGTCACGATAACTCTCAAATCTTAGTAACCTGTATTTGGAAAAAGAATAAGTGAACATTCATGAAGTTAGAAGTCATAAAAACTAAGGGAGATCAAGGTTACATGTTCAGTAATGAATGGCTTGGATTGAAAGGGATCTTGAAAATCATCTAGTTCCAACCCCTCAGCTGACAGCAGGGCTGCCAAACACTAAATCAGGCCAGGGTCTGATCTAACCTGGCCTTAAATACCTCCAGGGACGGGGCATCCAGAAATTTTCTGGGCATTCATTCCAATGTCACACCACTCTGAGTAAAAAAATTCTTCCTAATATCCAAATCTCCCCTCTTTTTGTTTAAATTTTTTCCCCATTGTTCTATCACAATCAGTCCGTGTAAAAGGTCAGTTTCCGTCCTGTTTATAAACTCCATCCAAGTACTGAAAGGCCACAATGAGGTTTCCCTGGATTCTTCTCTTGGATGAACAAGCTCAGCTGCTTCCTTTCTTCATAAAAGAGATGCTCCAGTTCTTTGATCATCTTAGTAGCCCTACTTTGGATCTGCTCCAACAGCTCCACATCAGTCTTGAACTTGGCCTTGTTGAATCTCATTAGGTTCACATTAAAGAAATAGTTTGTCATGTCCCTAGCAGAAGAAGCCTTCAAGATCTGAAATGTAGTCAGTCATCAATACCAAGATTAAGAATGAAAATACGTCAGTATAAAATTATAGGGCAATCCTTAGAGCCTTATATCTTTATTTTAGTGCTCTAACACTTGGCTCCAAAAAACCTAATGACTATAAAAAGAATTTATTTGAAGTTAGCTAAAATGATTCTTCTTGATGGTCCTTTCTGCAGTTGCTGGCACTTGGAACTCTGTCTCCACTTAAGCACATGAAATAGATAATAACTTACACAGAAAATGTTAGAAATTGAGTTAACAAGAAGACAGGACAATCTACACACAGGGCACAGTATATGGCCAGATACAGTTATTGACAAGCCCTGTTTGCACATAACCAACTTTTTTATCTTTGTATTCCTCCGATTTTGCACCACTGTTCTTCCTCATACTGGGGAACCGACAAGGGGGAATGGTTTAATAAGTCAAAGGGAAATTAATCTAAAGTAAAAGAGGGGAGATGACACCAAGCTGAGTGTTGCAGTTGACACAGTGGAAGGAAGGGATGCCATTCAGAGGGACTTCAACAGACATGAAAGGTGGGCCCACGTGAATCTAATGAGGTTCAACAGAGCAAAGTGTAAGGTTTTGCACTTGGGCTGGAGGAATCCCAGGCATCCATACAGACTGGAAGGAGCCCTGCAGGGATGGGGAGGTGATTGTCCTTCTCTATTCTGCCCTTGTGAGGCCCCATCTGTAGTACTGTGTCCAGGCCCGGAGCCCCCAGTGCAAGAAAGACAGAGAGCTGTGGGAAAGGGTCCAGAGGAGGGCCACAAAGATGATCAGGGGACTGAAGCACTTCCCCTGTGAGGACAGGCTGCGGGAGCTGGGCTTGTTCAGCCTGGAGAAAAGAAGGCTGTGGGGTGACCTCATTGCAGCCTTTCAATAACTAAAGGAAGCCTACAAACAGGAGGGGAGTCAACTCTTTGAAAGGGTAGATTACTGCAGGACAAGGGAAAATGGTTTTGAGGGAGGGAAGATTTAGGTTGGCTGTCAGGAGGAAGTTATTTACTATGAGACTGGTTAGGTGCTGGAACAGCTGCCCAGAGAGGTTTGGGATGCCCCGTTCCTGGAGGTGTTCAAGGCCAGACTGGATGGGGTCCTAGGCAGTCTGGTCTGGTATTAAATGTGGAGGTTAATGGCAGGGGGGTAGGAGATTCATGATCCTTGAGGTCCCTTCCAACCCAGGCCATTCTGTGATTCTGTGATTTAGATTATATGTTAGTTAATTTTTTCACTCACAGGCTTCCAGAGAAGCTGTGGATACCCCATCTCTGGGGGTGCTCAAGGCCAGGTTGGATGGAGCACTGAGCAGACTGATCTGGTGCCTGGTTGAGTGGCTGACAACCCTGGTGTCAGCAGAAGGGCTGGAACTAAATGATCTTTAAGGCATTTTTCAGCTCAAGCCATTGAAAGATTCTATGATTTTATGATTCAGTTCTATGATTCTATGATAGTTTAAAGCCCTCTGTATGGTTCATTCTCAAAGTACCACACAACAAAATGTGTAATCCTACAATGCTCTTTCCAGCACCCCACAATCCATTTCACTGCAATCCCACCCCTACACACTTCATAAAGTGCCCTTCCATTGACCCACAGAGCTGAATGTCACCTCTGGCCCACAGTTCCCATGAGAGAGCCCTGGTGGGGTCATACCTATTAAGGGGTTATTCAGGTTCTCCCATATGCTCTCTGTACTCATTCACATGTGTGGAGATGTACCTTTGATCTAGTAACCTTACAATATGTTTTTTGCAAGTGAGAGCTAGAAATGCGTAATTTATTATCCAAACTTCTGCAGGCTTTTCCTAAATGCACAAAATCTAAGGGCTAGATCCCAAGCTAATACAAATTAGAGCAGCTCTCCTCTGGCCTTTAATAATTCCAGCATGTCATCACTTTAAATGTGCCTGTTTCATCGGCTTTGCCACATTATTAAATTTTCATTTTTTTATTCCATTTTTCAAGCATTAGACATGGCTACATGGCAACATCGTCAATATATATAAAACTGTGTGAGAGTTATTTCTTCTTTACTCACTTGTTAAAAACTTTCTGGAACACTGCAAAACAAAGTATCTACACTAATGTTAGATTAGATACATTATATTGTCATGTAGCATCCATAAGGTGTTTGAAGGTTTTTTAATATTTTTCTCCAGTATTTCACAATAAAGAACACACTTTTGTTTTAGATTCCCGTGAGATCACAAAAGATAGAGTAAAAGACATACTTTTTTATGAAAAGACAATAAAATTTGTCTGGAAATCTTTAATCCTCACTATTTTTTGTCAGGCTTTCTCTTTTCTTTTTTACCTTCCATTTACCAACAGTTCAATGCATTACTTCTAAAGATGACATTTCTTTCTTCCCCACCAAACAAATCTGAAGCACCTACATCGTAAGTTTATTTTTCTTCTTATCTTGAACTTCACTTGAAACTTTGCTGTCTCAGAGTTGTGCCTCCCTCATCGACGATTATTTTGTGGCATTGCTTTACAGCTGACTTTGTTCTAACACATAAGATCAGAAAACCCTGAGATTAAATACGTAAGTCACAAATTTTAAATGTATTTTAGTTCAAATGCTTCCTGAAGACTGTTCTCCATTTTGTGATTTGTAGATGTTGTGATTGTTTTTTTTCCCCCCCAGTGTTATTACATTGCCCTCTAGAAGTGCTGACAAAGATTGGCTGCATGAGTTCAGCCCGTGTCAGCCTTTCATACTCTTCTAAGCTGAAATGTTTCTGCTGTCATTACCAAGAAAGATTCAGCATATGTAGATGCATATTCTGCACACTATTATGCTTTCAGCAGCCAAAACACTTCTTTTGTTATGCTGTCAGATTTCTCATCCATTGGGAAGTACCACTTTTTGTGTGTAAGGCCCAACTTCACACGTGCTTGATACAGGCTACAGGGAGAAGGGCTTCCAAGACCCCAGAGCGTTCGTAGCTGCTGAGAGCTGATTTCACTGGTGTACCTGCAACTTGAATACTGTGTTCAGTTTGGGGCCCCTCACTACAATAAAAACATTGAGGTGTGAAGTATTTCCAGAGAAGAGCAATGAAGTTACAAGGGGTCTGGAGCACAAGTCTTATTAGGAGTGGCTGTGGCATCTGGGATTGTTTTCTGGAGAAGAAGCTCAGGGGAGACTTTGTTGCTCTTTACAGTTCCCTGAAGAGTCTGTGGCATCTGTGGGGTTTGGCTTCTTCGGCCAGCTCACAATCATAGCATAAGAGGTAATGGCCTTAAATTGAAGTAGGAGATGTTCACTTTGGATATTAGGAGAAATTTCTACACAGAAAGAGTGGCAATGCGTTGGAATAGGCTGCCCAGGGAGGTGTAAAGTCACCGTCCCTGGAGATATTCAAGAAATGTGCAGATGTGGCACTGAGGGACATGGTTTAGTAAATGTGATGGGGATGGGTTGGTGTTTGAATTAGTGATCTTTTCCAACCGTAATGATTCTCTGATTCTAAGATTCACATTTTATAAAATGTGGGTATGCTGTGCAATTTCTTGAATTGGGCTTACACGACAAAGTTTTGATAGTGGAGGGGAGTAGAGGGTGTTATGTTTGTACCCTCTGTGAGAAGTGTCCAGAACTCCCCCACATGAAATCAGAGCAGCTCCAGTTGCTCCAACAGGGACCCACCACCAGACAAGAGGAAGGAAATGAACAGGAGACCTTAACCTTTTAATAAATTAATTAATAAAATGAATGAAAAGGATAACGTAAGAAGAGGTAAGCCAAGAGAAAGGGATACTGAATACTCAGATAGAGGAACACATTGTCTTTTTTGAAATAATTTTTGAAAACTGAAGAAATGGAAGATGTGGACAGGAGTGTCTGCCAGCTGACTGTTAGAAGTAATCTTAATATGAATATTATATCTATTTGTGATGTGGTAGCAGGCAAGAGCATCACTGAGAATCAGTTACTGTCTGATGCTGTGAATAATGCAGATAATGTAATAAAACAGGCAGAGATGCCCCAGATAGCTCTAGACTGGCCAAGGTACACCAAGAGAACATAACAAATGAAACTAAGAGACTTGAGCAGGAAAGCAGCAGTCATAGCTGCTTGTGTATCCAGTGACTCAGAGAGAAATTCTGTTCATTCTGGGAAAACTTTCACAGGAAGTTGTATAAATGGATGTTGTGTTACCTTATCCTTCTTGTTTCTAATGTTCTAGCTTCCCTTCTCTTACCTTTTTTAGAGCTACAGACCATCTGTTAATCAATGGCAGAACTTCTATTTAACATATTAATTTCTGAACCATAACTGAAAAGAGTAAAAACTTTTGATGACTTTGTAACAACCAGCTGATTTCCCAAGCAAGTAGTTTTTGCCATCTCTGACAGAGGTATTTGACTATTCATTCAAGTTTTTATTCAAGTTCTTATTGTGCTACAAGGTACATTTCATTTTCATGGAGAATACTGGTTTCATTTTATTTCTTTTTAAGTATTTCTATACTCCTGAAGGAATGAAAGCATATGAGGTGTCAGGCATTTTCAGCTCCATAAAGAGATTCCTACATTTCCACATATCTGAAGTCAGAAAATAATTATTTGCACAAATCTGATTTGTGTGAAAATAGGATGAAATATTTACAGGTTTTACAGAATTCTGCGTTTAATTTAAGATCATTTCATTTCAAATGCTGAAATCATGGAGGCAAAAACTATCCCCTCTGGACATCACAAACAGAAATCTTTTATCCACCCATGTTATTAGCCATTAAAAGCAGTAAATTAAAATTGGGGCAGCATTTTACAAGAGGGAGATACTGCTTCTATTGTCACCTAATGTACCATTTAAACCAACTAATTCTTGCCACTGCTCATGATATTGCTTCTGAGCAACTGATCCCCATGCCTGAATTTGCAGCCTGGCACATTAACCTTAGACCTCATTTTACTTCAGAGGATCTTCTTCATTTTCACTAAAAAAGTATAGAAACCTTTTAAGGCCACTCGCTCTCATAATCTCATTTTCCTTTGTAAAGATGAATGCATGAAAACTGTTTATACAGTGGAGACTTAAATAGTTTTTCCAAGAGGTATCATCGAAAGCTCATGGAGATCAATGTCTTTTCTTTATGAAAGCACATTAAGGCAGATTCTTAGATGATGTTTGAATGTTTGAATGTCTGAAAGTGACTGTTTGAATGTCAAGGTTTACCACACATAGAGCTAGTCAAGTATCCTTCATTTCTATTAATATGAAGAATAAAGAAAAAATAAAAAGAATGTCATAGGATCATAGAATAATAGAATCACAGAATGGTTTGGGTTGGAAGGGAGCTTCAGGATCATCTAGTTCCAACCCCCCTGCTGTAGGCAGGTACACCTCCCTCTACACCAGGTTGCTCAAAGACTCTAGTTGTCTAAATATTTACAGACCATGATTGTTTATTACCTTGAATCTGGAGCAACTGCCTGACTTCTGAATTCAAAAACACAATTTCCTGACAGCTGAGGCACTGCTTCCAGTTAGGTTTCTTTGGTATCAAAATGCTCTCTCATAGGTCTAGTCTTCATACTTGACAATTAAACCAGTGTAATTGGTTTTCAGAATATATTGTAATGTCAACAGAAATGCAAGTTGGGTTTGAAGCCATGTGACAGAAGGAATCCTGTGATGAATGAAGTGCTATATGTTTCACAAGGTCTGAAGTGGCAAATTTGCAAAGGATCAGATTATTATCTAGTCCAGAGTGATACAATAAATGTTTTCTTCATTATCCGAAAGGCAGAAAGTATGATAATTTTTCTTTATTAAATTGGGAACAAAGCTGCTTATAAAGAGAGAAAAATTATTGCAATGCTTTTCAAATCCGTGGTCAAGAATACCAGAGAAAGGGAAGATGATGCTGAGCAAGCTCTAGAAGATCAGCTGACATAAGTTATGAAGAATAGAGAAAATTTGCTCTGTTTATAGAAAAGTGTGCCAAATTTGGAAAGTGGAAAATTTGATTGTCTGAGATAAGATACTAATATTACTGTCACAAGCAGCTAATCAATTACTGCCATCTACAGAGCTAACCTCACAGAACTGCACTCATGAGGAAGTTTTATAAATGTATTGGGGTTACTGTGCAGGTCAGATCTTGTTCCCTCAAATACCAGAGGGAGTCTTAACCAATGACTTTGAAAAACACAAGAACATCCTGACAAATTTATGACCCATTACTCTGTCCCTGTACAAGAGAGTTAACCTGCTGTTTTATTACTTTTCTATGCCAAAAATTCTCGAAGAAAGGTAAAAGGAAACTTCACATTTATACGTATCTTTATTTTAATTTAATAAAGAATATATTTACTCAGTTTTTTGTTGGTTTTTCTTTTTTCTTTTTTTTTTTTTTTTCAATCTTAACTTTCATTTTTAAGTAGAAAATACTAAGGGAATCACGCATGAAAAGCACATCAACCAAAATACCCACACACTACCTGTGAATTCTCATGAATTTTAAGAGAGTCTGGAGCAGTGCCTCTATTCACTGTGTGTTGGTGAAGTGGTGGTGACAATAACATCAGTGTTACCATTTTTACAATCCACTAAAGCATGCAAGAAAGGCCTTAAATGCTCTGAACTTGCATATGTATATTTTATGTAAAATTGTTTGGGGAGGGGAGGGATTAAATTTAACTAACTTGCAGATGATGCAGAAATAAAATTGTATAATAAAACCTGTGCAAACTGAAAGATTGAAGACAGAGAGACAACATCATCATTTTCACTTTCTTCAAAGAAGCATATTCAAATATTTGGTAATGTGATTCCCATCAATATTAAATGCCTATAGTATATTTCCCCAGATGCTTGTAGTATATTGAAATGTATGGTATAGAAATGTAACCACGTTTGGAGTGGAGCTGTCCTGATAGAATTACACAGAACAATGGCATTTTCTTCTCAGAAGTGGAGTTAACGTGTTATCTGCCAGCAACAACCTCTGACTAAGTAAAGGTTGGGAAGTGTGCCATGTGACTTCCAAAGCAGGCATTTACTTAGGATGTTGGATCTGATGCTGCTGGAAAGCACTTTGTCAATTTTAGTTGCAGAGTAAAGGATTCTAGTACTGTTCCCTTTAGCAGGGAAAATGTACTTCAGTGCAAAAGAAGGCAAGAGCAGCTGCCATTTCAGTGAGGGTGTTCTGAGTACCTGGCAACACAGCAGAGCGTACACTTCACCAACTGAGCGGTAGAAAAAGAGATAAAGGACCACAGTCCCCCTAACTCCCAGTTTTAAATCTAAACGCTAAACTTTGCATTACAAAACCCAACAATAATATCACTTCTTCCCAAGAGTGAGCAGTTATTTGCACACTGAGGCAAAAAAGTGTGAAAAGTATGTATACCAGCACCATCTAGTGATGTCTGCCAAAGGATTGATGCCTTGATACTGGGGACCCAGAAGAAAGCTCCTGGTTCTATGCATACTTGCACCAGCACATTCATGAACTAGATTATTTGAGATGTCTTTGAATTTCACATCGTAATAACGTCTATACAAAACAAATTTGTTTTCAGTGAAGATCTTTCATAGAAATACAGGCAAAAATATCTGAACTAACTGAAACATGATTGATGTGTTGATTATACAGCTTAAAATAGTATAGCATTGTACTCAACAATATAAAAGAGTTGGCTATGTATCTATGAGGATTTTTTCTTGGAAGACAGTTACTGAAATATTTATTCATGTGTTATTCATTAGCAAAAGCAGTTGAAATTTGTTTGAGGTTTATGATGTCCTTGAACATTCACACTGATCAAAATTGAAATTTTGGACCTTTATTTTGTTTCACCTGACATTTATTTTACTCTCACAGCTGTGATACTGTATAGGCAACCTTCATTTATTTTATTCAGTAGTGATATTACATGAAAATAGTAGCCAGCCTCTATTTGCTAGGGCAGAGAAATATGAAGTATTTAAAAATATTGCCTTTTTGCAAACGGAGACACTGTATTCCACATTTTGGAAGGCTCAATGAGCGTGTTGCCAATAGGAGGTGAAATATGTAGATCAGACTGAATACAGTGTGACCTTTGTATGCAAAAGCCTTCTGAGATATGCCGGTGTGGTAGAGAAAAATATTCAAATATAAGAACTTTGGGTATGAAAGAATACAGAAAGTGAAAGAACATTGCCACAACAGATGAAATACAAACCTTTCTGAGATAGCATCATGAAAAAGCAGCTAGCCCAAATACAAGACATAACAAGACTACAGCAACACAGAAGAGAAAATAATGATATTTTTTATATCAAAATGGAGTCAAATCCTAGTTTATATTATATATTAGACAGCACTTATTTTAAAGTGGATTGAAGAGATCAGTGAGCTCTTGGTGGGCCTGGAACAAGGACAGAGAAAACTCACATCCAATCACAAGGTAAGTCATACTAGTCATCAGAGATTACCACAATTTCTTTGCATATATGGCTAATGGAAGCAGACATGGAACTAAAGGATGTACTGTACTGATCTACTACAGCTGCTGCTATACATATACATATTAGCTTTTTTCAGCCTTCATTCTTAAAAAGCTCACAACTGCATCAAAGCATCAACTCATAATTTCCACTGAAATCATGTAATGAAGGAAGCTTTATAATGTATTACCACTGACAAAAAAACTCCCTTTGTGTCCAAATCTCCACTGTATCTGACTGTCCAGAGTTCCTTTCATATATGAATATTGTCCTAAAATCCACTCTCTTGTTGATTAGGGTATTGGTTGGGTGCTTAGTGTGTATAATCTTAGTGGATCAGTCTTACATTACAAACATCTTTCCAAATGCTGCCAGATATCCACCATGTGATTTACACTGGAAAAAAAAAGAAAAAAAAAAAAAGTCAGGAGCAGCAGCTACATCCATCTGTAATGTCATATCCATTGATCATTTCTTCTTTTTATCTCATGGTTAATGATCTATTTAACATAGTGCCTGACTTCAGTTACATAAACCATGGGAACTGATAACACCAACATAGACACATGAAATAAAGTATTTAGATTAGATGAAATGACAAGTCCGAGCTATTGCTATATATAAAGGGTGCCTGAGAAGTAAGATAAGAGAAGAAACCCCAAATATTGCCTGAATTGGCTCCTTTTTTAAGGATAAGCATGAGGAGACATAAGAACACGAGGAGCAGTAACTTGGGATATTTTTGCACATTACAGTTTGATATCACCAAGATTGTGATGCTGCCCACTAGCACTCTCTTTATTAATAGTGGTTTACCATCATAGCCTTTTCTTTCTAGAGCTATCCACGTGGTCATTAAGGTGATAAAAACCCATCTATATTTGCCACCTATGAAAGTATTCAAACCACCAAAATACAAATGTCAAAGTTATCCTGCTGAGATTTCTAATTCCCTGTACAATCAGCATTGACAGATACATTCCTGTGGAGGACAATTCAGAGCATGTAAATTAACTAGCTATGATAGAAACCTAAATGTAGATGAAAATGAATGTCTATCAAATGGAAAATACTAAATCTATCTGAAAGGTAAGACTTACTCTCTAAATAAAATGAAGCTATAAAGCAAATACTTGAGACCAGCCTTTGAAGAGTAGGAGCAGTGATATAGGAGTCTGAAAGTTTCATCTACCCTTTACATATTTTATATAAATAGGCAAGTAGCCATGAATCCCTTGGCTGTCCTAAGGAATACCAAAGTAGAAGACTATGACCCACTGTTCACCTTAGCTAGGTTTGAGTTTGTTCAGTTTACCCAACGAAGGGAGCGTATATAGTGGACACATGTTGTGTGTACTCTAACCTTTTCTCTTATATGCAATAAGCATAATATTTTATTATTTGTTACACTCTTGCACTTGTGTCTGTACATCATTTCTCCCCAAGTGCCTCCATCAAATGAGAAGCAAAGAGTTTTGTGGGGAGGAGTATCTCTAAATGACTAATATTACTTACTACGCATTCAGTCACTTTTGGAGATGGGTGAATGAGTTAGGTGGACTTGTGGTCTGGTCCTGTAGACATATCCTCAGTATCACACCATCCCTGAGCCTCTTGCCCTTTCGTCCTGCATGAGGGAGTCAAAGAATTACATCTCCACCTGTATGCTGAGGAAAGGAGAGGAGCTTCAGAATTTTTTAACTTCTTTTTCATTCTTTCTGTGAAAGTAATTTGAAACCAGATGGGATCATGAAGATAAAAGAATTCCCATTAAGTATCAGCACAGATGCTATTAGTATGCTAATGGACAGATGTTTTCTTAAAGAAAAGACAAAAGATATAAAAGGTGTCAAGAGAATAAATAGACCTTTTTTTTTTTTTTTTTTTTCTCCTGTGCAGAATCCAACACAGAAATGACCAGTGTGAAAAAGCAATTCAGCAAAGAAAGAAGTTCATGAAGTCTTTTTAGAAGTCTTGGGAACACTGACTCAGGGATTACAAAAAAAAAAAGTTGCTATTAAATGTTTTTTTTAATAGCCCTATATATAATGGTATTCATGAGTGAAGAAGAGATGTTAGTTAGATAATGGTTTTGCACAATATAACTACATTCAAAAATTACAGCTAGTAAAGTAGTTTCCAAAAAACGAAGTGCACAATACTTCTTTTATGTTCAATCAGCAGAAAACAAATTTGGTGACTAATATCTTAAAACAGCTTCTTAAGTTACAAATAACAGTAAAATATACTTTTATAAAAGACATTCCTTAAAACCACATGTGCATTTATTTATTTTAATCCAGATATATGTCGAAAAGCCGTTACCATGTCCATATCTCAAGTCCTGAAATGCTGCCTGATCTTTCTGTTTGTTTTTAATTAAAACCACTCAAGTCTGAACTTGGGAAAAGCAAAGTCTTATTACCACAGAAAGGAACTTCCTATATGTGAGGTGATAACTGTACCAAGATGAAGACACTCAGAGGATTTATAGGTTATTAAGCATAGCGTTATTACTCTGTATGAAAGAAAAGGTGCTTTTTCTCTCCTTGAGAGAGCAAGAAGCACCTTGTAACTGAGTGCCGAATGTCATGTAACTGCTTGGCTTTGATTCTGACTCTACAGATGCAGGATGCACATTTTTGTTTTATTCTACCCACAGGAATAGAGACCACGTGTTACGTCATAGCATGATCACTGTAGTGAATACTCAGTGATAGTCTGTTGGCATGTATTAAAAGCCCATCAGTAAAAGAGCATCTCTGAAAGTAATGCCTTGTAATATATGATGTTGGCCCATGATATCAGAGACAGATGTTGGTGGTATGCAGGTAAAATTTGAACCTTCCTAGCAATATTCCGTTACATTTTGTTCCCACATGACAGATGGCAGCAGAGGAGCAGCCTGACAAATGGCATCTGACATGGGAGTATGTTATGAAGCAAAGGTGTGTCATTGAATTCCTCTATGCGAAAAAAATGGCACTTGTTGACATTCATCAACACTTGCTGAATGTTTATGGAGACCAAAGGGTGGCTATCAGCACAGTGAATCAGTGGGTGATGTGTTTCAGTGGTGGCAACAGTGATGTGAAGGACAAGAAATGTTCTGGACAACCATGAAGATATTTATGAGCACAGAATGCACGCTCTTGCTGGCAAAAATGCATAGCTAATAATGATGACTACATTGAAAAATAGCATTTTGTAGCTGAGAATTTGCTCTAGCAAATAGTGTTACTGTGCTTTTTGTTGTGATTGTAGTTTTCCATGGAAATAAATGGGAGGCATTACTTCTGGAGCAAAGCATATAGCTCAGCAAAAGTAAGGATTGCACAGGAATCTACTGTTGAAGGTTCTACAAACTGGTGGACAGGGTTTTCGAGATAAGAAAGCATGCATTGGGATGATCCCAAGGAATTCATAGATTCATATTACAGTTGTGTTCAAGAAGTACAATGTATATCATTCATTCTGATATTCAGCCATTGCCTTTGCAACACATTTAAGTCATTAATAATGAAAAAATTTCTTTTTTTTTTTTTCAACAAAATGCATATACTCACATTGTCTTACTGATATAACTCTCTAGGCATTTTATTTGAATGTGATCAAATATATAAGACTGGATCTCAGCAGTTCTTACTGGGCAAACACCGGATGAAAATAACGGTGTCAAAATAACTTATTCAATAAGCTAAACTGGTGATATTTGGGAAATTTCTTTGACAGCATTTTTCAACTTTCAGTGGAGACAAGAGGAAAAAAAAGGAATAAAAAATCTGATAAAAATTATCTGATAGTATTTTTTTCTGTTGTATTCTGTTGAATTTACTACCTGGGCTCATGATCCTGCATTAATCCATCAGATGGAGACCCAGGCTACTTTGTGCCATTCACTGTAAACAGGATAGGCAGAGTTACAGAAGTAGTCACTTGATATAGAGCTTTCAGTGACTTTAGACTTGATCTCTCTGGCAGATACCTCATAAAATAAGTCAACTATGAAAAAAAAAGAAAAGGGGCATACTGGAGACCTTTTAAAATCATCCAATCAGGATTAAAGAAAAAAAAAATCTATCTTGAAAAAAACCATTATCAGTAGAATTAGAGAATTTCTGTTATAAAGAAGATCTTTGTCTGCTTCAGTATTTATACTAGTTCCCATGAGGATGGTATTTAAACACAACAGGAAACAGCAAAAACAAAGTTGGAAGAAACTCATGTTCCTCTGTGAAACTCAGAGGTATATTTCATGAACAAAAAAGGACAAAACAGAGGGAGGTGAGATAGCTCAGCTTGAAGGAAGAACAAAAACAGTGGCACAGCATCAGTTTATCTTTATATACTGACACTACTCACAGGCAGAAATCAAGGGAAGGCAGGACTTCCTTGCAGAGATAAAAAGAGCTGCTGATGGTAGGGAATGATCAGTAACAGAATACCTTCATCAGCTCAGAGAAAAAAGGATTTTAACTGGCACATGTCAATGTGTACCAACACATACCAATTCAGTGAGAAGAAACTACTAGCAGGAGTATGAAAAATGCATCTTGATCTCTCTTTGCTAATTCCTAAAGGTCTACAATATCACTTCTCAAGTGAGTTCATTGCAATCGAGAAAATCCTAACAGCTGAAAATTCAATCCTGTTGTCAGTGGTGTGATAGCACAAGTAGAAACTTCTGATTTACCATTAGTGAGCATTGTGAATATAATAAAAAACAGGAAATAATATAGGTGTTGTTACATCCATCAGGCAGCTGGAGCCTACTGGGAAACATATCACCCACCTCAGGTCTAAGAGCACATGCAGTGTAGTAAAAAGTCTGTAAAAATATGTCCTGTGAGATAGTAATGGGAATGGCTGAGTTAACTCAGAGAAGAGTGTGGAGCACACGTCAATAGTCTTCAAATATGTAAAGGTTGTGCTGTATGTGTAGGGCAGCTGGGAGAAATGATGGTAATGTGTTTCAGCTACAGAAACTTAGTCCACAATAAAAGCAAAAAAGAATTCAAACAATAAAAAAGTTATGTATTGGCATAAGAGGATTGTACAATTTCTGTCACAAATGGTTTATAAGGACAGTTAGGCTAAGTCTCTACTACATCCAAATATGAATTTCTAGTCAACCACATATAGAATTTTTGTCATAATTACTGCTTCAGTGTCAGACCAACTGAATTACACAATCTCAAAGGCCCGTCTGAAGTTGGTAAATCTATGCATGACCAAATGTTATGACAGCTATATGAAATGCTGAAAAAATCACCTACAGCACAGTAGTAACTAGGGCTGTTCCTGCAAATTGGATCAAGCAGGAGCTACAAATTTAGATGCCAATTTTACTTTAATAAACCATAAAATACTCCTAGGTGCAAATATTCAATCAAGTCAATAGACCCTTTACTATCAGCAAATCAGTATCTTTTCTAGGAGGTACCATACTGGGAGTCACAGTAAATTTTTGCTGCAACATATTTAAAACTACTAAGTTATCTATAATAAATTCAAACAGTCCTGTGAATCATTCAAACATCTACCTCTCAACATTCTTACGTGGGTCTGAAAATGATTTGGGGATACTGAGTTCCACTGTTAAATGCACTGCTCATTGAAGAAACATTTCTCCCAGAATGTAGCTTTTCTTACCTTCAAGTTGTGTTGTGCTATGCTTCCAATTGATTTTGTGACAAAGAGAGCAGGAACTTCTATCTTATTTTTGAACATATTTTCAGTAATATTGCATTCACTAAGTCACATTCTTCCAATGAAATCCATTTTCTTCCTACTTAAATAGGATATGGCTTTATCCCCAGAAAACCACTTAATTATCCTTATTGATTATCCAAATGCAGCCAAATTTTGAAATAAGGAAGCCTTATGGGAAATAGATATAATCTTTTATAAGATCTTTGTTCTGTCTTGCTCCAAGACTCCTTAACCAAAAAGATCTTTTCTAATTTACCATTTGGCATTCATTGACAGCACTGAATGGAAAGCCGTCTCTTTCAAATTCTTTATTTCAAAGGAACTTGGGTCACAGTAGTCCAGCTTTTATAAAAACACAAAATCAAGTATGGCCCCAGAGAGTCTGTGACAATCAGTATACAAGGCTCAGATGCTAGGTCCCCGGAGCTGGCTCGACTTAACATTATTACACAGATTTGTGGTCAGCTGTGGTATCAATTGATTGCTAATATTCACAGCTCAACATACTCTAATCTGTCTTCTAATAGAAGGTTAGTTACAATTTGTAGTGCAGAGTGAGCAAATCTGCTTACAATAGCCATCAATAATTTATGAATCCTTTGTAATTCTCATACAAATGAAATCTTAAATAAAAGGTGACAAACTTGTCTATTAAAGAGTATAAAGAAGTATTGCAAAGAGATCTGTTTCCTAAGGTGTTAAGCAAGCACATAGACACAGTTTCTGCATCATAACTTTGTTACTTATGTACATTGTAAAAGCATTTTTTAAACTCCATTTTCTAGGTAGAGGGCTGGGGTGCAAAGGGAAGCAAGATTCCATCTTCCGTTGTACCCACTGCAATAGTCTAGTGCCTAAAAAGCAGACAAGGTCAAAATAGACAACCAGGTCTTTCCATTAAAGAGCCATTTAAATCTTCAAATTTGCAGCTGTGTTTCTTGGAAAGGAAGGAGCAAGAGGTTTGATTTCTATTCCTAATATTGGGCATTTTATCTAATCTCAATTAAATTCAAAGTACACAAATAAATAAGAGTAAAGCAAAAAATAGAGGATTTTCATCATTTCCCATTCAATCTTGCTTGATCTTTGTCTTGCAATCTTTGCATTCTTTACTCAACAGCCACCCAACTTCCACTGAAAGCATCAAAATCTTGCTTTTGTCTTGCTCTTCCATCACAATCTACTAGTCTAGTGACTAGAGCATTCCCCTGAAGAAATATGGCTTTAATTCCAATTGGTCTCATGATGGGCACCTGAGCCCATTTCTCATTTTTTTTTTTCTAGGAATTGTAACCAGAGCTGCCAACAGCAATGATCTGGGCAGCACGCTACCAGATTTACTAACAAATGGCTGCTGAATTTGGAACAGGAGGAACCTGCTGCTTCTGCACCTGACCATATTGATGGGTCCTTTCTAACAAGTAGAAGTTATGCTAATCAAGGTTGCTTGTAACACCGTTTTCCCTCTCAATGCATTTTTGAATGAAAATGACAATGACTGATGTATACTGTATTCAACCTTGGTGCTTCTCCAGTGATATTATGCATTGTCTGAGCATACAAGATAAAACATGGCTCTTTGGGGACCCACTCTCTCTGATTTATGCTAAGCTTTGGCATCCATGTTGCTCTCACAAGAACATCTAGGATCATGTCTGTGTTTCTCTCCTTAGGCACTGAATTCCCATAAATGATCCGGCCTGTCTATAACCACTCATCAGCATAGGTGCTGGTCCTGTTACACTAAACTAAAAGTGTTTTCCAGTGTTCTTCTTAGGTGTTCCTCTTCTTTCACTAACATATCAGCCAAAAGTATATTTAAATTAGATGACACTGTGGCAAACATAATGACACACAGTGCTCACTACTCAACTCTACACCACGTCTTTGAGCCTCAATTGTGAAACCAAGACTTAGCTGTAAAGTTAAGCAGATTTATTTTGTTTCTATCTTTTA
Organism: Centrocercus urophasianus; assembly: GCF_019232065.1. NCBI lineage: Eukaryota > Metazoa > Chordata > Aves > Galliformes > Phasianidae > Centrocercus > Centrocercus urophasianus. Next base: position 3,257,471 of record NW_024885355.1, read on the forward strand.
TATCCTTCACTTCAAACACTAGCAACACAGAGTTGTCTAGAAGTGCCATACGCTACTGACAGATAATTTGTGTTTGCATTTTTCACAGAGTAGAGAGAGGCAAAAATAATCACTGAATGCAAAACTGTGGATTTGATGATCCTCAGAGGTCCCTTCCAGCCCTTCCAATTCTGTGGTTCCGTGATTCTTCCCTGCTCTCAAATTCTACTGCTCTCCAACAATTTTCAGTTGCCAAACACTCTGTCACAAACTTTTAAAAATAGTTGTATCTCAAAACCAAGAAGACAAAATCAGATCTTTGTAAACAATTAACTGGGGGGCAGTTGCTGCTGGATCTCCTACTAAAATATAGATAAGTGTATCTATATTGCATCAGCTAAATATTCTGTTTTATTCCAAATGATGTTCAGATACATATTTCAGATGGTTTCATTGTGATTTAGATAACTGTAATTCAATTAGCAATATGAAATTTGAGATTAGTGTATTTCTTAAAATGTCTAAAAGAAATGGTATAAACTTGCTATTTAAAAACATTTTAACGTGGAGCTCACAGATGTTTTTGAATTCTTTTAGAAAATAAAATATTTTATGAAAAGATCACTTAGTTCTCAATATGTGTTTTTATAAGAAGCATAAGAATTTATTCTTTATTTATCAAAAGCTGCCTTGAATATTATGAGAGTGTACTTATGGGAAGTCTGGAGTACAGAAACAGCAGAAATAGAGCCCTACTAAACCCATACCCACATTGTACCAGTGTCCAAGTCTCTGAATTTTAAAAAATTCCGTTTTGCAAATGTGTTTCCTTGTCTTTTAGTATAAATGACTTAAAAAATAATTCTATTAAGAATTAGATGGCAAATTAATTTAAATCAACTCTGTGGTCAAAATTGCTTGCATTCTACGTGTGTAGTACCAGCAAGACATGGTGGAGGTAGTTAAGCCATATTTCAGCCATATATATAAACTAGTAAATGAAAGCATATCCTTGATAGATATCAGTAAAATTTATGACTTAAGTATATACAAATGTGTCCCAATGGATATCAAAGTCTCAAACCTCCTACAGCATTTGAAATATAGCTATCAAACTTTTTATTTTCCCAGTGAACAGTAGGCTTCTTTTGTACAATTTTTTATTTGTTTGTCAAAGAGTAGTACTCAGAGATGCTGAAAGTAAAATATTCACAAAGATGAATTTTTTGAAGTATGAATAATACTTTACTTTTACCAAGCGTTTATTTTTTTACCTGTATATAGAGAATCTGTTTTTAAAGATAGGCAAATTTTTAATAGAATAATGCTTAAGCTGAAATTCTGGTTGGAACATTTGTCTCTACACAAAAGGTCAGACTTATTTTATACTATTAAAATCTCACAGAACTAGAGTGTAAGCTCTAAATTGTCCTGGCTTCAACGTTCTCGTGCTCAAGAAACGTTTAGATGTTACTAAGGGACATGGTTTAGTGGGGAAATTTGTGGTAGGTGGACAGTTGGACAAGTTGACCTTAGAAGCCCTTTCCAACCTTGGTGATTCTATGATTGTAAGATGCTTGCACTGATAAGTCTTTTTTGTCCTGCTGCTCATGTCAGACAAAGTACTTACATCATTAGCTGCAAGAGAAGACACTAAAAATGAGGAAACATGTGGAAAGTTTAGACATTGCTGTGTCAATTCTGCATTAATTAGCAATATAAAGAGGAATTATGGACATTTTTCCGAATATACCAGGGAAGGTGAAATTAAAAAGTGATTGTTCTACAAAAAAAGTAAATTTTTTTTGTTTGTTTTTTAAAAAAAAGGATTTTAAAACAAAGATTCCACTGGTAAACTGGAGATATTACATCACATTTGATTTATGTACACACGTGACTTAGATGAAAGCATTCATGCTTCAGAGAGTATTGACATCATAGTCAATGGTCCTGTTTACCAAGAAGTACAGGACAATCTGTCTAAAAGAAGACTATTAAAAGCTTGATAATACTGAAGAGAAAGTAGAAAGATATCAGGAAGAGCCTGGAACTGCAAGACTCTGAGAATCAGTGGGAATCTGGAGAATTCTACAAGAGGCTTTCTAGTATATTAAAAATACACATGGGAATATAGTGTACATTAAAGTAACCTTCCAAACTGAGATTTGTTTTGTATCACAATTTAGCTATCCATAGCACCAGAGAACTAACTCCCTAATCAGAAATTTTGTTCGTGTTAATCTATGAGATTCTCTCTTGACAGAACCACTCAGCATCCCTGTGTTGAAACTGCTTAAGGCTCACCTTGATCTTAAGCATATGCCTACGTCTTGATAAAAACTAGACAGATTTAGATGTGAGCATAACTCATGGTTATACTGATATGAACTTAATGAACACAAGACATCTAACATGGATTGAGACAATACAAAGACCTATGTTGATTGAAATGGTTTGTAGGTCAGGTTCTAGATGCGTCGCCATTTTTTCTTTTCACTTTTTATAGTCACTGCAGTACATTTTCATTTTGCCAAATGTATTCTATGTGCTTCAGAATAACCTCCTATGCTCTTTTTTTTGCCAGCAAAGTCTCTCTGTATGCCAGCACAGGACTGAAAAGATTAAATTCCTGTCAAGAGATTGAAACATATTATCAGTTTGGGATGAAGTTACTTTTCAGCAGACTCCAGAATTTACTGCTGTAGGTACAGATTGAATATTTTATTCTATTCCTCTATTTAAACCAATGTGATTGACATGATTAAATAGGCATAAAAGTACTTGACTTTATTAGGTAGGTGCTTACTGTATACTTAACTATGTATTTACATATGCACTAACCTACAATGTGTCTGTGATAAAAAGTGTTTTTATGAGGGCTTCAAACACTGAAAAGTAGTTTTTATTCTGATAGTAACTTGAAACAAAAAACACATTAATTATATTGTATTTTCATATCCCCTACTTTTCACTGTGGAAGTCAACAGTAAATCCACAGAAAAAGAAAAGGTTCAAGGCCAAAAAGTCTTAAAATTACTGGGCCATTTTCCCTACTGAGTTGGTTTTGGGTGATGTTCTAAGTGCTGAATGTGCAATTGAATTCTGCACTGCAGAGGAACAATTTACACCCATGGACAGATTGAAAAAGAATGTTTTGGCATGAGTTTCTAATTAGTTTTCCTTGGGTCAAATTTGTTCTCAGTTGCACTCCTCATCAATTTTGCTGTTCTCAATTTATACTGGAGGAAGTGAAAGAGGAAATCTGCACTCTTAATTCTGTCCTCATTTTCATACTTTATTGACAAATAACCTGCAACAGTCTAGATGCTATCGAGCTTCCCTGCCTGTGATTTCCTGAGTTTTATTAGTAGCACTTTTTTTGTAGGAGTAGATTTGATTTCTTTCAGCGTAAGTCTACCACTCTGAAACTCTGCGAAAGAAGGAAATCCCCTCAGAAGCAGTTGTTAGTTGTTCTTCTATGATGCTGAGTTCCCACAGAGATTTGAGAATGTATTTTCATCTTAGCCTTGCAACTCTACATCTCCTTGGAGTTGGGAAACATAGCAAGCTTCCATGAGACTTCTGCAACACTGAAATTTGCAGTGTGATTTAAGAACAGTTTTCATTTTAGACCTGCAGACTTAATACTCACAGGAATTAGGAAATATGGCAGGCCTAGCGCTATGTCTGCAGCTCCATCTCCCAGAGTTATTTATTTTGTTTGTTTTAGAGAAGTTTTTAACTTCTGCTCTTTGTGCATTTAGGATTTCCAAAAATATCACGCACAAAAACTTCCATTAAATGCTTGCATATTCATAATTAGTCCAGTGATGGAATTAGAGTTTCCATTCTAATTCCAAGGCTTGGAGATTTAAAGGCCATCAAAAGAGAAAATAAAAAATCTCTTTTGAAAAAATAATGTGGTAAGTGGATCGTGTCAGCCACAAGCAAGGAAAAGAATGAGGAGAAATTGTCACTGGTGAGAAACTTGATGTGGCTACAAATAAAAGGGAAAACACAAGTCAGAAAGTATCAGAGGAAAAAAGCACTATGATTTCTATTTGTTTAGGATGTGAAAAACTCTTGAACTGAACAATGCTTTACAATTGAAGGCAGTGAGCAAAATATTCATTGCTCCAGTTCAAGTAGAAACAAAAGAATGTGTTTGGTTTTATCTTCAACTAAAGCGCAGAAGTCAGACACTTCATAGAACACAGGAGGAAAGGCCAGACCAGAAAATAAAATTGACCACAAGCTGTAGGCCCACGAAACTCCAAGAATCCCAGGCACAGTAGCACTGAAATTAGAGCAAATTTTTGGATGTTTGCTGATGCACTCTACACTCGAGTCTCAACAAGAAGCCAAACAAAGGAGACAAAAGTCCTCTAGCAATCTTGACAGCCATCATGCTAGGAGGTCTACCTCTGTTTAAATTCTCTGTCTTCATTCACCATACAAAATTTTTCCGTTAACTGTTAATTCATGCCACTTTTATTTGAAGCACTTACTATTCGTCATGGCTTCAAAGCGCAGAGGAATTCATATCTCTACAAAGAGACATGGAGAGAGTCTGTTAACACTTCATTCATGTATTTTCTGGCCCTGCATTTGGGTTGCAGTTAAACAAGAAACCTATAAATTCTTTGCTTTCAAATACACGGTACAAGTCTGTATCCTTGAACCTATAGTAGCAGATTCATAGATTGGAAGGCACCTTTGGAGGCAATTCACTTCAAAATCCTGGATCAAAGTAGGGTCTACTTCACAGATCATGCTGTTTGGGGCCTTGTTCAGTAAGGTTCTAACTTTTCCAAGGACATGCAACCCTCAGCATTTCTGAACAACCTCATATAAAATTTGACTACTCTCACAGTGGAGAATATCTTTGTAATCTAATCTGAATTTTCTGTTCTATTGCCAGTATAGGGTCTGATTCTATCTTCCCCCCAAAAAGAACCCATTATGAAATTGAAGACAGCAATTAAACATTCCTTCCTCATTCTCTTGTCTGTACTGAATGGATCTAAGTCCCTTTGTCTCCTCTCACATGCCACATGCTTTTGACTTCAAACTATCTTGTTTGTCATTCACATGAATTCCCTCCAGTTTGTCAGCATCTTTCCTGTATTGCTGAGCCCCAGATCATACACAAGGCTTGTCCAACCCATGACCCATGTGCCACACATGCAGTCTGGCATGGCTCACCCTCCCCCTTCCCTGCACTATAAAGGAGGCAGCTTTCACTGCAGACTGGCCCCAACCATGCACCCATCGCTCAAAAACAATCAAATTGACTGAAACCAGGGCACAGAGAGGACAGTGCTGACTCAAGTAATAGCAAATAATTGCATTTATTTTAATACATTGGCTAAACACGGTGCTCTGAATAGTGAAGAATATGCAGCTGTGCTTTCCATTTTGGTAAAGGAATTTGAGAATATGTTTCAAGATTGCAAAAAAAATTCATCAATTGATGTTTGTGACACCATTTTTAGTTGATGTATTTACATTACCTGCAAATTTTCGAATGGAATGTATAGAGTTGCAAACAGATATTCAACTCAAAAATCTGATCTAATCTGCGAGCCCACTGCTTGTGTTTTTGCATAAGTTTATTCCATATAAAATGTAAGATCTTTTTCTTTTTTTTTCTTCTTTTTTTTGTTATTAAAATTTCCACCATTTGTGGAAGCTCATTTCTCTAGAACACTGTCATCCCTCTAGAAAGCAGCCCTGTCATCCAACAAGTTTATTTTTTCTCTAGTTTGAATTTGCTTTAGGTGAACTCCATTACAGTTTCCAAGACATTAATGATCTGAAAACAAATCAACTCAATATCAACTCCAGTGGAATGTCACTAGTGACTGGCTACCAGTAGGACTTCAAACCAATTCCTACTCCCTTAATTTGGTAAAACAATTATTTTAACACAGTTTTTGTTCAACATATCTAGTATATGAACTAAACTTGGCCACCTGAATATAATAAAAGTTTGGATAACCAAGCTAAAGTGAAGTAAAATAACAAGAAATCACTGATTTCTTGTCTTCAACACAGTCAACTATTATATTGTAGAAGACACAACCTGCCTTTGGTCAAACCATGCTGAATGTTCACGGGCACTTTGCGGTCCTTTACATTCCTGGATCTTCCAGGAGGATTTGGTCAGTAAGCTTCCCAAGGGCTAAAGTGAGATTCGTAGTTTCCCAGATCTTTCCTTTTGTCTTTTTTGATTATTGCTATCATACTTACATTTTTCCAGTTGTTATAAATCTGCTTTGACTACTTTTTTTTAACTACTTTAACAAGATGATAGAGAGAGACCTTGAAATGACATTGGTCTGCTCCCTCAGCATTCTTGGATGCACTTCATCTGGTTCAATTATCTGATTAATTTGAAGTCCTGAACTAGGACAGGCAGACTAATATCAGGTTGACATTTTCCTCAGTAGATCCACATCTATAAATTTAGCATATGACCTCAGCCTTCACCACATTGCTCTTCCTGAGCAGTATCTATTCCACCCTATTAATATGCTTCATTTTCTGTTCTTCTAGTTGTTTACATTTCTTCAAAATTGCCATTACCCAACCACTTGTTTAGAGGTAGGATTACTTACTAGGCTTTAGAAATGTGCAACTCATCTGAAAACGGGACTGGAAATTTCTGTATTGTCTCTCCACATTGTAGCAAAGCTGCACACTTGCAAATAACATAAACCACAGCAAAAACTCTTTCCCCTTCCTAGTCATATGGCTATGCCCTTTGTTGTCCTCTGAGGCCAAAAACACCATCTCATCTGCAGTTCACTAAGCCATTAAACTTCACAATCAGCGAGGCTCTGATTCTTTCCTTCCTTTATTTTAGCTGTTAATGCCACACCACAAATACACTTGCATTAGAGCTAAGCTTATTCACTCAAATGAAAAATCAATGTGTTCATTTTTAATTGACAAGTGTAATTTGACAATCATATATATCTAGTAATATCCCTTTTCATGTAGTATTTTCCACACCTGAATCTCAGCTTACTCCAGAAAAGATCAGTATCATCTTTACCTTCCAGATAGCTAACATGAGCCATAGATGCATAATCAAGAAAGGTGAGAATGGCAGGTCAGCTCAACTAAATACTCCATTCAATGCCGTTTCCCTAGACTACCTTCATGTAATTCTCCCTAAAACTTCTTCAAGGCACATAAGAAGTTTTGACTTACAATCCAGATACTGTGAAGCAGATGGACATTGGTCCTTCTACATCAATTGCTAAAACTGACATTTGAAAGCTATTTGGGACAGTGTATTGCTATTCCTACCATTTCCAAAGCATCTAGATAATCACTGGGCATTATACAATGAACTGGATGTGATAGGAGTAATAATCAACTGCCTTGAGAGCTGGACTTCCATTACCGATGACCACCAGAATCAGGAAAAAAATATGAACATGGAACAAAATATTAAGCAGTGAATAAAAATATATCAATTATTTCCATGACTGAAAAGTTTCCTTTTCTATAAGATGTGGGAACATACAAAACACATCAACTTTAATTTAAACTACATTGCACGTTATACCGCAGACATATGTACTGTGATTTCCACTGTAGTTACTCTACTGTCATCTGTCAACTACAGAGGTAGGTAATCAAGACACCAAGAAAACTCTCAGATTTTAAAATGAGCAATGGCTTGTGAAATCCACACCTCTCCTGTGATTGGACAGTCGTAGCAGAAAAGTGACACACACTATCTACCTATAATTTTAGGACAGGATAAAAAGAACTGAAAGAGATAAGCCAATAAAATATTATCAAGACCAGCTCTAGGAAGACACGTGAAGTGGTAGGTGTTATGTGCTGTTTGCAAAGGCTAGGAACAAGAATGGATTGAAATCTACCATCAGAGAAAGTTGAGAAATAAAATAAAAGATATTGAAATTGAAAGCTTTATGTTACATTATTAATAAAATTACTTCAGAATTAATGATTACGATTCTTCAAGAATAAAAAATAAAGTCCCATCCATGCATCCATGCTGCCGTGTCACTTGCTTGTATGGCAATATAAATTCCCTTTTTGCACATTTCATTGTGTCTCAGCTGCATTTGAACCTCCTGTGGTACAACTCTGCTCAAGACCATTGATTCTTTATTACATATTAAACACATATCATGCCTTATTTTATTCAAAATGTTTCTAAGAAAAATAATCTTAAGATTTTCAAGCTAAATAGTCTGGAAATAATTAATTTATATATATATATATATTCTTTTGAGCAAAAACTGGGGACATGTCTGAGTGCTTCTCCTGAACAGATGGAGAGTTTTATTCTTTTTTTTTTTTTTTTTACTTTTTTTTTCCCATTTTGTTTAGTGTCTAGTAAGCAGGAATTTGACAGCTATGAAAATACACCCTACAAATTAGACATATTAAAGGCTGGCCTAAATTTCACTGGCTGATCTGCCTGTCTCTTTATTTGAGTGTTCATTCCCACTCATCTCATAATAACAGAGTATGTGAATTACTTTTGGAAGAGTTTATTGTGGAAGGTAATGAGACCATAAATTTGCAAGCTGTTTGCTAAGTTTCCTGGATGAAAAGGACTCAAACAACTGTCACTCTGACTATGCCACAGAAAAATGCCAAACCTTTGTCTTTCAGATTATATATCTGATTATGCCATAGATACTTGCAAATTTTATGTTAATGGTTATACACCTGCAAGTTTTGTATAAAAATATTAATGTGAAAACTTAGTGATAAATTATGTCCAATTCTTACTTAATCTGTATACAACGTAAAAAATTCTTTCTTACTAGTGAATAATACTATTTCTTCTTTTAAATAAAACTGCCTTTGATGAGACTTTTACTTTGGTAACTTTTTTACTTCGATTTTTTCCTTTACATTTTTACTTACCTTGGATTAAAATTGGTGTATTCCCTGTGCCAAAATAGTCCTTTAAAAAAAAAACCTGGGTGTTTTTTTCACCTTTCTAAATTATTTTAAATTCATAAGAGCTTTATTTGCTCCACTGAAAATGCAGCTTCAGAAAGAATGGCGGTGGTTTGTATTTTTTTTTTTTTTTTTTTTTTTTGAAGTTTAGTGAGAGATCTCTCTTTTCGGATGTCATTTTTTCCTCCAGAGTAGCTGAGGTCCATAACCATTTGTTGTACATAGGTTCTCCAGAAGTAATGCCTCCTATTTATTTCCATGGAAACTAAAATAGTTACAAGGAGCACAATAAGCTATTTGATAGAGCTACAAAACACTGTTTCTGAACATAGTCATCCCCACTAACTATGCCTTTTCATGAGTGATAAACTAGAGTCTGCATGCCACACTCATAGAAATCTGCACCAGTGGAAGTGACCCATCATTTCACAGCTGCCATGACACTGCCATTACTGAAAGACACCACTCACAGCCTCACTGTGCTAAGATCCACTGTTTGGTTTCCATAAATGCTTAGTGAGCCATCTATGTCTTACCAAATTAACATTTAGTGCTACTGTGAATATTTATATGAGCATTGATGGTTCAATATCTGCAGAATTTTTCTCCATTCTTGCAGTTAGTATCTCTGGACACTTAATGAAGCGTGTACCACAGATGTCAGTCCAGACAAGGAGTACAGACCCAGAACTGTCCTGTAGAATCTCAGATCACTCAAATTCTGCTTGGAGTTTTTTTTGTTTTTACACTTTGTGAAGATATCACAGGAGTCATCAGCTCTCAGGGACCCAATTCATTTAAGAGTAAGGTTTCAATCTAAGGTGCTGTCACATACATGAAGGATCTTATTAATTTCACCTTCAAAAACACTTCAACTTAAGTCCAGTCTAGGTCAGAAAGAAGAAAATAATCTTATTTTTTTGTTCTGACCTCCTTTGCCCTCCTTGTCTTTGGCCTGGCAATGCAACCAGGCTTCCAGTAAGGTGTCAGATCCGTTTTACTGAAGAGGCCAAGGACTGAAAACAAAGTCCTGAATAACTTCCCATCTTTGGTCACCCCTTCCAGATTTGTGCTGTGACACAACGAATAGGATGAAGATCTTCTACTGTCTTAGTGTATCTCTCTCCACAGATAAAGAAATAATCTTGCTTTTCTGTACTGTTGTACTGAATTAACTTCACAGGACTGAATTAATTTCAGAGGAGTGTAAAACAAACTTTTGAATACAGCCTTTTTCAATGAACATTTCTATTCCCACAATATAGGCTCACATACATTATTCTGAAATCATATATTTGATTTTAAAGTACAACTTAAATATGTAACTCACAGAAGGTGATTAATCAGTTATTTGCACTTCATGGAGCATAGCATAAGAATCAGTGATAAAAAGTGGATGAGGGGAGAGGAAGGACCTTCTATCCTCAGTTGTCTCCAGTTAAAAAAACCATATCTATTAATTCTGTCTACACATCTAGTCATCACACAGATAAAACAAAACATTATCACTGAAACTTGTTTCTAAATTTGTTCCTCTAGATATTTAATATTACACCTGAGTGTTAAGTCAGTAGATTCTAAATTAATTAAAATGAATTGTTTAAAACCAGATAAATCTGTACTTAACAGATAGTCTTCAGGGCTGCTGCTAGTGACATTGACATATCTGTCCTCAGGGATGCTATTAGCATTATTCCATATAAGTACTTTTTTCATTTTTGAAAGGACATATGTAGCCCTGAGTCAAGATACTTTAAAAATATCCACAGACATCCAGTAGGCACATTTAACAATGATGTTTCACTTCCTTACAGTCCCAACTGTCCATGATGTTAGTTTACTTTACAAGAATAAAAAGTTAGGGGGCATTATGTGATTGTAGGTTAATAAATGATTGTGGCATTTCACACAAATGGACATGGCAATATTTGAAATGATCAATGTGTACTGTACCAGCCACCAGAGGCATATACAAGTACAAGGAGAAATAAGTTGTTCCTGGAAGAACAACACATCTTAACTGATCACTCTTCTGTATTCCTTCCATACCATGGAACTACTCAGAATGGATCACAAGATACAGCTTGGATGCACACACAGATCATAAAGAGCTGTCAGATGTGTACAACCTCAGTTTCAGTTGTAATTCCTAACAAAAGCCTCTAGACGTAATCTGAATGTTAGTCTTTAATAAAGAGCAGATTAACACTGATCAAAAGTCAAAAGGGATGTAATACACAGTGAATGAGCATGTTGAGGTCTATAGAGGAAGGTGACCTTCTACATGGATGTGTATTTCTGTAGATGGAAATGTCCATACAATACATGACTTTATGCTTTCAGTCTCTTTTTTTTTTCATCTTCCTTCCAGATTCCAAATGTAACCAAATAACAACAAAAAAAATTCTTTGCACTCAACCATATGTCAAGAAATACTTCAGTAACTCAGAAATTTTAATAGTTATATATCCACCTAAAGTAAAAACTGTGTTTTTTTACAACTGCTTTGACCCATTTCTGCCAACTAGGCTCTACTGGGTTTACTGCTGGATTCCCCAGCTGGTAAGAATCAAAGATGGCAACAGAAAGCAAAAAATAAATAAAAATCAAAACTAATCAAATCAAATTTGGTAATAAAGGTCAAAATTATCATTAGTCATGTTTTTTCTCATATTATCCTAGAACAATATGTGAAAATCTTATATTTTAGCTTTTATTCAAATATAATGGAGATGTGATAACACTTGTATTATATGGAAGCTCATTCTTTCCTGTTACAGCAACTTTTGCTTAAACCTTTGATAGAGAGATTGAAGAAGCAAGAGCAATCATGGTACTTTGGAAGTTGTGGTGTTTCTTTCTTCCTTGATGAATAGCTGTTAGAGCACTTTATGCCATTAAAATTGTTTAGTTAGTTTCTTAAATGCTAAAAGCAATTTTTGCAAGGAATTAATTGCCTCTTTAAAAGCTTTAATGATTTTTACTTATTTTACATTTCAGAAATACTTTCACCATCTATGGACTAAAGATGATTCTTACAGTGTCAAAATTATACATTGACAGTGATAGGTCAGTAAAATTCTGCTTATTCAGCAAGATGAATTTCATTGCAATAGCTCTAATTTCCGTTAAAGGCATGCTTCTCTCTGTAGGGAGGAGAGTAATCAAGGTGGGACTGGGGAGGCAGAGGGGTAAGAAATCTAACCCTATCATCTCGTTGACGAAATTTACCTTTCTGAAGAGGAAGGATAGGATGATCAGCACAGTTTTTGTGATGGGATGAACCCATGACGAGTTCATTAGCTGTGTTCTGCCACGATATATACCTGCTCTGAAAATGCTAGGGTGTGCTTTTCTGGGTCAAATAGAATTGCAGTTTTGACCAGCTCTATTTTAGAAGAAACTTCTGTCTCATGCTTGAAGGAGTGTAATGATAAACCCTCTCCATTCAGCACAGTTCTTGGCAAGTTCACAGCAGTCCTCAAGGTCTCCTTTTTTAATTATCTGAGCTGAAGCAAATGTTTCCCTAGGAAGAAATTGGAAGAAACACCTGAGAAGTGAGATAAAATACAGATAAACTAGAAGCAAAACTCATATATTGTTCCATAATTATTTGCATTACAGTACTGCAGGACTTAGAAATTGATATTAGCAGTTAATATTCTCTTGTGAAAGGTGCTATTTGAATACATTTCCTGCTCCTGAATGCATTGTAAAAGATACAAGATGGATTCAGACAAAAAGACATGCAGGAGGAAGCACCTCAGCAGCAGTGAAACTGTCCTACTAAGATCAACGGTAGGACTACTAGTAGTCTTAGTAGACACAAAGTAGACACTAGTAGTTTTAGTAGACACAAAAGCAAATAAATTCCTTTACAAAAAATTAAACAGGAGCAAAAAGTTAGCTTTGAAATACCACCTCCCTCAAGCATGATAGGTTTATTATTAGATAATAAACTGAAGATGAAGAAAAGTGTTATAGAAAAAAAAAAAATGAGATATCAATTCAATCTTAAACAGCAAATCACAGAATCACAAAAGGGCCCTCAAGAGATCATCAAGTCCAACCCCCTTGCTAAAGCAGGTGCCCTACAATAGGTCTCACAGGTAGGCATCCAAACAGGTCTTGAATATCTCCAGAGGAGACTCCACAATATCTCTAAACAACCTGTTCCAGTGGCCCATCACCCTTACTGTACAGAAGTTCATCTGCATGTTGGTGCACCCAGGTCCTTTTCCACAGAGCTCCCCTCCAAACAGGTCATCCCTCTAACCTAAACTGATACATGTCATTATTACTCCCCAGGTGCAAGTCTCCACACTTGCTCTTGTTAAACTTCATCAGTTCTTCCCTGCCCTACTCTCCAGTCTATCCAGGTTTTGTTGAATGAAACCCTCTGATTTGCCAGCTACTCCTCCAAGCTTTACAACATCAGCAAACTTGCCGAGGATGGACTCCATCCCTTCACCCAGGTCATTGATAAATGTGTTGAACAAGACTAGACCCAGCACCAACTCCTGGGGATTACTGCTAGTTACAGATCTCCAACCACACTCTGCACTGCAAGTAACAACCATCTGAGCTCCGCCAATCAGCAAGTTCTCAGTCTATCTCACCATCCACTCATCTATCGCTTCCTAAGTTTCATAGCAAGGATGCTGTGGCAGACAATGCCAAACACCTTGTTGAAGTCAAGGTACACAACATCCACTGCTTTCCCTCCATCTACCCAGCCAGTGATGACAAATCAGAGAAGATTAGCAGGAACAGCTATTGCTTATGAAGGGATCTGTGCAGGAATACATCTGCAGTCCCGTATTAAAGACTGCAGTTTAAAGAACTCAAGGTTTTTGTAAAAGAAATTATTATTAACTGGTTTTTGGCACAGAAAATATCCTCTGCTAAAAACAAACAAACAAACAAACAAACAAACAAAAAAAAACACTAGGAGTAGATTCAAAAGGTTTACTGGAAACAGCTGGGAGAAAAGAATTAAGTTCTAATGGCAAGTTCCACTAAGTATCTTGTATAACCTTTCCTATAATTTTCATGTATCATTTTGTAATTGGCTGCCTGTTGTTAAACACATCTTCAGGATTTCAGTGTAATTCTTCTGCAAAATCCACTTGCTAGTAACTATTTGAAAAAAGGAATAACTTGTATTCATCAATACATTCAGCTTGAACAGTGAGAAAAAGGCAGTAAAGTTCAATTTACATTTAAGAAATCCAGACATATCTCCCTAGATGTATAAGGCACACCTAAATTTGAAATATTGTCAACAAAGATCTCATTTGTCCAGCCTTGAGATCTGCAGAGCATACAACTAACATGTACGGGAGTCATTTCCTTGCTTGTAGGCACTCTAGATGATCTATATCTCTTTAGACTACCAATATTAGAATAGCTAAGATGTTTCAACAGTCTGGGAAATGTTGCATAAGAACTACGGTAGACACAGATCCTTGAGCTCAATTACACATCTGAGGTCTTTGTTTGAGTGAAAATCATAGAATCATAGACCATAGAATGGCTTGGATTGGAAGGGACCTCAAGGATCATCAGGTTCTTACCTCCATGCTGCAAGCGGGGTTGCCAGTCGCTAGGTCAAGTACAAGAGCCAGTTGCCCAGAGCCCCATCAAACCTGGTCTTGGGCACTTCCAGGTGCAGAGCATTCACAGCCTTTCTGGGCAACCTGTTGCTATTCTCCTTGAATTTCTTCTGTTTTTCTTTCCACCTTCAGCTGGACAAGGGTGAGCATTTAAGAAATTCAAATTCCCAGTGTTAAGAGCAAAGCTGGGGAATCAGTTCTGGAGAATTATTTCTGTACAATTACATGCTGTGCAGCCACTTGTGAAAGTGTAAAGTCAGCTTAAAGCAGAAAAATTGATATGTCACCATCTATTGATAGTGGCCTAATAGAAGGCAAAGGACAAAAATCAGATTTATGTAAATGTTACTATTATCATCTCAGATACAAAGTGAAACTGACACAACTTCATATTAATTTTTATTTTTATGTTTATACTGAGTAAAATACTTTTGTCCCATATGATCCAGAAAGTCCAGCTAAAAATGACAAAAATCAGGTAGTATCTTCAAATCAAATACCTATTGATTATTCAGTTCATAAAAAGTTATTAATTAGCACAACTACACACAAAACTCATACTTCTTTCCATCTCAGTGAATTTAATATCAAAGCAATTAGATTGCAGATTACTCTTTTTTTTGTTAATTTTTTCAGTGATGAAATATTTAATTTATACCTCCCAAATGATGTGCAGTTTATCTCTCCAGGATACTTTGACTTCTTTTCTCACCTTGAAGAGTATATTACTTTATCAGTCGCCCACTGAAACAAAGAGGAATATAGGGCAGAGTTATTGCTATACACATCATAACTGTGTCCATTAATGTACAATATTCTGCAATACTTTTGGTAGTCAGCACTCTGAAAACATCATTCTCCAGAGAGGTGAAATTGACCACAATGTGAAACAGCAGAGTAAGGTCTAAATGTTATTTTGCTCCTTTTCATGGCACTCATTTTCTCTGTTAGTCTAATATTCCAGACAAGCATTCTCTTTTATTCTGAGAGTAAGAATGACGTAGCTACTAAAATTTCAGCACATTTATCTGTAAAATTTAGATCTAGTTATCCACTCAAGAACAAGGCAAGAAAAAACTATAATAGTATTCATAACAGCTGTTTGCATAAACCATTCTTTAAAATTCCAAATAATGCAGATTCTGTAACTTCTAATAACATTCTTGCAAATCATGGATGCCTCCGCAGGAGCAGCACTGTGAGGTGGAGCCATGTTGGAACATTGCTCAGAGAGCTGTGACCTGGGGGAAACCCACGTGGGATCAGTTGGGGAAGGACAGCATCTCGTGGGACAGACACATGGAGCAGTGTGACGATGGAGGAGCAGCAGAGATGAAGCATTATGAGCTGGCCTCAACCCCCATTAACCATTCTTTCATGCTGCTCCTGGGGTGGAGGTATGAGAGGATGGGTGAGGGAAAGGTGTAGTTTGATTTTAGTTCTCAGTGCTCCAGACTGTTATCAGTGAGCTAACATTTAATATCTCATAATAATACAATAATGAGATGTTACTTTTAATATCCTTTACACTGAGTCTCTTTTGCCTGTTAAAGTTATCACTGAGTGATTTCTCCGACTTTATTTCAACCTGTTAGCCCTTTTCCATCCCATTTTCTCCCCTCTTCTTTTGAAGAGAGGAGTGAGTAAATAGTTGTGCTGGAGTTTAGCTGCCCATCCAAGTGAAACAACTATAGGATCTTTTTGGTGCCTTCCAAACCAAGACATTCTATGATTCTGTGATTAGTCTGGTAACTGTTATTGGAATCACAGAATGTTTGGGGTTGAAAAGGACCTCTGGATGCATATGTTCCTATCCCAGATCCAGCAGGGACACCAGACCATGTCCAGCCAGCTTTTGGACAAGAAGGAGACTTCACGACCTCTCTGCACAATCTGTGACAGTGCCCAGTCACCTGCACAGTACAGGAGTGTCCCTGATGTTCAGGGATAACATCTTGTTTCCCATTTTCTACTCGTGGTCTCTTGTGGGCATTGCTGGAAAGAGCAATGTTCTCAATGTACCCTTTGTTACAATTTCCCCAAGACTCCTCCAGGCTGAAGAAATCCAGCTCTTTCTGCTTTTCCTAGTAGGGGAGATGCTCTTGTTAACTGATGATTGTGGCCCTTTCCAATATGCTCAGATTTTCTTGTGCCCTAGAACTGGATGTAGTACTCTGGGTATGACGTTACCAATGCCAAGGAGAGAAGAAGCATTTTGCTTCATTAACACTTAATTCAAGCTGAGATACGCTATACAACATGATATTTTTCTCTAAAGCTCTTTTCTTAGCAGTACTCCTCTGCTTTATTACATTTCAGGAAAAGAATTTGGCTAAAAAATTTGCAGTTCTTGAATTATAATTTTAGTTACTGTATTCTCCTGTTTGTTATCCAAGTCAATAATCAAAAATGTTGGAAAACACTGGAAAAAAAAAAAAAAAAAAAAAAAAAAAAAAAAAAAAAAAAAACCACCCAAGAAAACATATAAGGTTCTATTATATTCCAAGAAGTTAATTACAGCTGCTTTTATCTGTTCACCTTAGTAGTTATATTTCTTTTACATTGCTCTAACTTAAAGCTGATAACATAGTACAAAGCAGAATCTACAACGTAAAATTATACTTTAGATTGCACCTATATGTAGATCTTGATTTGCAATTGCTACTTATTCTGAGACGGTCACTATAAGCTAGCTGCGCATTGGCAGCTGGCCTATAGAATGACGAAACTTCCCTAAAGTCCAAAAAATAATTTCTTTGTGTGCAAGAAATAAATATTCCTAATAGCTATCAGATTTCTTTGGATTTGGATCAAGAAATTAAAGATAATGCCAGTTTCAAATCTGACTAACTACTTTAATTAATGCTTCCCCTGCACACAAATCTGATGCAGATGTGCTGGTCTTGAACTGTAATGTATATATGCAGAGGTGATACAACTGATCACCACTAAAAGTGAGATTTATATAAATTCTGTGCAACTGTTACTGAGTAGGTGGCATTAATTTGTCAGAAACGTCTGAAATGTCCTTTTAAAAGCCAATTAAATATCCTTTTGATATGTCCATTTAATTAGAAGCTGAAAATTTTTATCCTTAAACCATTGTGTGGAGCATATTGCATGCAGGGATTGGAATTTATTTGATAGGCTGCTCAATGTGTAGCTTCACTTCAAGGAACAAATCTACAGCACAGATAATTGGTGCCCTGCAGCTTTCCCCACTGAAAATCAATTGAATTTCCATTACATTTCAATTGTCTTGCAGTGGGAAACCTACAGGGTTTCATTGGTTGGTGTTTTTTTATTACCTTCTTCACTAGAGAATAAAAGTTTTTAATGCTTTTCCCTAGGTTATCTACTAGCAACATAAGAAAATAATCAATTCAAACAATCTGCTCTCCGTGAAACTTGCTTCCCAAAAGTACAAGTAATCTCCTCCCATATTGTACTAATTTTCTCATACTTCTAAACCTGATGTCAGTCACCATGGTCTGAAATTATTTTTGCACTCGCTTATCAACTACCACTTCATCTGTAAATGTTTTTAAAGGATCAGAGAACGGCTGAAGTTGAAAGGGACTTCTAAGACCATCTGGTCCAATCCCTGCTCAAACAGGGTCACCCGGAGTAGAGCGTCCAGCATCACGTCCAGGTGACTTTTGAAGATCTCCAAGAAGCAAGCTCCACAGCTTCTCTGGTCATCCTGTGCCACTGCTATAACACACCAGTAAAGAAGTGCTTCCTGATGTTCAGAGAGAATTTCTTATGCTCCAGGTTATGCTCGTCTCTCTTGTCCTGGCACTGGGCACCACTGGAAAGAGCCTGGCTCCATCCTCTTTATGTCCTCCCATAAAAAACAAACAAACAAACAAAAAACAACAAAAAGAAAAGTCACTCAGAGCCTTTTTTCCAGTCTGAACAGTCCCAGCTCATTCTGCCTCTGCCCTTACGACAAGTTCTCCAGGCCCTTGATCATCCTTGCAGCCCTTCCTTGGATTCTCTCCAATGTGTCCATGTCTCTCTTACAGGGCTCACTGCTGACTAATGTTCAACTCCCTGTCCACCATGATGCCCAAGTCCTTTCTGCAAAGCTGTTTTCTAGCTGGATGTGATCTTGCTGCTAAGAAGGCTAAGGGTATCTTGGACTGCATTAGGCAAAGTATTGTCAGCAGGTGGAGGAAAGTGATCCTTCCCCTCTACTCAGTATTGATGAGTCCAAGTGCTCCCGTGTCCAGTTCTGGGCCCACCAGTATGAAAGAGACCTGGACATACTGGAGAGAGTCCAGTAGAGGGACACCAAAATGATAGGGGACTGGAGCAGTCTCCTATGCTTACTCTGATATTGCTACATGAGTTCAGAAAAGAAAGCATTATTTCAAGCTGTAGTTAGGTGCAGAGCTGAAGAATCACACAAAAAAGTATGTAATCTTGACAGCAAAAATTCAAAAAATTTGGTTCTGAAACTTTCAGTTTATTTTTGATGTTCACTTGTTCAACATAGATTTGATACATAAAATCCTTCAATTTACATGAAATTCATAACCTTAGCTTTTTTCTAAGAAGCATTCTTTTTTAACTTGTTCACTGATTGAGTTTATTATCTGATGTGTCGCTGAATGTTGATATTTTAGGAGAATATAGATTTGCATTATTTACAATCTCTAAACAATTTTTACATTTCAAACAACACAGTCTTGAGAAGCTAGAAACCTTCTCAGCCCTTCTATGAAATACTGCTCAAAGTACTTGGGTACAAACACCTGTCAACCTACCATTGCTTTCCAATACAAAGAGACACTATCTGTGATTCTAAAAACTGTACATAATATTTTCATGTTGAAAGCTGTTCTAAATTATTTTTTTCCCATGTAATGCTGAATATTTTGAACAAATAACATTTGCTTCCATAAACTTCAGTTATGCGCCAAAATCCAAATTTAATTCACATAGTGTAACCAATGACATACTAATGGATGGTACATTAATATAACTATAGAAACAACATTACATTAATTAGAACTTTGTAACTGCTGCAATTAAGATATTCAGTGACAGCTGCCTTTCGTGTCCCCTAGCTTCACCAAGAAATCTCTCAGCACTACTTACTTTGGAATCGTCAGCTGTGCGGATGCAGGAAGAGCCATCTGTTGGCATTTTTTAAATGTTAACTGACAGAGGTTCCAAACAATCTTCTAACAGTAAAAAAAATAAAAAATAAAAAATAATAAAAAAAAATCTAAAGTGTCATTACTTAAAAAAATTTTTTTTTGAATCTGATTTTGGCAAAATTTATGTCATTAGTGCTCAAAAATGTATGCACCTTTGGCTTCAGATCTGAGCAATTTACTCTTTTAACTTTATAGTTCCCAATTTAATATCAGAATAATGTTAGTGCTTTACTATGTGCAGACAAGGTACTTTGATGTTTCACCCTTGGTCACGTCAGGGAAGTATTTTACCCATTGGAGATACAGGCATCTACTGAATGTATACAAAGTTACTCTGTGGATACTTGTTCTTCCACTTTATCAAGATTTCTATTTCCTTACATCCGGGACTTCCATGGGTCCCAGATGAATTCATTCAGAGATCTTTTGGATACCAGCCTTACACTATCTCTCTGTCTTCTCTCTAACTTTAATATCTCCTTAAGCAGGCTATTCTTTCACTTAGTAAAATGGGAAATGCAGAAAGTTTACAACACCTTTGCAATGTTACAATTTTTGCTTTCATATTCCAATTTTTTACTGATATCAATGGACTTTTGCAAGAATACTTGCTTTTCAGCACATCCCACATCCCCTCAAATGTTGTAGTA
The DNA here is from genome assembly GCF_019232065.1 of Centrocercus urophasianus. Lineage (NCBI taxonomy): Eukaryota > Metazoa > Chordata > Aves > Galliformes > Phasianidae > Centrocercus > Centrocercus urophasianus. Next base: position 3,277,841 of record NW_024885355.1, read on the forward strand.
AACCTGCTTTAGCAGGGGGTTGGACTTAATGACCTCTAGATGTCCCTTCCAACACATATGATTCTGTGAATCTGTGAAATCTAGCTAGCATTTCTTTGTGAATAACATTTCTCCTTCATTCATGTTTACACCTTCTAAACAATCTGTTGCTGTTATCAGACCTGAAGAAATAATGAATTCATTGAATTACACATTTTTCCCTGTGTCAGCAAGCAGATGGCAAAATTCTCAAACTCATTCATCATTTGAAATTATACTGGAAGAGGCTTCATTTTGCTGTGTGAGTGCTACATGAATGACAGACATTCTGCGTATCCACATTATCAAGTAAGTTGAAGCCACAGTTAACTCCTGTGTATCAGCTCACTAGTCACTGACAGTATATCAATTTTCTCCAGAAATATTTTGCAGAGTAAACTAGATCTCTCCTAGGTAAAATCATGGTTAGTTTTGTAATAGTTTATTTCAAGGACAACTTGCAAATGCCAGATATGGACAAGATGGCACTTGATTTACTGCACCCTACCTGGAAGAAAATTCAAGGCTGTGTGGTTTAAGGCAGATGTGTCTGCAAACCTGTTAAGTTTACAAGTTCAAGCAGAGTGAAAACAACTCTGCAACACTTCACCTTGAGTGAAAGCATTTAATATTGTAGCCAATAAGCCACAAAGACAAGAATCTTTTCACTCATCCAGGGAAACATTCTGTTTAATTTGTCAGTGCAGCTCCTCAGGTGGAACAAGAGCTACTTCCCTGGCTCTTCCACTGGCAGTAAGTGGTTGGGACACGACTGAAATCCTGGATAGAGGTCTAGGCGATGATTTGCACTTTCGTTCTTACAGAAACAAAAGAATTAGGGCAAACTCATACTTTCTAAGGTAAATTCTGAGTCAGTACAGTTGGTTAAGACTGTGTCCAAAGATTCAGCAAAGTCTTTAGGAAAATTCATAAAATATAAATAAAACATAAAGAAATCACCATCAGGTAATACTACTACAGTTACTTTGCATGTCTAAGGATGTAGCAAATTGCTTGCAAATGTGATGCTATGGTGTTTATAGTAATCTCTGATTTCTAGCCTGGGCACTCTAGCAAAAGGTTTTTTAAGGAGGCTAGATGCTAGAACTGAGAAGAGATCAATACTTCTCTGAGCCTATATTTTCAGTCTCAGCTCCTGTCCTGTAAACTCAAATCATAAATTGTGAAATAGTGAGGTTCTCAAAAAAGCATGAAGAAATTTCTTCACTCTAAAGTGAAGGCTCTAAAGTGATTAAGAGTAATATTTAATGACAATTATCAGAGCTTGTGATTGAGCATGGATCAACTGAAAAAAACTCCAGTTCTGATCATGAGCAAATTAATTGAATCCTTCTCTTTTCCATTAACATTCAATGTATCAACAGCATTGTATTCAAACTACACAGGAATGCAAAAATGTTTTAATCACCCCAATGATCTCTTTGGAAGTTAGAGACTTAAAAATTCATTTTAAAAAATTCCTAGAAATAAATCCTGTAACCTATGGCATGTATCTCTCATTAGCAGCATTACAAATACACACAAAAAAACCATCATAAAATTACTTGCCTTTGTACCAAAATAGTAAATCAATAAACCACTGTGTTAAAAAGGAGAAAATTCGTCAGTGAAATTTATGTCAAAGATTCAGCAATGTTTCCATCAAAACAAGCAATGAAATGAACATAACAAGTATACCACAAGCTTTATGAGCTTCCATTTGCAACTGATTTATTCAAGTTTAAAAATGGAGTTTTGCTATATATCTCCATTATGCCCTAAAAGGTATTGGTAAATCAACAATTTGCAGTAGTAATAAAAGCAAAGATTTTATCTATTTGAGAAACTTTTCTGATGAGTTTTAACATAGTTTTTAAACTTTTGGTTTTCACACTTTCTGCCCCTCTAAATTCTAAGTATCAGAAAAAGAAAATCAATGTCATTAATATATATATAATTTTTTACTGGTCAATAGCATAACAAGGAAAGAGAAGTGTAATTTAATGGGAAAATTCAGTGCCCAATCAATTAAAGGAATGCAGAAAAGTCTGAGCATAAATGTAAACTTATTAACAGTAACACAATCTAATCATTAGATGTTGACCTGTCTGAGTATTTTTCTGCAGGATGGTTTGGGGTTTAAGCTTGGAAAGGTTTATAAACAGCACCAAAAAAAAAAAAAAAAAAAAAAAAAAAAAAAAAAAAGCTGGAAACTTCTTCCTGCTGAGAAATTCTTCCATACAGGAGAAAGAAATGCTTGTTTGATGAGGTTTTTAAATTCTGTATTTTCACACACCTTAATGATGTTCTCAGAGGTCTAAATCTCCCTACCTTCTTTCCTTGCAGAAACTGGTTATCTTGGAACTGAAACTGAAAATAATATTCTCTAATTGTCCTCTTCTGACTTTGATCCTCAGAGGAAACCTGAGGATATCAGCACTGATGAAAGAGATTAAATATGTTCAGTTCGACTTAGCATAGCAACTGTCAGGGATTCCAGGTTTTACTGTTGGTATTAAACATATTCCAATGAAACAAGAAGGTGACAGATCATTGTCCTTGAGGGATTAACGGATACTTTCAGAATAATTATCCTTCCAATTCACAAGGGTGAAGAAAAAAATCATCTTTTAATCAAATAAAGAGAACATGATTAGTTATTTAATAGTGTTCTCTGTTGGTTTAGAACAAACTGCAATCTGTAATAATAAAAGACTACAATGTGAAATGCACCCATGCTCAATGTAATCCAGAATCCTTGTTTTGACTGCAGCCAGAAGCAAGCAGTTAAATTTCCACAAAATGACCTAAAATAGAGAGCTGTTTGTCCCAGGAAAATTGCATTTAATCCCTTGTTCTCCAGTTCAGTGATACCTGCAAGTCTTATCCAATCATATCATTCCTCAGGGGAAGATGTAAGAGAGCATATAGCTTTTACAACTCTCATACTCCAACATATAAGTTGAAAGGATATGAAGCATGGCAAGCTGAATTCCAGTTTCACTGTCAGTGAGATTAAAAACTCTTCAGGTACAAATGCATTCAGCTAGATACAATGCCTGCTAGAACAGTGATGGTATAATAGGAGCAAGCATGTACTATTAAAATGGTAACTAAAAAAGGGAGGTAAACAGTTGTGATATCTGAGAACATACAATACTTTATAAAATAAACTACTGAAGTCTGGGAGGTAAAAACGTCACTCAGATCTGGTAAAAAATCTGAAGATAAAATTAAAAAAAAAAATAAAATTGAAAAACAAAATGCTTTTCAATTTTCAGAAAGAAAATCTGGAAAAGAGCAAACAAACGCTACTCCAGGGAAAGATAACTGCTTTATTTCACTGTGTTTTGTCTTATTATTTCAGCATTCTATGTGACTTACAAGAATGCTTTTCTATTGCCTTGCCTTTAGATAGGCCATAAGTCAAAAAGATATTCTTTACGAACATTTCTCTTATTCCTGTAAAACTGATACTCTGAGAAAATGTTTTGCCATTCTTCTTACAATGGAAAAGTCTTCTATTAGAAAATTTCATCAGCTTTACTTAATCTGTTTTAAATAATTGACACAAAACTGCTCTTTAGACTGAATGAATGAATACTTCTCAATGTGTTTGGGTCAGAGGTTTCAACAGATTTCAGCTCTTTCCATCACAAAAAATCAAACTGCTTGAGTTTTCAGTAGTAAATGAATACACATGAATACTCAAAATGACAATTAGTGCTACAGTTACCATTCAACTTAATTATGGCTGTCAAATAGTTAACACAAATCCAAAGGCCTTTCGGTTGAAAATCAGTAATCCTACTCTAGGCAGCTCAAAATTCTGTGAATACGTAGATTGCACCATAAGCTAAAGGTTTTTTTTACAATTCAGGAAATGAATAGTGTATAGGAAGCTATGTTGTACTAGGGAGAGATGAGGAGGAACCTTTATTTGCTCGTAATTTAACATAGCCCCCGCTCAGCTCTGGGTCCCTACCAACAATTGGGAGAGGCAGAAAAATTAAGTACAGTTACTTTTACTTCCCATTTTAAAGATACACCAATCATAGCTAATGCCCAAAAGAGAAAGTGTTTCCCCAATTAACTGGGCCTCCAACCCAATAATGAAGAAAGCAGAACCCATCCATTGTCGTGCTGAAAGGTCGGAAAGTTCATGGCTCACATTTAGACACTAGTGCCTAACCACATTTAAAATTTTTGATCTCCATTTCTTTAGAGCTCAATTACTGTCGCTAAAAATGGGTTAAGTCTGATCTTAAATATATATTGGAATAAATGTATAATGATTGTAAGGTCTCTGGACACGGTGATAATGAAATCTGTAAAAATATGGAGTCCACATAAGCGACTCTTTGCTATTTTCTTTCCTAACCGAACTTCATTAATAAATATTAATGCTATTTTAATACTTAAATGCGTTCCACCATGTATTCCACATACTTTTTACTTTGGTACCTAAGCTTCCCATGAGAAATTACAACGAATTTCTAAAGACTTTCTCAGCATATCCTCTCAGACCAAGCAAACTATCATTATTTCCTATTTTACTCTTCCTTATTCTGATTTGGTAATAGCCATCTACACCATTCTGATTGACAGGTGATTCTCTCATTTAAAGGAGTGCAGTTATCTGAATGATATTTTATAATTCTCTCTCACTGAACAGCAAGCTGCAAAATAGAAAAATATTTTTTTATGTATTCCTATAAAACTAATAACCTATTCCTTAGAATTTATAGATACTATTGATTTCTGGAAGCAGCTTTCACTAAACAACTCTTAAGACCTTTCACTTTACAGAATGACCTGAAAACTGTTTTTTCTTATCAATTAGTTAGTTTCTAACAGTTTGAAAATTTTACTGCCTGTTTCTGTTTACTGTTTCTGAAGTATTATAAAAAATGCAAGGTCCCATTTCCATCTTGGCGTGAGTATGTACATAGCTAAAATAAATGTGTTCTCAGAAAATACTTTATCTGTGTTCATTATGTTACAGATATTTTTAACAAACGTTTATTTATTTGAATAAGCAATTATGATAGCCCAGCTGTTCAAGGATTTAGCCAAGAGTTTAATGCAGGGATAATGTTACAATAGTTTCTTTTGAATACATAAAAATTCTACTGTAACTGACATTTGTTATTGAGCATTCTGAGTCTCTCCATTCTTTATAATTCCTATTGACACAGGTAGTCTACTACAGAAGAGAGTTAAATCTTCCACATATTGACAATATGAGATATATATTCCATACACACATATCTCGTAGATTATAACAATGTGAACTTTGGTAGACACTTGCTTCTCTTCCATCAACTGGAAGTAAGCACCTTCCTGATGCAACTATACAAGTAAATAACACAAGAAAATGCATAGAAACTAAATTTGGGAGATGACAGAATTATCCGGGAAACACATTTATTATACAAGATAGGTAGTAGCACTACTGAACTGCAGGAAGTCTGCCTCCTTGCAAAGGACAGATGCATTCTTCCATAACTCCCTGAAAAATAATTCACAGATACTTGCAGTTCCCAAGTACTGAAGAACTGTAATCCAAGAGTTCAACCCAACATACATAGAAATGAAAACTGCCTAAGCATGAGGAAAATATAATCAGAGATCTCAGAACAGAACAAAATAAAGAAAAATCTGACTTGAGATCCAGGATGAGGACATATAGTCACAGGAAATTTGGCCAGAAAGTCCTGAATTAATACAAAATAAAAGAAGCGCTATGGCAAAGAGTAACAGACAAGTAAAAGAAATCAGCAGGCAATTTATCTGAACACATTAAAAACCTTTTTCCATGATGAAAGCTGATCATTATATACAGGTTTTGAAGATCTCAATTATCAGCAGTGAAGGAGAGCAAAATGACATAGTCATCATAGATTTAAAGAATGGCTTAAGTAAGAAAAGACCTTAAAGTCCATCTAGCTCCAACCACCCTGCCATGGGTAAGGACTCTTTTGTACCTCCTCAATTTAGAGATAAGAATGTGATGTGGGACCACATCCACTCACTCCAGTCTGGTTGGATTAATCTACTAAGGTTCACTTTTTCTGTAAATGATCTAAAGAACATGAGTACGAGCAGGATGCATAATACTGAACTGAAGCAGGGCAAATTGTTTTCAAAATACTGCAAGTAAAGCTGAAAGCAGAGGTAATGGATAATCTAACGTAAAAACACAGTTTAGGGTAGATGTCCAAATGAAAACAGCCTGGATGGGCTTCTAAAATATCTCCAAGACTGAGGATGTGTTTCATTTTTTTTTGTTAGAAAAAAATGTCATTTTAAGAAGATACTCAGAATCAAATCAATGGTCATAAAGAATATACAAGTGAATAAGAGATTGAGTGAAATACACAGAACCTTAAGGCAGAGCTGGAAGCATCTGGGGAATTCTATGACTGAGCCTGCCCAAATCAGCACTATACCTATCTGTTCGTCATGAACCACCAGTGCTAAATACTTAAAAAAACACAGAAAAGCAAAGGCTGGGATTCTAGTAGTAGCTCACATGTCATCTAGAACAAGTGCAACCTGACAGTAAGCATCAGAGGATGAAAAAACAGCAATTTCTTACCTTGAAGAAGAGATGGAAGAAAAAATCAGGAAGCATGTGGTCCAAAATCCTAAAACCACCAGAAGTTTGTGACTTTCCTCAGGACTAGTAGCAGAGTACTAGGATTTAGCTTCAAGGGTAGATTTATCGTGAGGGAACGTAACTAATGGTCCGTAGCACCTCTTTCATTATATATTCATATGTAGTATAGTGCATAACTTCTAGCAGAGCATTCACCATACAATCTTTTTGTCCTTATTACAGACAGCCTTCCTATGCATCTCTAAAATGATTAAATGCTATCTTTTTTCAGGTGTCTCTACTGAAATCTATTAGTTCTTTTTCAGGACACCAGGGGATATAAGAAAACAGTTATTTCTTTTAGGTCTGAATATATCAGATAGAACTTGTTATTTATCTGTAGATTTCATTTTGCTTATGTGACCGTAGAGGGGAAAACAGTCTCATTTCAGGGAGCTTTTACCGAACTGAATTATTTTTAGCCTTAAAAAAACAAATAAACAAAACACACATACACTCAAAAACAACTAGTTACTGATAGGAGTATCGGGAAAAATAAAATTTAAGTAATTAAACAAATGCTTAAGGAAACATCGTTTCACGGAATTATGGAATCATAGAATTGTAGGGGTTGGAAGACACCTCTGGAGACCATCTAGTCCAATCCCTCTGCTAAAGTAGGCTCTCTAGTGTATTTTACAAATGCATCTAAGCGGGTTTTGAATATCTTCAGAGAAGGAAATATTTTCCTTCACCAGGCTCAACTTAAGCCCAACTTTTATTCTCCCTCTTCCAAGCTTAAACTTTCTTCTTTTTTTGCTGTGAGTTGCATTCGACACAACTCAATCCCTTTGGTGATATGGTGGCTTGTGCAGGAGGTCATGATCAAGTGAATAATGGTTTCTTTCTGTTGATCTCTAGTTCTTCGCAACTTTCCTCTGCTCTGTCTTGTGCTGTCATGGTTTTCCTCTTCTAATTCTGCTTCTCAGTGTTCCATTCCCAGCATGGGTTACCCAAGGCTCGAAGCTGTCCCTTCCTGGGAAGCTGCAGGCTTTTCCAACATACCAAAATGCTGTCTTCTTGTAGAATGAGTCCTGTTTTGACCAGTGCTTGACATAGAGCATACAAATACTGTCATTTAGAGATTAATGATAACAAAAACTAAAACCAAAACCCTGTTTCCTTCTCCCAAGTCACCTAAATAAACAAACAAATAAATAAATAAATAAAAATAAAAGAGTCTGAGCATAAGCAGAATAGTAATCCAAGACTGAAGTGAATCCAGAACAAGGCAAGGCTTTAATCACCTCCAAAAATATCTGAACCCTCAAGAATGTATATAAGAAGCTAAACAAGAAGCTACTCTTCTCATACATATTATTCCGTGCCTGGTTACTCTGTTATTTCATATAATTTGACAATGAATCAACATATCTTACATGGCGTGCCTACTCGAAGGGAGGATGAATGGTTACCAGTCCTTTCAGTCTCAATATGTCTTTATGAAAATTAAAAGACTGAGTGGTACAGACAAATTAGAGCTTCTGCTGATATTTTATTATTTATATTAAAGCACAACATGCCAAATAATGGGCCACATTATTGTTGCTTGGGTATTGTGTTGCCAGTGCAATTCACTGGGATCAATTTCATTTTCACTCAGTTTTCACTTTTGCTGGAGTACTTCACTGACTTCAGAAGCGATGATGTCTCACATAGACAAGAAAGGAGATTTATGCCTTTGGGTTCCTACTCCAGATGATTTGCAGTACTGAGGAGATAGAAAAGTAGAGAGAAATCTGTTCTAGGAAAACTCCTGGGAGGCCTAGTGTAAGAGTGATTGAGTCACACTGCTTGGTTCTACATAGTGGGAAGTTAGCAGATCTAACTCCCTAATCTAATATATTAAATTCCTAGAGCATTGGAAATAAATAAGGAACAGCACTACTTTGACACACTCACAACTTCAGCTAACCAGAAGCTGAGTAGAACAGTGCCACTGGAGGCTGAGTCCATCATTGATAGATCTTGAAATACAGAGAAATCTCAAAATACAACCATAGATTAAAAATTCTTTAAAGAGCAGGTAGATTCTTAGCGGTCTTTTGTTCTTCTGGGAATTGGAGTGAGTCAATAAAATGCATTTATAATTCAGGTACCTTGAGTATGAGTCATATTTTCTCTTACTCTACCAATTTTTGCTCAATTTTTAATAACTCATTGGGCTTTGATCAATTTCAAGGCCATTCCTCTCAAATAGTCTGAACATTTTGCCACCAGCTTTTCTGGGCGTCATTATATTAGCCTCAGAAACAGCACATGAAATGCTAAGTATCATTCAAATATTCAGGATCTTGTGCATTCAGAATGATTTGTGTCGGATTAAATTGCTCTCCCAGAGAGAGAACCATTAGAAAAGGTCATGTTCATGTGACTTTTCTAACTCCTGGCACTTTTGAGCTACATTCCTCTGCAGTTTCTGTGACATTGAGCATGAGACACAAAGGAAGAACGTGCAGGTTCACTTGTATAATGCTAGAAGACATCAAATACCACATTTAAGTGGCATCCAGAAACAGTTTGAACTAAGCAGCTTGATGCCATTCAGCAAGGAGTACACATGACCAGGGAATGAAAGAGAAGAGCTTTTCAGATCTTTATTCCTTCTGCTACTATAGAAGACTTCATGAAATTCTAAAATGAACTTCAAGTATAGTTCTAAGAGTCTTTTTCACAAAGAGTTAACTTCCTTGCAAAAGTCAACATTAAAAAAATATAATAGGAACTCACAGTGGAGTGTGACTCCAGTATTTTGAATGACTTGCACATGACATAAAGTCTGTCAAAGAAGTCCTGCACTGTAAGTAGCCCTATTGCTGACATAATCATGGTTTTGAGTGTATGAGTCCAGTGAAATCCCGCATAGAACTATATGCAAACATAATCTGCTTCCTCTCTCCCAGATGGGTATGTACAGAGAGCAATCTAGGAAGCAGGTCAGAATAGAGTAGTGCTGTGTGTGTCAGCAAATTCTCGTACCCAATTAACAGAAGATTAGAAACTTCAGATGCTCTTATACGTGGAACTTTATCTCAGTCAAGACATGACCCTCTTATAACACTGTATTTTTATTGACCCAGAGGCATAGATGACAGTAAAGATCAAACACCAAGTAAAAGAAGGGCAGATCAAAGTGAATTTGCATTCAGTTTCTTCGCTGTTAATATAGGAATGTAATTGGTATCCTGGGCTGCATCAAAAGAAGCATGGCCAGCAAGTCAAGGGAGGTGATTCTGCCCCTCAGCTCTGTGTGTGTGACCTCACCTGGAACGCTGTGTCCAAAGGTAGAGTCCCCAGTACAGGAGAGACATAGATCTGTTGGAGCATATCCAGAGGAGGGCCATAAAAATGACTCAAGGGATGGGACAGCTCTGCTATGAGGACAGTCTGAGAGAGCTGAGGCTGTTCAGCTTGGAGAAGAGAAGGCTCTGGGGAGACCTGATAGCTCTCTTTCAGTATCTACAGGAAAGAAGGGGACAGACTCTTCAGCAGGGTCTGTTCTGATAGGACAAAAGGAAAAGGTTTCAATATAAAAGAGGGGAGATGTAGACTGGATATAAGGAAAATTGTTTAACAATAAAGTTAGCGAAGCACTGGCACAGGTTGCCCATAGAGGTGGTGGAAGCGCCATCCTTAGAGACATTCAAGGTTAGGGTGGACAAAGCTCTACGTACCCTGATCTAGCTGTAGATCACAGAATAATAGAATGTTTTACATTGGAAGATACATTCAAGACCATCTACCACCAAATCCCTTGCCATGGGCTGGTTGCTATCCACCAGCTCAAACTGCTCAGGACCCCATCCCATCTGGTCTTGACTGCCTCCAGGGATGGGGCATCCACACCTTCTTTGGGCAACTTGTTCAAACGTCTCATCACCTACTGAGTAAATAATTTTTCCCTAACATCTAACCTAAATTTCCCCTCTCTTAAAGTTTAAAGCAATTCCTCATTGAAGGTGTCCATGTTCATTGCAGAGAAATTGGACTAGATGACCTTCAAAAGTCCCTTCAAACTCAGACAATTCTACAAAGGTTCACAGGACAGCCACTAAATATCACAATCTCTGATATTTCTTTCAGATAATCTGATTTTTATTTTCTGATTCTAAACAGTATGATTTCATTCAGGACAAGAAATGAATTAGATGCAATATCCACCTTCTAGTTTCTAGATAACTCACAGAAAATAATCTGGCAAGTTTTCCACGCTTTTCAGATGACAGAGAAACAATTGATTAAGAATCCATTCATTTTTTGTGCGCTTTTCAAATGTATACTCCGTAACCATGGCTACATTCTTATCAATCTTTCTCTAGTACTATTCAGATTTCTAGTAGAATACGGCTAATTTGACTTATTCAGAGCTGTGCTTCTCACAAGAACCAAGGAGATCTGAGCCTAAAAGCTCAATGCTCTAGTATTTCAAAATAAAATGCCTCAGTGAATTGTGCCTACTTTCGTCTCAAGGATATGCATTCTGCCTCAAAGACATAGAAAAGGAAATTAATGCACTGCCATGATTTCCAGCATCTTTGTCCATTAATTAGGGTTGCTGACAAATTAAATACCTTGCTAAGAAATATAGTACAAAGCTCTTCCTAAAATAAATCTT